>NC_133458.1:44582676-44888926 GCF_048565385.1 Saimiri boliviensis
GGCAATGGGGGTGCCTGCTTAAGAAGACCACCCAGGGCTGTTCAGATTTCTGTGTAACCTCTGACTGCCATGTTCAGAGTCTTGCTGATTTACTAAATAGATTAAGATGTTTTCCAGAGATTGGGCAGGCTTGATAGGCTTCCTTTGTCCTCATTGCTCCTCCCTCCGAGCTTGCCTCACATCATCCGCTGCAGGGAAAATTTCCTCCAAGAATCCCATGGAATCTGGCATGGTCTGTACTGTCTTTGAATTCCTGTGCCATTCTAATACTGTTAGAGCTTGATACCATACTGTTCTCTTATTTGGTTCTCTGGCATTGTGCGAGGGTACATTTGCCTTCCCAATTACATTATCCCACCAATTCAATTTGCAGAGTGTTTTCAAAAGAAATCTTTTATCATCTCATTTGATATTCACAAAAGCCCTCTGAGAGAGGTACAGCAGGAGCTTATGTTTACAGATGAGCTGAGTCACAGAGTTGGATATACATGGAGCCTTTGCTCAGACTGTAGTGCACTGAGATGGACCGAGGTTGAGGAGTCTTTATCTGAAATGCTTGGGACCAGAGCGTTTCAGATTTCAGATTGTTATTTTGATGTTTAAATATTTGCATTATGTTTGCTGGTTGAGCATCCCAAATTTATAAACCTGAAATGTTCATTGGAGTGTCATATTGGTACTCCAGAAATTTTGGGACTTGAGATGCTCAACCTATAATATGTATAATACACAACACTTGTTGTAGAAGCTTATATACTGGCTACAGAGGGAAGGTGTATACGGTTACCCCGAATTGTGAGTATTTATTTTGTGGAAATGTGGGAAGACAGAATTGTTATTGGAATAGGGAAAGCATCTGGGGTGGGAGTGTCACATAACTGCCAGATCCCAACAGATGGATAAGACTTGGACAGAATGTGACACATAATTATCAGAGAGACAACCGTTAGAGCAGAGAAAATATGGAAGTATGAACTACGTTTTGATAGGATGAAGTAGGGCCATTTGTCTGTAGTTGAGTATGTTTAGAGGAGAAAGAAAAACATAGGTCAGAAACTCAGGAGGGAATCAAGTAATGGAGGCCGTGTGCCAGACCAGGTTGTGCTTTGAATGCGTTTGAGGATGGGAGTGATGGTGATAGAAGTGGTGGTAGACATGCACCGGGGGGGCCACTGAGAATGTGAAGGGTTGAGGGACTGCTGCAGAGTCTACCTGATAGGGGCCTGACAGGGATGATTAGCACAGGAGGAAGAAGAGATGCTGATAGGAGAGAGATCGTGAAGGGAAGAAAGGCAGCCCCAGTCAAGTAATGGGACAATAGTATGGATTTGTAGAGTGATAGAGACTTGAAAAGATGCCAGAACTTCCTTTTATGAGACAATAACATATTTCTAGAAGGGCCTATTTGCAGTGACATACTGATAGGGAGGATACTGAAGGGGTTTGGTTACATTCACAAGTATGAATTGTGACCAGATTTCTCTTTGTCTTCTCTTACATCCTTCATAGTAACCAACACAGAGCAGGCCACTTGGTAAATACTACTGGCTTCAGTAGTGGGATTCTTTTAGTTGGCTTGTAATAACTTAGATGAAGCTGGTCTGAATCTTACCTGCCATGTAAACCTTAAACTGTGGTAATAGTAAAAGAGAATGGGCAAGAAATATTTAAAATATGTATGGAAACAAATGATTTTTAAGTAGTCAGGAGCTTGAGAAACATCCATTTAAAACCAAACAATTGAGAAACCTGTAAAAATAGTTTTTAGCCATCTATTACAAAGCTTCTCTTAAGACTTTTATTGAAATTCCCTTTGAAATTTGCTAAGTATGCTAAAAATGATAGTTTCTTTTAAATTTTCAGTATTTGACACTGATAACCTTAATAAAAGAGATTTCTTATATATGTATAAAGATGATTTAGCATTTTATATGTATATATTATTATTGCACTTTAGGTTCTGGGGTACATGTGCAGAACATGCAGAGTTGTTGCATAGGTACGTACATGGCAATGTGGTTTGCTGCCTCCATCCCCATCACCTATATCTGGCATTTCTCCTCATGTTATCCCTCCCCAACTCCTTACCCACTGCTGTCCCTGCCTTATTCCTCCCCAACAGATCCCAGTGTGTGATGCTCCCCTCCCTGTGTCCATGCATTCTCATTGTTCAACATCCACTTATGAGTGAGAACATGTGGTGTCTGTTTTTCTGTTCTTGTGTCAATTTGCTGAGAATGATGGTTTCCACATTCATCCATGTCCCTACAAAGGACACAGACTCATCCTTTTTTATGGCTGCATAGTATTCCATGGTGTGCATGTGCCACAGTTTCCTTGTCCAATCTATCATCGATGGGCATTTGGGTTGGTTTTAGCATTTTAACAGCATTGATTGCCCAAGGATTGTTTTGAAAAGTAAATGCAATGCTATAAGTATATAAATGGTAACTTAAAGATTATTTTATGAACTTTATCAATTATTGTGTTAGATCAAAATTCGTTGTCTTTGGGAATTCCAGGGACAATTTAAAAAGGAATACAAAAGCCAAACGAAGTTCTAACTTTTCCACACATATTAAGTTCTACTTTTACTGTTGTGTCTATATTCCTACTTCATTTGTTCAAAAAGTAGTTATTGAAAATTCATTCTGTATACAAGCAATAGGTGATAGGGATACATAGATAAGTAAGACTGTGAGTAGTACCAAGTCCCTATAGGTTTCTAGCTAGAAACCTGGGCATCACCCCAGTAAATGGTTCGTATTGTTTCCCCAGACCAGAAGCATCAGCACAATCTGGGAACTTGGAGGTACGGCTCAGCAATCTGTTATCACAATTTCTCCTAAGTGATTCTGATACAAATTTAAGGTTGAAAGCTGCAGGATTTTAACCTGGGCTTCCATGGAGATAACTGCATTTCAGTATTATTATAGTCAGTATTATTATTATGTACTGCATTTCAATGTGTATGTGTGTGTGTGTGTGTGTGTGTGTGTCCGCGCGCGCGCGTAGTTGCTATATATTTATATATCGTTACTATATGCATTTAAAAACATTTTGAGGAGAATTTATAGGCCTTACTAGACTCATCCTCTCCACTATTAGCCAAAGAGACCATCCTGATATGCTAATCATTTAAATCCTTTAAATCATCGTCTTTGGTCACGTAGGATTGAGTCCAAATCCTTTAGGATGGCTTACCAGGTGTTTTCGTGGCCCTTGTCTGCTTTTCCAAGATCTCCTCCTATGCTTTTCAGCACATGCCTGTGCTTTTAGTCTTAGTGGAAGTCATGCCACACTTCCTTGATTGTACCATGACACCCAAATCTTTGCATTGACAGCTTTCTCCATCTGAAATATCCCTCTGTTTCTGCCTTGCCTGGTAAACTTCTGTTCACGCTTCCGGTCTATAACCAGAAGCTTCTCAGCATCCCAGGGCAGAATTAGGGTGCTCTAATCCCTGAACTGAGTATCTCTTGCATACTTTATCTTCAAATAATTATTATAAAAATATTTGGCCACAGATTTCCTATTTTAAAAATCTTTGGTACTACATGAAGATCTTTCAAATGGACTACATAGGTATATAGTTGCTACAGAGTAGTGCTTTTTTTACCCTTAAAATGTTTATATCTCTGGAGGGTAAGCCAACAGCTGGTGTAGAATCTGGCCAACAGTGTACCATGCCCAGGGCAGGAAGGTGAAAATGATGCCTCCCATGGCTGCTACAAGGTGGGTATTGGATAAGCAACTCTGTAATTACTCTCATTACTTGGTTGCCAGGCTGTTGGGGGCCAAAACACATTTGGGGTATTGTGGTTTGAGCTCGTGAGGTGCTCTCAAATGATGGGAAAGATGACTGGGGCTTGACCACAGTGAATAACTTAAAAAAAAATTTGAGCCTTACCTCCAAATATAAAAGTCATACATACTCATAGAAATCTAGGAAGATAGGAAAAAGTGTGAAGGGAAAAAATTACATGTTTCCCTGTCTGCTAATGAAGATAGCATTAAAAAAAAAACTTGTTAATGTATGTATTTAATTTTTAAATTCAAGCTGTATATAATTTTAAACTCTGGTTTTCTTATCCTATAAACTTGTCTCATAAATTCTCCATACGTATTTTGATAGCTACATGATACTCCATTGAATTAATTTGTCTTTGCTTGCTTATATATTCTAATATGGAAGGTTATGGTGATTGTCCATTTTCTCTCTTTGTAAATAAAACTACCTTGAATATATAGTGAATAGTGTGCGTGTATGTGTGTGTGCACGCGTGTGGGTGAGTGGTTTTTTTTATTAGTCTTTATAGCCAAGTATATAATTATGTCAGTAATTTCTCTTGAACTTCATCTATTTGACATTAATCAAATATTTATTGAGCACTAGAACAATGCTGCATATCTCATCCTTTCACAAGAATGTAGAGTCTCCCAGTCTGCTATTTGTGAAGACTACATTATAAAAAGTGGCATTTAAACCAGTTTATATGATTTTTATTGTCTCTATTATAGAATGTCATGCTTGGTAAGAATAGAGAAGAGCAGACTTTAGCTTTCTGGCTCACTAATAAAGTATAGTTATAATTAACCAAATATTTAAAAATGAATACAGTTTATAATTCTTCAATTCCATAATTGTATGTTCCAAATTATAATGTAACCCCGACATGATTTTTTTCATGACTTCTAAGAAATGCAAACTTTTTTTAGATTGTTCATGAAATTATATCTCATAATTGCCCGCTAAGTTCCAAATGTGTAGTTCCTTTAGACTGAGAAGGATGAGGGAGGACTGAAGAGAGAACTAATTTTTATAGTGTCAGTGTGCTGGACACACAGGGAGGCCATCCTGAGAGTTTGGTGTTGAGATTCCCATTATAGAGATGAAGAAACTAAGTCTCAGTAAAGTACAATTTCAAGGTTGTGTAGGTTGGGCAAGAGACTCTAGTCTGTTCACCTCCAAAGCCCATGCTCTGTTACATCTAGGGGTCTCGAGGTCTGTGAGCCTTGTGAAAACAAATGGGGCTGTGATTCCTGTGTGGAGTGATGGATGTCATAATTCTAGAATCTTGCTGTCTACATATGGTTCTTTATTTTTAAATTTAAACTAATTAAATGAAAACAAAATTAAAAACTTAGTTTCTCCACTGCAGTATATATACTGTTCAGTGCTCAGTTGTCACATGTAGTCAGTGGCTGTCACATTGGATCATGCAGATGTAGAGCATCTCTATTATCACAGAAAGTTCTTTTGGATGATGACAGGGTGCCTCTGGAAAGGTCCTTAAATACTGCTGTCCATTGCCTTCACGAGCAGAATCAGTGACAAACTCAGAAATACTTCCCTGGGACTTTGACTCATCCTTTTGAACTCTGGGGTCCACACTGTCCACAGTCTGGGACTCCTGACTGAAGCAGGGTGAGAGGACTTGCATAACCCACTGGTTGGTGATTGCAGCAGAACCATATTACTAGTTTATATGGAATATTACCCCAAAACATTTTTTTTAATATGACAGGCCTTGAGACAAGTAGTGATTTCTGTTTCTTTATATGATGAATGCTATAAACTATGTATTTCCCTGGTGCAAGTTGCTTTTTTCACATTTTCTTAATGGTTACTCAACATCGATTCTTCCATTGAGTTGGGGAAGGGTAAACCAAAATGGGGAGGAATTAGTGGGAATCAAAATTCAGGGTTTACTCTGATGCATTTTGAACATACTGAAGTAATCCTTAGCATTCTCCTCTGGAAACTTTAATGATTCAGGTAATAGACTTTTTTGAAGGACTTTTTTTTGGGGGGGGGATACATAAATGAAATTTTAACCTACTGCGTATATATATTTGGTTATGACATTTAAAAGTACTTGGGGAAAACAGGTCATTTTGATGGGTTAAACAGTGTCACATAAAAGAGAAAGCACTGTGCTGCTGATCTCTAAAAAGCCATTTAACCTCTCTGAGCTTTATCAATTTCCTTGTCAGTTTCTTCATCAATAGATGGGAATAATAACAGCTTCCTTGCTTGTCAAAGTCAATAGAGACTCAATGAAATCATAAATATGGAAGTGTTTGGGAAACTACCAGTGAGTGCTATGCTGTGTATAGGTCAATATGGTATTGTTTCATTGATCCTCTGTTTTCTCTACCTGTTTTAAATCTGAAGAACAGCAAGGTATTGTATCAGGCCAAAACTCCTGAAGAATGCTCCCTGCTGTTGTATGTCCGTAGCCTGACCTGAAGTTGCAGTGAAGGATCTCATTTCTAGAGAGGCAGTAATAATGAAATTGACATTATGAAAAATACCTTGAGTAGGAGATCTTGATGCCATGGGCTGCATAAACTCTCTTCCCTTTGTGAACCCCAAACCAGTGTTCCTCAGAGATGAGAGAGTCTTTGTCTCATGGAGAAAAACGCATCAGTGTCTGTCTTAGTAGATCTGTAGCAGAGGACAGTTGTCTTCATATATCGTAGACTCTATTCTCTGTATCAGCTGCCATCCTGATTCAACAAGAGGGAAGGAAGTTGTCTAATACTTTTTAAACATGGAAGGACATTGTGATAAATGTAAAACGTTACTGTAGAACTTCACATTAATCTGTATTTCAGAAAGCAAGTGCAAAGAAAAAGGAGTCGAACAGTATCTAAGCAGCATGGAATTGTGCTCTTAGTTCTGAACATAGCAGTCTCTTGTTCAGTGGTTATTGTAATTCTTAGACCTATGCTTTCTTCAAGTATGTTGCTTAAAGGTTACTTATTCTTTTCATCTAAAACCAGTATTTTTAAAAACCAGCTGGGTACACTGGCTTATGCGTATAATCCCAGCACTTTGAGAGGCCAAGGTGGGAAGATTGCTTGAGCCCAGGAGTTTGAGACCAGCCTGGGCATCATAGGAAGCCCTTGTCTCTATAAAAAAAATTTTAAAAATTAGCTGGACATGGTGGGAAATCCTCGTGGTCCCAGCTACTCTGGAGAGTAAAGTGGGAGAATCGCTTGAGCTTAGGAGATGAAGGTTGCAGTGAGCCCACATCAAGCCACAACACTCCAACCTTGGTAACCGCGTGCGACCCTGTATAACAACAACAAAAAAGTGCTACATTATTGTTTCTGCAGGAAGTTTGCCACTCTGTCATAGTTGTGCATTTTTTATTATTGGTAGCCTTTAACTTAGAGGCTGATGTTGCTGAAATATTGCTATTTTCTATCCTCTGAAGTACCTGGTATGATGCCTTGCGCACATTGCTTGCTTATTCAATTACTGGGCTTGGTAGAAACTGGAAGGTGATCCTTTTGTTTTGCTAGGACAATGTGTCCTTCACACACATCCCACATCCTATATTGGAACTAGCAATTAATTTTCTAGTTGGAATAATGTTATAAATAATGGGTTGATTCCCAGAATGGTCCACCAAATTAACCCATAATGTGGTTTAGCTGATGAAGGAACATACATGATGGAGTAACAAACAACTTAGAGCTAAATCTTACACAGCCAACAACTTAAATTGATAAGCTGGGAACTGCCTATCATTTTAAAAATAAAAATGTAAACAATTGTTTCTCCAATTTTAAGTTATTTCTTACATCTCAGAATATGATCCTCCTCTCTTCATGGGAACATTAACCTTAAATCTAAAACTAAAGGAAGTGTAGCAACTGGTGGATGTGAAACTAAATTTAATTTTGTCTGCTTATATGTCAAAGTTGTGCTGACTATTAAAAATGAACACTGTGGTTTTAGTATTTTCCTTCCCCTAAATGTAGTTTTTAAATGGCTATTTTAAAATGTTCAATGTGCAATTTAAATTACCATTTACAATGGTGTTCTTTGCTTAATTTACACTGGTATTTCTTTGTCGTAAAGAGAGTTACTTAAAAACTCAACAAGTCGGTACATTGTGGTGGTAACAAAGTCATTAAGTCTAAGGATTTATTGTGCTATAAAGCTAAATACAATTTACTATAAAATTATATTGATATATAAGACTATAATATATTACTCATTTGCCATTCCAAACTTTGTAGTCTTTAATTTACAATTGAAAGTGACGTTGACATTTTGTGTGACCACTGATCCTATTTATTACACGTATTTGAAATGGTTAAACACAAAAATACATTTAAATTTTTATTACATGATAGATTATACATTTACAGGCTCTTGGAAGAAATGTCTATTTTTTTTTTCATATTTTACTACTTACGTTTGTTGGCTTGTGTGTAAATTATAAATGTACTTCTAATAATCAAGACTTTAGGCTGAATGTGGTGGCTCAAGCCTATAATCCCAGTGCTTTGGGAGGGTGAGGCAGGAGGATTGCTTGAGACCAGGAGTTTGAGACCAGCCTCAGCAACATAGAGAGACCCCCATCTCTACAAAAACCAACAAAGAAAAAATACCAAGAAACCAAGACTTTAGTATGTTTTGATTGGCAGATGAGTTTGTTTTTGCGACTTAAAATCTGTGGTAGGGACATTTGGACTGCATATACCCTTTTTGTTCATTTTCAGTGGAATCAAGGAAATAGAAACCTCCTCAGTGCTGCCAGCTAAGAATTGCTATGCACATTGCCTGCCTGTTGGACTCTGTGACTTGTACCCCATCACACCACCGAGCTGTATCTTTAGGAGGCGTGCTGTGCGGCATGTGGGTCCAATTATCATCACCATGACTATTTCATTTGATGGAAAATCTGTAGTAAATCAAGAATATTAAGTCTGTTTGTTAATATTGAAGTCCTTAGCAGCCAGCTGTGCTGAAACTGTTTGTTGCTTATATTTATAGATGAGTTGAATGCTAATTCTCTCTGTCATGGAATAGTCTTATTGTCCATTTTCTGAGCTTGTTACATAGTAAATGGAAGAATTATTTTGTCTTTAGCCTCTCTAAAATTAAAGTTGAGCATGTGCCTTTATATAAATATTCTTTACTGAATAGAGCGTTTGAGAAAACAGCATTCATTATTCATTTGTATGTATTTAAATGAATTTTAGGTTTTTCCCTCCGTCTCAAATGCAACTAAGCATCAAGTTATTGCATATTAGCTTCAATTAACTAGAATTAGTGTCTTTTTGTTTGTCTGTTTGTTTGTTTTAATAGCAGTTTGGTGTTCTAGTTTAAGATATGTGGTTCTAAATTCTGCATTTGTGTGGCTGCTCTTCCTTTCCTTCATGCTGAATCTAAAGCCAGACACAGGTTTTTTGTTTTGTTTCGTGGTCATCAGATTTCTATAGGTGGTTGGGTCATACTAATCTTTATGTTAATGTGTACCTTTTTTTCCCCCATGTCTGCTTCTTGCTGAATGTTGCTCATTGTTGAAAAGAGACATTCATTTAAATAAAACAAAAACAACAGAGCTCTCTGAAAGAAAAGCCTTCAGAGACCCGCAATAGCAGGACTTCGTGTTTGCCAGATTTAACCTCAGTATTGAAATGCAACGGGGGAACGATGTGTCACTACAGAGTATGACTCAGAGATGCTCACTGAGGACGAGCTCTCGTCCCAGTGGTGTCCCTCTGAATTTCCACAGTGCCTGCCTTCACACTGAACTAAAAATTAAGTGGATTCTTTCTTACCCTGGCTGTGTGACAGTTGTGGTACTATGGGTATGCCACTGAGTCACTCTCCATTTTACTACTACTACTGTCTACCACATTTGGAGCATTCACCTTTTTGTTAGGTGCTGGGTTCAGTACCTAACATGCATGATTTTATTGGTGTCCCACAATCCTGTGATGTAGATCTTATTACCGTTGCCATTTACTGTGAAGAAACTGAAGCTACAAGAGGCTAATGTAGCTGCTGAAGATGGGCCACCAACTCCAGTTCAGATGCCAAAGCCCCAGGCTTTAACCACTGAATTGCCCAAGCTGTAGGTACAAATCTTCCCTCTTGTAGAACTGCTTCAGAGCTGTATATTACATCGAATCTCCTAGAAACTGGCTCCAGGATATGATAAAAGTATATAGAATTACGTTACTCGTCCTATCATGGAAAGTCACTTATTTTATGTGTGTTGTGCTTAGTGTTAAGGAAACGCTGCTCACCTTCCATTTAATAACTAGAAAACTCATCCTTAAGAGATGGTTGTGGCTTAAACAAACAAACCTCTGCAAGTCTTTTAGCATCCACAGTCTGGCTGGGGCCAAGTAGTATCTTGTAATTATGTTATGGAGATTATGTTGCTCTTGCTGATGTTTCCAATAACGTGGGTAGGAAATGGTGTCTGGATGTATGGAAGCCCTGAGAAGGGACTGTGGTCTCACACTGGGACTTTTTAAGTATTGGGGAGGTTGAGGATGATGTTTATTAAGCCACCTGGTGTCTAGCCATGAGGACTGCTGGAGTGGAGGGCATGGAGCTGTATTAAAAACTGGAAGTAAAGGATGGAAGTGGATGAGCCAAGCAGATGTTGAAGCCACCTCAGGGAAGATCTGTGAATGGAATTAGGATGCTGAATAGTCCAAACCTCAGGAGGTTTACAAGGCAGATCAAGATTGACTTGCTGTTGAATTGGTGGGCTCTGTCTCAGTGTTTGAAGGAAATAACTTGATGCAGGACTATGCGTGGGGGTAAAGCAAGACAGGACAAGGTTATCTCCAGATATGAGGGGCAGAGACAGAATCAGCAGACTCAAAGAGCTTGAGGCAGACAAGTGCTCATTCTTGAGGGATGTTTCATTGAGTAACTTGAGGCTATACCCATAAATTACCTAGTCATTGGCTAATTTGTACCTTGATATTTCTGCCAACCGTGATAAGACAATATACATTTACCACTGCAGTTGCGTCAGACATTTTGGGAGATGCTTTGATTAGAAAAGTAGATTTAGGGTCTTAGGAGGAGAAATTTCTCAGGCAGAAAAGCATTTCAAAGCAAGAGCTTAGAGTTCAGATTATATCCTAGGCTCTTACTAGTTTTGTTATTTTAGGAACATTACTTCACTAAGCCTATATTTTCTTTTCTAAAATGGTGGACAATAATAAGACTTTCCACAAAGTGCTTTTGGAAGGATTTAATGAGACAGTGTGTTGGAAGCAGCTGGTACCTTGCCTGGCCTGCCGTAAATGTTCAGTAAATGTCAGCAGCTGTTGCCTTTCCCACATCCTCTCCATCCTGTAAGTATGTGGCAGTGGAACCTGGCCCATAAGCCTTTTCTGGGGGCTGCCCTGGGGGCATATTTCAGAGCCTTAGGGTTTCTTCAGAAGCCTGTTGATAGGAGAAGCATATCAGGTGCTTTGGCCTGGAAGCTCATTCCTGCTTTGTCTGCCAATATTTTTCATCCTTTTTCCAGATGTACTGAATTCAGAAAAAAGACATTAGAAATAATATCTCCTGATGAGGGATAACTTCTTTTCATAGCTTATGTGAACTTGTATTCTCTTGTCCATGGTAGGATGGTTGACCTTCTCTTCTTTGATAATCTTTTATTTTCTGTAAAATAAGGATAACTGGGCGCGGTGGCTCAAGCCTGTAATCCCAGCACTTTGGGAGGCCGAGGCGGGTGGATCACGAGGTCAAGAGATCGAGACCAACCTGGTCAACATGGTGAAACCCCGTCTCTACTAAAAATACAAAAATTAGTTGGGCGTGGTGGCGCACACCTGTAGTCCCAGCTACTAGGGAGGCTGAGGCAGGAGAATTGCTGGAACCCAGGAGGCGGAGGTTGCGGTGAGCCGAGATCGCGCCATTGCACTCCAGCCTGGGTAACAAGAGCGAAACTCCATCTCAAAAAAAAAAAACAAAAAACAAACAAACAAAAAAAATAAAATAAAATAAGGATATGCTGTATTTTTTTTTATAATGTTGTATGCTCCCCTTTTTTTTAAACCTCTTTATAAGTCATTTCTTTCTTTCCTACAGAGATTTTATGAAGTCCTTGTATTCTCATACACAGAAGGGTTATCAGACCCATGTTGGCGTGGTAACAGAAAAGTTATCACGTGTGCTCAGAATCTGTCTTCTGAAAGGCCCAGTTGCTGAAAACATGATTGTCCTGCATTTTTTTCTTCCTTAGTGCTGGCTTATATCAGCCTATGGGCTGTTTGCTTGAGCATAGACATAGTGGTATATTCAAGTGGGAGGCCGAGAAACCATAATGACAAAGGGATGGCAGAACCATCCTCTTCCGGAGCCTGGGAATGGCCTTGCAGCTGCACCATCTTTTATGCCATAGGCATTAATGAATCATAAGTTCCTCTTGAAAAATTTCCATAGTGAGTTTCTATGATGAACTTGCCAAAAAGAGAAGTGTTAACAAAGCACTTCTTAAAATATATATATTTTTAAAGTTCAAATAATTAGGAACAGAGCAAGATGAAGCAGTGAAGCTTGTGAGAGGGAGCAGCACGCTCAGTGGCCAGACTTCACCTGAGTTCCAGAAAGTGAGATTTCCGGGCTATTGGCGCATTATCAATCCACAAAACGTTGGGATTCACGTTACCTCTTTTGTCTAGTAGTTTGTATGTTGCCTTCTCACTAAATTGGATTTGGCATTCAATTTGAATTGACAGTGAACTTTGCGGTAATTACTTTCAGACACGTGAATCGTTTTAGAATCTGGGAAGCATAACTGTGGCAGAGTCTCTTAACCAAAAAGTGCATGGAGAGAATTCTAGGGTTTCTTAATGTAGATGGGGGAAATAACAACAACAACAGCAAAAACCTTTATTTTCACTGTACCCCTAACTGAAATTTAGCATTCCCTTCAGTTGTGAATGCAGACAGCAATAATGGTAGTATTTGAAATGTGAAATTATACTTGTGAAACATGCTGCTAGCCCCTAGATTGTATGGTACTAGTCCTGTTAGTCAATGTTATTAATAAAGAAGCACAAAACATCTTTATCAGAAATTTGTTTTTTAAAGGTTAGATAACTGTATTTCAGCTTAATTGTTTTTCTTTGTAAATACATGATTTCCATGCCTTTAAAAGCATTATTCTGACCAGGAGTCCATAAACTTCACCAGCTTTCCAGAAGGGGTTCCATGTTAGTCCTGGCTCTTAGCCATTCTTTCAACGTCTCTCCCATGTCCTGTCCCTCTGCCTGCACTCTGGAGAGTCGTGATGAGGCTTTGAAAGGCCCAGCATCAATCACTGGAATCCGTATTATAGTCTTGACTCTAGCAATGAAGATTCTGTGGCCATTTTTGTCTAGGCTTTACATGTCTTAAAGGAGGAGGATTTCTTGAGCTTTTCTATCTTCCCAGGACAATGCTATCTACACAAATTTCCAGTGAAAGATGTTGATTCAGTGACGATTTACTAGAAAGCTGGATGCTGTGAAAGCAAGACACAGAAAGCAGAGCATCAAGCCGTGGGAGTGCGGAGGAGAGGGAGAGAACAGAGGGGTGATATCGGGCCTGCGGGGAGAGCTGGTGGAGGCTGTGAAATGAGATGGAGAAGTAGAGAGTGGGGCAGAAGATTGAGGAGATGGAGAAGTCATTAAATTCAGGCTTTCAAGCCTCCTCCTGGTGGAGGCTTCTCTTTATCAAAAATCTACATTTGCACCTGGGAATTGTTTCTGTGTAGTTAAGGATGGATTCTCCACCAGTGTCTTCCATTACTTGAATTCAGTTAGGAGGTTTCGTGACTCAGGGCTTACCTCCTTGATAACCCTCTTATTTTTGTGATGGTTGTGGCCAGGTCTTCTGATGCAGTGTTTTTAGATTCTGTACTGAACACAGGAAGGTGGGCAAACGGTTCAATTAGAGGAAATAACTTTGAGGTATTTTTGAGGTATTGGGCAAAGGGTGAAAACAATTTTGAAATAACATATTTTTAGGCAAAATATCTGATATTCTTATAGTTATCTGATATTTTGCCTAAAAAATACCTCAAAGTTACATTACAGTTGACTCTAACTAAGTCAACTATAAGAATGTTGACTCTGTTAAGCCCAAAGGGAAATATTACAGGTCAGGTGGATCCAGGACCTTTCTTAAGGAGGCAGATATGCACTGATAGAAATGTCTATGCTTAAAATTTAGTTCTAGGTCACTAAAAAGTTATTCATTATGGTACTAGTAGAACTTAGATTTGGATCTTCTTGAAAACCCCCAAAACGTATTTTACTTACTATTTGGAAAAGATAATTTTAATGACTAATTAGCTTATATGGATCGTAGTGTCTATAAACCCAGTAATTTACTGTTTACCTGTGTATGTATCTAATGACAACACTGAATTCAGATTAAAGATAATCTAAATTAGGCACAAGACAATATCCATAAACATTATTATATAATAACCGTATTACCTTCAAATAGTTTTAATATATGGATTAATATAATAAAGTGTTGCCTAGTATATATTCCTAGGAGTCCTGCTTTAAAAAATAAATACATGATAGTTATATATCATGTGTAGGTAGATGTATTTATAAGGTTTGTTGGGGCTTTTAAGAAAGTCTCTTCTCTTAAATATTTAAAACGTCATTTTTATTTGCATTACTGGTTTCCCTAGCATATCCTTTCTTTAGAGGAAAATAGAATCACATTTTGGATACTGTTGAACTCATCTAAATTATTACAAATCCTTAATTTCAAACTTAGTGAAGAAATTAGATGGGATGAAGGGATATCCAAGCCTTCTAGATCTCTGTTAAATGTTCTTCCTCTGCTGATGTTCTTTTTTGAGGCAAGATCTTACTCTGTTGCCCAGGCTAAAGTGCAGTGGTGCCATCAGGGCTCACTGCATCCTCAACCTCCCCAGGCTCAGGTCATCCTCCTGCCTCAGCCTCCTGAGGAGCTGGGACTGTAGGTGCACGCCGCCATATCCAGCTAAATCTTGTAGTTTTTGTAGAGATGAGGTTTCACCACATTGCTTAGGCTGCTCTCAAACTCCTGGGCTCAAGAGATCTGCCTACCTGAGCCTCCCAAAATGCTGGGATTACAGGCATGAGCCACGGCACCTGGCCTCAGGGTTCTTTCAGTTATACTGGCAACAAACCAACTTTTGGGGCTTTGAAATTCCTGCATTTTATTTAACACTTCTGAAATCACAGTGACCAGGAAGGAGGGGATCAAGTTTTGCCAGCTTGTTAAAGAAAGCCTTGGAAAGCCTCTCCTAGGATGGCCATGCTGTGAGGACTTCTGTAGCTTTTGGTTGGAGACTTTGAAACTCCTCCCATGCCAACCTTAGAAAAAGGCTGATTTAATGAAGTCTTTCTGCCAAAGCATTTAAGACCCAGCCACCTTTCAAAGCTGAGTTCCTCTGTAAAGTCACCGCAGGTTCCTGCTACAAAAACCAATCTTTGTTCTGAGTGTTTGATGAATACTGCCATGTTGTGATTTTTAGATGTTGGGTTCTCGGCTTTGTTATGTGGACTTCTGGCTTTGGGAGGTATTTTATCCTGTTAGAATATTATCTCTTCCAGTCTATTTCTCTCATTTTCTATATGACAAATAAACATTTAAGCGCATTCTAATGAAGTATGCAGTTTAAGAGAAGTTAAATAACATTGAATAATAGATTGTCATAGATATATTTTTACATACTTGCTCTCACACCCTCCTCGACCCACCCATTGCCCCATTTTTTTTTTTTTCTTCCAAGTAACCAAGTTCCCTGACTTGGATGCTACATCCTGGACTTTAGAGGTGAAGTCAGATGAAAACGAATTTTCATGGAAATTATGTTTCCCTCAAGTGCATGTATGTCTAGTGTAATGCAAGGCTTACTAGAGGGAGGATGAAATTTGGTAAGCCTTAAAGGAAATGTAAAAATCCTGCTTAATGATCCTGTTAGGTTTTTACACAGATTAACTGTTATTACACAAGAAATTGTATGTCCGTTTGGAATGAATTTCTTATCCGCTAAATAGCCAGCTTTAGCACTATAAACTGGGAAGATTTCTGTTGTATCTCTGAATATATAATATTGCATTACTGTGAGCCCTATGGCCCTTTTCCTGAATAATGCACATGTGTCAGCATGGGGCTCAGTTTTATGTGAGCCAAACCAATCTTAGACCTAGTTTATGGGAGTTTATTAGTATGTGTATGCTTTTATGTTTTTTTAAGAGAGATTTTAGGATCTAAAGAACTGAGACATGGCAAGTTACAACAAAGCTTTGCTTAGGGACGTGGTTCAACCTAAGTCTGAACACTTTTGCCTATAAAATATCCTCATTCCAGATCTTGAGGCAAATTGTCTTTGATTCACATTTGTCTTTTCTTTCTGTGGTGCTTGCCTGGTGCTTGCTAACCTCTCTGTCACCTGCTGCCTGTATACCTCCCTAAGGTGTCTAGTCCCTGCCTTGGGACCATCTGACACTTTCCTGCTTTTTACAACATACTAATAGATATTGTTTCATCGTATAGGGAGCTGCTCTTACAGAAGCACTGGAAAATTTCTGTGTTTATAGCTTATAATAAGTGTAGCACTTTAAAAATTATAACAAGCAAGGGTGTTTCATAACCCAGTAGAGCAAAAATCCCTAACAACGAAATCCAGGTGTATTCTGGGATGGGATCCCTCTTATCACATCTGTCTGCTCCCTTTGTGTCAGTAGTCCTAGGAGGTTTCTTGATATTCCCAAGCATCCCAAGGTGAGTGTGCATACCACAGTGTGCTTTAAAGATACGGCATTTTGGTGTAGAGCGTGATTCTAGGCTACCTCTGATAGAAAGATGGTTGCAAAGCTACCAGGGTATTTTCTCAGCTGTGCCAGAAATCTGGGTAGATGAGTATTAGACTATTAGCTTTGGGATTGAGGTGCTGACCTGCAAAGCTCTGTTGCTGCTGCCCTGGGTCCTTGCTGACCTGGCATCCTGGAGAGACCCTGGTCCTCCTCGACCTGACTCAGACTGCAGCTGTGAGCTGGGTGCCTAGTGCCATCTGCCTGGGCAAATGTAGGAAATGCCAAGTGGGCTGGCAGTTTTTCGTGTGGCCTTTGGATCCTTGCTCAGCCATATGGTGCTAAAATGTCAAACTGTTCCTGAGTGTGAGCCATGATGGAGAAGGCTAGATAGAGAACACATACTTCAGATAAAGAATATGCTGAGTCTGTTTATTCCCCAGCCACAGGCTTATCACTTTGCTACTTTAACCAACATTTACTGAATAGTGCTTAGTTGATAGCAGACTACTTATATTGTGAGAGGTACCAAAAAAAAAGAAAATAATATAATCAGATGGTTCTTATTGGCAAGGATTATGTCTCCTGGGTCCATGTATCTTGTATGCAATACTGCCACTAGAGGAAGGTGAAATGAAGAGATTCCACCAATGGAATTTAATGGGAGGAAGCTATCTTTGAAACTGAAGAATGACAAGGAATCTGAGTCCTCAAAAAGATTGTAGCATCCTTAAATTGTGATAGCAGAGACATTGCCAAGCCTCATACTCTTTTCCTCTTCAGCTTCTTTCTGATATATTCTGGCAATTGCCCTTGTTGATGGATTGACATAATGCCTTTAAAAGTTTACAATCCATGTAGGAAGAGAAAACATAACAGGGACTTACAGATGATCTCAATCAAAACATCCGCAAGTGCTAAGTGATTGAAACCAAAGGGAATGTGTAAGTCTAAAAGGGAGAGAGGAGGAGATGAGTGATGTGGTTCAGATGAGGTTAGCCCTGGCAGGCTTCCTAGAGGAGATGGCTGGGGTTGGGTTTGGCCCATGTAGCTCCTAGTCCCACTCTCAGGAGACTTTACATAAACAGATTTTTCTCCTGGCACAGGGTGTCTGACTGGTTGGAAAGAACAGGAAGACAAAGAATAGATGCTTAAATTCCAAGAGGCCCTCCCATCCCTTATAGTTGTGCCCCCGAATGCACAGAATTAAATATATCAGATACAATTTAAACCTAGGAAAAAGGCAAGTCATTTTATATATTGGATAGAGAGTTGTAGCTTGAGAGACTTTTTCACTAATGGAGCTTTATTGCCTTTTTAATATAAATACCTTCTGCTTGTCTTGGTTATAAATATTCAAAGAATTGCTTTGATTTTAGTTAACCATACTTGACCGTATATAAGCTCAGCTATTATGCAAATACAAACAGCCAGTTTCATTTGGCAGTTTTGTGGCATTTCTGGGATGCGGGAGCCTGGAGCCTTTTCGTTTCTACTGCTGTGGAGGTATCGTCTGTGTCTGGGATTCAGCCCAAGGCATCGTGATCCTATGGTGAATTGCTTGGAGTTGCAAAAATCATAGAGTGCCCTTACATCCTGAACTCACCCACTTCCCCCAATGTTAACATTTTACATAACGATAGTAAAATTATTTTAGTCACCCCTACTTATCCACCCTTAGAGAAAGCCTCACACCTATTCATAAAAAGACACATGTACAAAGGTGTTTTGTTTCCTGGTACAGCCTGAATGCCTAATAAAAACAAATAGGTAACTATCCTGTGCTATGCAATAGTAAAAGTAAATAAATGTCAAATGCATAATGTTAATGAAACAAGCAAGTTGCAGAAGGGTATATGCCTTATGTTTCCACCTAGTTCAGGTTTAAAAGCATGCAAAGCAATACTACACGTATGCATGTAAAGTAACAGTGTAATACTTGTACATGTATGTGAATGATATACACAAAATTGAGGATCCTGGTTCGTTCTGTAGTGGTAAAGAATACATGTGAGATTTCTATTGTACTTGAAACATTTAATTTTAAAAATTGAATGGTAGGCATTCTGGGGATTATTATATTTTCCAAACCTGATTCAAGGACTAAAATGTTTAATTTTAAAAATAGTAAATAATCATAATAATACAAAAGCCCAGCAAGACCATTCATTAAAAATGCATTAGTGGTGAGCTTTCCTGAGACAGTGGTATACCTTCTGAGTTGAAAGGCAAAGGAGTAAGGCTTCGGTTGAATTCTTGACTCTTCTATATGGGTTAGAATTTCAACATGTCTTGAGTTTCCTGGGTCACATTTTCTCTACCTGTAAACTTTCCACGACTGTCTTTATAAGCCTAACAAAAGTGAAAATTCAGAGCTAAAACTCTTCAATAATGATGCTAGAAAAGGTGTGCAATGCTGTTTGTGGCCCTGTGTTCTGCCTGGGTTGACGTCCCAGCAACCCCACTTTCTAGGTATGTGACCTTGCCTGAGTTATTCTTTTGATGTCACAGTTTCTTCATCTGCAAAAGGGGCTTAATAATAGTACCTACCTCATAGGGACGTTGTGAGGACCACATGAGTTAACGCATGTAGAACGCATAGAGCCTGTTTCTTCCTCTCCCGTCTGGCTTCCAGACTCATTGTATTTGATCTTCATAGAGTTAAATTACTAGGTACCTTAAATTTGAATTAGTTGCAAGTAGTTAAGAATTGTAACACATTACATTTTACATGCAATATAAAATGTTACATATTAAAAGGGTGGACTTCTGGCCTTTCTTGAACAAATGGAGCATTTAGTAACACTGGCCCCAATTGCAATCTGGCAACTCTGCTGTCCCCTGTAAGTGGTTGTGTCCCCTGTTCAATGTAGTTTCCAGAACTCTCTCATGTCCCTTGGACACTGAGGCAGCCTGCTCATTGTCATTTATTGTCCAGCAGACATTTGCACCAGTGACATTACCTGCCGGACCCCCATTAACATTTGAGTTTGCAATCCTAATTTAAAGAGGCCGTAGTGATGCAAAGAGGGCATTGGATTATGTATCAATCCATGTTCTCCAGAGAAATAGAACCTATAGGAGATTTTACATATGTATCTATTATGCCATTCACATATAAGGAAATCCTTGGGCAAGAGTTGATGTTGCAATCTTGAGTCACAGTTTCTTCAGGGAAACCTCAGTGTTTGCTTTTAAGGCCTTTCAACTGATTGGAAGAGGCCCACTCAGGTTATGAAAAATAATTTTGCCTTTACTTAAAGTCAGCTGATTGTCAGTGTTAATCACATCTATAGAATACCTTCACAGCAATAGCCAGATTAGTGTTTGATTGAATACTTGGGTACTGTAGTCTAACCAAGTTGACACATGAAGTGAACCATAACAGACTGCAAGTTTTTGAGCAGTCTTGCAATACTGTGTGGCCACTGTACACTTTTCTGTCCCTTATGGTAGAGGGTTGCCGTGGGATTGGGGATTGAAGATTTTTCAAAGGGATTGAATATAAAAAGCTCGGAAAACTTCTGAGCTTTGCAAATAAAACTACTGTGTCTGTGCCTCTGATTGGAGAGGGAGGATGTTGGTGAATGATGATGCAAGATGCTTCTCTGAGTAGTAGATGCTGGGTTTGGTAGTTCTGGGTGTGTCATTCAGTGTTGAGAATAGTCATGGGTAGACTCTGAGTTTCGAAGGAAGAAAGGGCATTTAGGAAGAAATTGTATTTATGTTTATTTTACCAGCTGTAGAGCCTTGTGCTAACCAGGTTTACAGGTGTGTGCTCTGCCTGCTCACAGTCAGGTACGAATGCAGGTTCTGAAAACATCTCCATTGTTAGGTATTAATGCAGATTCTGAAAACATCTCCGTTGTTAGGTATTAATGCAGGTTCTGAAAACATCTCCGTTGTTAGGTATTAATGCAGATTCTGAAAACATCTCCATTGTTAGGTATTAATGCAGGTTCTGAAAACATCTCCGTTGTTGGGTATTAATGCAGGTTCTGAAAACATCTCCGTTGCTGGGTATTAAGGCAGGTTCTGAAAACATCTCCGCCATGTGGCTGTGTGCGTTGGAAGGTTGCCAACAAGGCTTAACAGGAATTCTCCCAAAGCCTTCTTTGATTCTTAGAGATTTGTGCAGAGCTGTTATAGAGAGGATGAAAGGCAAGGAAAAAAATTCTTCTGCGTATGTTTTATTTTCTTTACAAAATCCATCAGGTATGATTATTTTTCTTATGTGTATGTTTTTTGTTTAAAAAATTTTTTTTGTCTGGGGGACAGGAGATCTGAATAAAGCCTCAAGACTTCATTTCTATGTGCCTTTTGAGAATTCGCTACAACTTAAAATACTGAGTTGTGTCTTGATTCCATGAAAAACAAGACTGGCCAGAAGATCCAAGAATATTAATCTTAAGCAATAGCCCCAAAACCCAACAGCTCAGCCTCACAGTTTTAATCTCAAGTATGTTTTTGTGTGAAACATATTCAACTGCTGATGACCAAATATAGCATCAGCTCTGGGTGTGGTCTGGACATTGTTGAACTGGAGTGAAGAACAGGGTCCTGCAGATGGGGGTTGGGGGCTCCAGCATCTCCACATTTCAGAGTTCCCTGTTCAAGGGGAGAGCATAGAACCTTGTGTTAGTTGGTTTGTTATTGTGACCAGTCTTTTACTTTTGTATCCTTGGTTTTTCATGGGATAATTCCAGCTGTGTTTTTATTCTTGGAGTAGATTATAAACTTTTTGGAGGGAAAGCCGTGAATCCAGGCTTTGGACCTCTGTTGTTCCGTCTTGGTTCTATTGGTGCCTTAGCTTTGAAACTTTAGGGGATGTCTCTTTTTCCTCATCTTAACTGGAAGAGGATTGAGCTGGATGGTAACTAAAATTCTAGAGATACTGAATTTTCCTTTATAAACTGCACTTTGGCAAAAATTTTTAGCTTGTTTAGAGCTCCTCACAGTCTCTTGATTCTTCTACTTTTTTTTTCAACTAACATCCACTCTGTTCAGAGGAGGCCTGTAGTCTGTGGCATGCTACTACCTCATTTCTCCTGCTGTCTTCAAGCCTCCTATTCTGCTATTTCCCTTTTACTGTAAAGATAATGATTTTTACTATCTCTTTAGTACATCTTCATTGGTCCGTTTAATTTTGTCACCTTGACACACTCTCTCTCTCTTGCTCGCTCTCTCTCTCTCTCTCTCTCTCTCTCTCTATATATATATATATATACACATATATATATATGTATGTTTTTGTTTTTTTAGGAAAACTTTTAATTATCACTGTTAATCTGTATGGCACTTACTATTTTGTCACAAAAGTATCAGGCTGCCACTGAATTTGTTACTTTGATGCTTTCCCTGTTCCCTCTCATTTTAGGTTAGCTAAAATGAAATCCCATCCTCACATGTGATAAGGTTAGACTTTGATATTGCCCTTTTCCTATGCTCTGTCTTAGTCTCATGTTGTCCTTTATATTTAAAAAATTATACTCTTGATGACATTGCTAACTAATAGACCAGGGGGAGTGCCTTCTGTTGGGATGGGTGGCTACTGGATCTAGAATTTTTCCTTGTATTAAATAGCGTACAGATTTGCTTTGGGAATTAATGTCTTTGTTCAAAAGACTCAACCCTTTTTGGGGGCATTTTTTTTTTGTGCTTGCAACTTGCAGTAGCATTTTTGTGGATTTAGTGGTAGCCAGCCTCCATACCGTCTGCAGTTGTTTCCTAGATCTGAGAGGCTCTGGTTCTTAATGTACGCAAATTAGTTGCAGAAATTGCCACTACTGTTGAAGCCACCCGTTTCTTATGTCTTTCCTGACTCTTAGTACCAATTACTGCCTTAGTCTGCTCAGGCCACTATCACACAATGCCACAGACTGGGGGGCGGGGGGGGCGCTGGCTTAAAAAATAAACATTTATTCTTCACAGCTCTGGAGGTTGCAATTCCAAGATCAAGGTACCGGCACAATTGATTCCTGCCTACAGAGGGGTTAGGCCAACCTGCAGAGTTGAAATTATAATGCAAGCCCACTTCCTGGCTTGTAGACAGCCACCTTCTCACTGTGGCTTTTTCTTGGTGCATGTGCATGGAGAGAGAGCTTTCTCTGCCTTCCTTTTCTTATAAGAGCACTAATCTCATTAACAGGGCCCCAATTTCAGGACCTAATGTAAACCTCATTACCTACCAAAGAGGCCCCATCTCCAAACTGTCATATTGTGGATTAGGGCATCAACATAAGGATTTCTGAGAGACACAAGCATGTAGCTCATAATGGGAACAGAGAATTATGGGCGAGTTGGGTACGGGCAGGCGTGTGGTTAGTAGCTGTAACTGCCTGGAGTTGGGAACCACCCTTGTCTTCTTCCTGCATGCTATTCTGCCCTTTTGGTATTCATACTTGGTTTCCACATGTCTGCCTGAATACGTAAATCGTAAAAATTTCTTCTGCAAATACTTTCTTGGCCATTCTTCTTCATCTGTATCTGAGAGACTATAACCTGGGCTCTGTAAGGAGAGAAAGCCTATCAAGAGTAAAGGCAGCAATCGTCCTCCCATACCACATGTAAGCCGAACTAGTCAGAGCATATTGGGTCCATTTTCCAACAAAATACTTCTGTAGCCAGGTTTGACAAAATTGTAAGCGCTTTACAGATTAACAGTGATAATGAAAGGTTTTCCTAAAAAATATGGTCAAGGTGACACAACTAAAGGAACCAATAAAGATGTAATGAAAAGATAGTAAAATCATTGTCTTTAGAGAAAAAGGGAACTAGCACAGTAGGTGGTTTGAAGAGAGCAGGAGAACTGACAAAACATATTTTAGGAGGGTGTTGACAAACTGGAGTGGACCCAGAAGCAGACAAAAGTTTTAGCAAGTATGTCATATGGGAGATGCCTGTAGAGAAGAAATTATTTAATCTAGAGGTGGGTGATGATGATTGATTACTATCATGGCTAACATTTACTGACTGTTGACTGTGTGCTACAATGCAAAAGACTTAATGTGTATTTTCCAGTGTGATGCACACACAGAAAGCCTAAGAAGCCAGTATTATTTTTAGCCCTATTTTATAGATAAGGAAACTAAAATTTTAAAGAGGTGTGACTCAGGTCAAGGTCACTCAGCTGGTAAATAGGAGACTGTTGCTGGGCTGGAGAGTATATGGCTGCAGAACCTTGGCTTGGTATCTCTACTTTTGAGGAATTTGTCAAATATGGAAAAGAGATTAGCCATTGAAGAGGGGTTAAGGCAACCTTTTGTAAAATATTATCCTACTTGTTTTATTGCATCTGAGATACCACTGGCTATAAAATGCATCATTACTTTATTTGCTTCTGGGAAAAATTGCTGCCTATTAAAGTTATAATGCAGAGTTGATGGTAACGGCTCCCTCTGATTTTATAGTTGTTAAAATGTGTAAAAAGCATGTCTTAGAATAGATGGAAAAAAGTTGTTTTGTGTGTGATCTGGGACCAAAGGACCAAACTGCAAGGGAGATTTTAGCTCAAAGAAATGCTTTGCAACCTCTCAAGCTGTGGAAAATGTAACCTCCTCTGACAGAGGCCTTGACACATAGCAGGGGCTTGCTGTGAGGTTCCCTGTAGTGTAAGCGTTGAGACTGGCTGGCAGATCTCTCTGGGATGATATAGAGGAATTTATTCAATTGAGTTGAAGGTGAAATAAATTATGTTTTATGATTCTTCCAAATCTTAATACTTTTAGTGAAATATAGCATACAGGCATTACATAAGCAATCATCAAAATTATTTAAATGTGCTTGGCAGTTATTTGTACCAATTATCCATAGCAATATGTATGACCCAATACCTTTTATTTCTTGCCGTCTTCTTACTCTTCTCTTTTGGCATCCAAAACGTGGTTGGTAGTTTCCCATTTTTTCCTCAGGTAAAGTTCAGATTTTTGGGGTCAGTATTGGAGGCACTCTGCCTTCTTCTCACTCAACCCATCTTCCCTGCCTTTTCGCCTTTCTCCCAAATTCCTTTTTTTTTTTTTTTTTTTGAGACAGAGTCTCGCTCTATCACCCAGGCTGGAGAGCAGTGGTGTGATCTCGGCTCACTGCAACCTTCGCCTCCCAGGTTCAAGCAATTCTTCTGTCTCAGCCTCCCAAGTGGCTGGAGCTACAGGTGTGTGCCACCACGCCCGGCCAATTTTTGTGTTTTTAGTAGATACGGGATTTCACCATATTGGCCAGGCTGGTCTCAAACTCCTGACCTCGTGATCCGCCCACCTTACCAAAGTGCTGGGATTACAAGCGTAAGCCACCGTTCCCGGCCTTTTCTCCTAAATTCTATAGCCAAATCCCATGGTACTTTCCCATTGAAAATAAATGAGATATCATACATAAAAGCTCCTAGCGCACAGTGCTGGCATACTTACTAGCCTTCTGGAAAATGTCAGCACTCTCTCTTTTTCTTTTCATTTTTCCAATTACCCATCAGTTTCTGCTTTCAAAATCTTATTCATCCTTCAAGACCCAATTTAAATGTGGTCTGTTTCCAAAAAGCCCTGCCTGATCACATAAACTAGAGGTAATTTCTGCCTCTTCCTGACTCCTAGTGTGTTTTGTTTATGCCAGCCTGATGGTAGTTACGACATTTGACTTTGAACTCTAGTTATTTGTATCCAGTCTTTTGTCTTCCACCTAATTATAAATTCTGAGGGTGGACACAATTCTATTTGCCACATCGTCCCCCAGCAAAGGGCTTGACACGTAGGTGCTACACACGTGTGAGTGAGTGAGTGAATTATGGCATTTTGTAGTAGATTTATCTTCTCATAATTGTCTGGATTAAGGTAATAAAAATTAATTTTGTGTTCCCTAAGTGCCTTGTACTTGTCTGTCAGAGTGGGAATTCTGGCATGGTGTTTGGCTGAGTGATTTACAAGCTACTCTGGGATTGCAAATGTGAAATCAACCAGGAGAGAAAAATCTACGAGATAATGGCTTTATGTGTGTTGCTAGTCCTTCATAGTTTCTACATTTCTTTTGATATTAAAACATATTAGCCATAAAATGAAATGTTTCATTCTTTTTGTTCTTAATATCTTCAGAACTTTGAAATTTTACAAGTTATTGATTTGAGTTATAAGCCACACTGAGGCCAAAACTTCTGAGAGTGTATTTAATTTTCACTACATCTTTGGAAATTGGCCCAAATAATTCCCCTTTCAACCCATGGCACTGGTGTATGACACAAGAAAAATCTGATTATCTCTTGATGGTTGCCAAATACTTGACTTTCTCCATTTGGCTAAAGATTTAGATTATCATTGGGGGCAGGTGGCCTGGAATTAGGAAGATATGGAAGGGAATGAATAAGGATTGGTTTCTCTTATTATTTTCTGTTGGCCTTTCAGATATTCCACTGGGAAAGCAACAAATTTCAGTTTTTATCATTAAACTTTGTGGTAATTTGTACTGGTTCAATTTTTTTGGTGAGAGGATTGATTACAATTTTATGGAACCCTTGGAGAAAAGAAATAGAAAAAGCGATTGGTTACTTTCTAAAAATTTTCTGGTGTTTGAATTTCTATTCTAGATGGTATGTAACTCCTTGCACAGTAGTCTGCAGCCAGCTTATTCAAGATGACAGGATAGTTAAGTGGATGTAATATTGAATGCTTGGACTGAGGGCTTTCTGTTGATTAAAGGAGATAGGTTATATAGCGAATACGAATTTGCTTTAGGGAATAACATTTAATAAATAAGTTAGACTATAATTGGATATTGGAATAAATTTTTCATGTGTCATGTAGTTTTTTCATTCAGGAAATATTTTTTTCTCTAGTAGCTACAGTGTGTATGGTACTCCCATCAGGGAAGTACAGTGAGAGGAAGTACAAAGAGATAGATGCCTAGTTTTGACACAAACATAAAGAAGACTAAAAAGGTAAAGCTTAAATATATTAATGAAAAGGTATTTATTTCCATGGGTTTTAATTATTTTAAAATGACAAAATTGAATATATTTATCAATGTTTTAATCATATTTACTTGAAAAATATACTGAGTTTCAATTTAGTAATATAAAATAATTAAAGAGCCACAATCAGGATAATTATGTCTCAGTTAAAACAAATTGTGTCCTACTTAAGGCAGAATTAAGCTGACCAAGGATTTAGAAATAGTAAATTATACAGAAAGTGTTTTATTTTTTAATTTTTTAAAAAATTTTATTTTATGTATATATATATTTTATTGCATTTTAGGTTCTGGGGTACATGTGAAGAACATGCAGGATTGTTGCATAGCTACATACATGGCAATGTGGTTTGCTGCCTTCCTCCCCATCACCTATATCTGGCATTTCTCCACACGTTATCCCTCCCCAACTCCCTACCCTCTGCTGTCACTCCCCTAGTCCACCCCCGCAACAGACCTCAGTGTGTGATGCTCCCTTCTCTGTGTCCATGTGTTCTTATTGTTCAACACCCACCTATGAGTGAGAACATGTGGTGTTTGATTTTCTGTTCTTGTGTCAGTTTGCTGAGAATGATGGTTTCCAGGTTCATCCATGTCCCTACAAAGGACACAAACTCATCATTTTTTATCACTGCATAGTATTCCATGGTGTATATGTACCACATTTTTCCTGTTCAGTCTATCATCGATGGGCATTTGGGTTGGTTCCAAGTCTTTGCTATTGTAAACAGTGCTGCAATGAATATTCGTGCGTATGTGTCCTTATAACAGAACAATTTATAATCCTTTGGATATATACCCAGTAATGGGATTGCTGGGTCAAATGGAATTTCTATTTCTAGGTCCTTGAGGAATTGCCACATTGTCTTCCACAATGGTTGAACTGATTGACACTCCCACCAACAGTGTAAAAGTGTTCCTATTTCTTCATAGCCTCTCCAGCATCTGTTGTCTCCAGATATTTTAATGATTGCCATTCTAACTGGCATGAGATGGTATCTCAATGTAGTTTTGATTTGCATTTCTCTAATGACCAGTGATGATGAGCATTTTTTTCATGTTTGTTGGTCTCATATATGTCTTCTTTTGAAAACTGTCTGCTCATATCCTTCACCCACTTTTGAATGGGTTTGTTTGTTTTTTTCTTGTAAATCTGTTTCCGTTCTTTGTAGATTCTGGATATTAGTCCTTTGTCAGATGGGTAGAGTGCAAACATTTTTTCCCATTCTGTTGGTTGCTGGTTCATGCTAATGATAGTTTATTTTGCTGTGCAGAAGCTCTGGAGTTTAATTAGATCCCATTTGTCTATTGTGGCTTTTGTTGCCAATGCTTTTGGTGTTTTAGTCATGAAGTCCTTGCCTATGCCTGTGTTCTGAATGGTTTTGCCTAGGTGTTCTTCTAGGGTTTTTATGGTGTTAGGTCTGATGTTTAAGTCTTTAATCCATCTGGAGTTAATTTTAGTGTGAAAGGGCTTTATTGATAAAGAAAAAAAATGTGGGAAATTTTTAGTGTATGTATATATACATATATATATGTTTTAAGGGTGAAATAAATTTTTTAGCAATCATGGGTAAATACTGATTAAAGAAATTACTGAAGTAAATGTGTTTTATTATGACATATTACTTTTATTCTGAGAAGTGGAATATGCCTCATTGAAGCGTAGCGTTTTCTTATTAAATAGGATAACACGTTGTGACACTTTGAAACCCACCTTTATATACTTACTGTAGAATTCACTTCCTTATTTTTCTGGTCTTAGATATTTTATTAAGTTTATATTTTTAGGGTTATTTAAGGACATAAGTAAAAACACTTTTTTTATTGGGTCAACCTGCCATATTGAAATCAGATGCTTGTGGAAGAGATTGAGATGTAGGGTTTAGATGATTTGGGATAGGGAGTTTACCCCTCTCCCAAGCTGTTGGTGTCACTGCTGGCTTTCCATGCCCCAGGGAGAAAGAGTGTTGCTATTGTAGTAAAAGCTCAAACCCTGTTTATTAATCTGTCTGAACTCTATAAATTATAGACTCTGAGACTTAGTCTAATTACAGTTAAATGATTCTGAAGCATTGTGGTGCGGTGAAGTATTCAAAGTAATATGAACATTGCATTTCCATTTTTCTAAATGTCAAATTGACATCATTCTGGCCTCCTACCATGGCACAGGTTTTACCAGATAATAGCTATTCTGACAGCATGTGGTACACTCCAGTATTTTATTTTCCATTCTATTTCATGCCATCCCACGCCATTCCATTCCAGTCTGTTAAAAATATTATTCCACAAACTGTTTCAGGAAGCCTTAATGAGAAATAACTCGTGGTTTGAGAAACGCTGGTTTGCTTAATACACCTGCCTATATGCAGCACTCGTCCAAAGAAACAGTCTTCGTCCTTTATAACCACACATCCAAACAGTCATTTTATTTTTTAATGTTTAAAATTTTCTATGTATGTATTTTTCTCTGAACAGAGTCTCACTTTGGCACCCAGACTGGAGTACAGTGGTGCCGTCTTGGCTCACTGTAGCCTCGACCTCCCAGTTTCAAGCAATCCTCCTGCCTCAGTATCGCAAATAGCGGGGACTACATGTGCAAGCCACCATGCTCGGCTAATTTTGGTGTTTTTAGTAGAGCTGGGTTTCACCATGTTCCCGAGTCTAGTCTGGAGTTCCCGAGCAACTCCGTAGCTCAAGTGATCCACCTGCCTCAGCTTTCCAAAGTGCTGGGACTACAGACATGAGCTGCCTTACCTGGCCTAAGCTGCCTTTTTATATCATCCTTTTTTTCATTCAGGCAAAGAGGTGTAAAATCAGAGTCTAAATAAAAGATTAAGCAGGAAAGTGTGCTCATTTATATGAAAATGCTCGTAAGAAGAACATTTGTGAAGTGGAACCATAAATTCTCTCTCGATCAGCCCTGGACCCTATTATGATTTCTCTCTGGCTAGGAAAAACTACCCCCGGGAAATGCTTCTGCATTTGAAGGTCTCAGTAGCTCCTGCCGTCACCCGCATGGCCACCATCAGTATTATAGCCTGTCACCTTTCCTCAAAACACTAGAGAGATGTAGTATGACCTGTATCCCTCTTCTGGGATTTAGGTTGGAATAAAGACCTAGAGATCTCAGAAGGACTTTAATATTAGAGAAGTAGAAAATTATTCTGGAATTTAGAGGGAGTTGATCATCCTAGAATTTGAGATTCTAAATTTTAAGAACTCTGATTACCAATCTCTGGATTCATCTATTTCATTTCTGTTTATTGTCAATTGAAATTCAGGAGTGAAACTTAGAATTCCTGACAAAGAGTAAGGACTGGTTGATAGGGGCCTCCTTGCTTAATGAATCCTATAGGGAAAGTGGATCTGTCAAGCTGTGGGCCAAGTGCCCAAGGAGAAGTTTAAACCGGGAGTAAATTCCCTAAGGCCAGAGAATATTCTGTCCATCCTTTAATAACATTTTTTGTATGTGTCCCATGTTCCCTCCTACTTTTTAACCAAGGATATTGAATGTAGGTGAAATAGCAAGACCAAAGACCTTCCCTTTCCATGCTCCAACCCCTACCCCCCATCCCTTTTGTTCTATTAAAGCATTTGTTTAACTACCTTGCTGTGTGTATGCATGCCTGGTCTCTATGGCTTCCTCTTCTAAGGTCCTTTCAGGGCTGGTATGCCATCAATCTTTGTGTTGTTTCTAGATACCATCTCTGTGTGAATGTTGTTGATACTATTTTTAACATTGCATCCTTTGTGTGAGCTGCCACAAGACTGGGATGACCAAATGTCCTGTTTTAATCCCAGATTTTTCCTGGTTAAGTTCCATTCTTTAGTTTGTGATACCTAGAAATCCTTTTGGGATGGCAAAAGGATTCATTTTTGCTTCATTAACTGTGATGAACCTAAGCAGAACTGTGCTTTGAAACAGTGTGACTTAAACCTCTTCAGCAATCCCTGTAGTTAAGATTAAGCAACCACAGAGAAAATGTCCTCCGGCTCTAAAGTAGGGGGCCAGTTTACATGGATTTGTGAGATCCTATCAAAGTGAGAAGTAACCTTTGTAGCAGTCCACTGTTTTCCTAATGGTCTAAGGACTGCCGGCCTCCCACCCCAAGCTCCTTTCATCCTTGCCTTCAATGCAGATATTAATAAATCTGCCCCAAATGAGATTTTTGAAGGCTTTTCAGGCTCACAGTTATGATGCTTATACGAAGGGGTCCCTTTTTTTCTTCTGTCTGACTTAGTCTTCTGCCTCCAGACCCTGTGTGTTTTCCCTGTAGGACACTGGCGGCTTTCCAGGGATAGAATTTAAAAGCATCTCTTCCTCCCCCCATGCCGATAGATCAGTTTAAAACCATGAAGTGAGTTACAAGCCCACTTTATGCTTTTCTCTTCCTTCTTTTTTGTGTCATTAGTGTTCATGTCTGTCTCTCCTATTACATCTTTAAGGACAGGGACTGTGCCATATTTTTTTTTCTCTTTCTCATTAGCTGGCATGATCTTTGGCTCACTATAGGTACCTGATAAATGTTGTAACAACAACAAAAAAGAATAAATAATGTCTGTGTCACATTTTAGTTGTTTCCTGCATTGTACCATGCATTGATTTGTTTAGTCAAAAAACATTTATTGAGAGATACTGTCTTAGGAGTGGAGATACAAGGAGAAATAAGACATGAGTACCCTTAAGGAGCCCATGGTTTATTGTATGTGAAAGTCAGTTTCCTCTCTCCTTGTCTTACAAAACCAAGGGCAACTAAGTTTCGCATACGAGTGAAGGAGCCACGTTGGCGTTTTTGAGTTGGCATCCCTGCATCCAGGCAAGGAAATTGCGTGCCTCCTTTGCCCTTCCCAGGTGCACAGGGAGTCACGTGGCTGCATACACTTGGTGCTGCAGTCATTGTGCAGTGATTCATTAGTCATGGGCCATAACACTTTTAAAACAACCTCAAGTGCTGAATGGAGAGCTGACCTCATCTAGTGGGCAGCATGTATCTCATGCAGTGAGTTTTAGATTATTTCAAAAAACAGAAGACCCCTCAAAAACTACCAGGAACAGGATCACAATTGTTAGTTTTAGGGCATGTTTATGGCATACGGCTGGCCATTTCCTTTACATCATGTAGATATTCACTATTATCAGTTTCCATATTTCTATGCCAACTTGACATTGCGAGAAATGGCCCTATATATTGTCTCAAATACTGGAAGTCAAATGGATTTGTTTTTGGTAACTTTTACTGATGTAATGACTTGATATAAAATAAAGACTGTTCCAGAGATTGTGAATTACTGCCCGTGTGAATTCAACTTTGCTATGCCATTAATATTTTACTGCCATAGTGAACAAAGTTGTTAAATTTAAGTCAAGAATTTTATTGGTTCCTTTTGGTAGGACACATCTGTGTTTTTACTCAGCCTCTGTACATTTTATTTTTCCCCACATTTACTAACTTAAAACATGACCTAAGTTTATATTGAGAGTGTAGACCAGCACTGAGAAAGTGCATACTCAGAGCATATCTTTTCTGATTCAACCTGCTCTTGAGATTCCTTTATAGTTTGTATATTATTTGGAGTAGTGATTTTGGCATCCTTCATCACTAGCTTAATTTTACTTGCTTTGCTTAGAATCCCTTGCTTTGCTTAGACAGAAAAAAGAAAAAACTGACAAAAGCATCACATTATTATACTTATTGAGAGAACCATGACATCTTGTTTATATTAACTAGCAAAAGATATTCATGTGGAAGAGAAATACAATGTAAGCATCTTAAAATATGAAGGGAAGTGTTAAAGAGACTCCCCGTTATTGGTGAGCATGGTGGGTGTCTATCCTTGAGCTTTGAGAGTTACCACCTGTCAGATGGAACCAGGGCTTTTTGGACCTGGTACCTACTTCATTCCAGGCTCATATTAGCTCTCCCCAACGGGTACCTGCACTGTCACACAACCCCGTCCCCGTCCTGTAGTGTTCCAAGGCTGGGAGTCTGGCCAGGATATGGCTTCCTGGATTGCTCTTTCCTTCCAGGTTTGCCAGGTGATCTCTTACCCAACATTCAAACTCAGCTCAAATTTCCCTACATGTGGGAAGCCTCCCCTGACCTTTCCAGGCAGAGTTAAAACTGGCTCCATGTCTAGATGTGTTCAAGGTCCTGTTCATTTGGACAACAAACCCCACGGACTTGTCACTGGGGCAGTGGTTTTACTGAAAGCCCAAGATTATGGATATGTTAATGCATTTCCTTCTTCATTTTATTCCATTATAAAAGGTGTGACAGAGGATTGGATTTTGAGTTAGGTGGCATGAGTTCTAGTCTCTGGTCTGCTGCTAGGGTAACTTGGGGGAAATCACAACCCCATAAAAGGAGGAACGTTGTCCTCCTCTGCTGTTTATGGGTTTCTATATATAAATGAGCTGAAAAGCCACTTGGGATATTTTGTTTTTTATTTTACTTACATTTGAAATAATTGTAATTATAGACTCACAAGAGTCTACTTGCCCATGAAGGATTTTATGTATCCCTCAACTCAGCTCCCCTAATGGTAACATCTTACACAGTTATAATACCATATCAAAACCAGTTTATTGATACTATTGGTACTGTAAAAGGAGACTATATGCTTTGTTCAGTTTTGATCATTTTGTACACACATTGGTGTATGTGTGTGTAGTTCAGTGCAATTTAGTCTCATGTACAGTATGTGTAACCACCACAATAATCAGGATACAGAATTGTTCCATTAAACAAAAGACCTTCCCTAATGCCATCCCTGTATAGGTGCACACATCCCTCTACTGTTTCCTAGCCACTGATAAATGCTTGTTTGTTCTCCATCTCTTTAATTTTGTCATTTCAAGAACGTTATATAAATGGAATTACACTGTCTTTAACCTTTTGAGATGACACCTTGGGATCCATTCAAGTTGTTATAAATAGCTCACTCCTTTCTATTGCTGAATACTGTCCCATAGTGCACACCACAGCTTATCTAAACATTCACTCATTGAAGGACATTTGGGTTGTTTGGGACTATACAAATAAAGCTGCTAAGAACATTCGTATACAGGTTTGTGTGAGCACCTAAGTTTTTACTTCTCTGGGATAAATGCCCAAGAGTGTAGCTATTAGGTTATATAAGTGCATGTTAAGTTTTATAAGCAACACCCAACCTGCTTTCCACAGTGACTATGTATTTTACATTTTCACCAGCAGTCTATGAGAGGGATCAGTTTTTAAGGGGAGAGTAATATAACACTGAGAAGGTCATCTGGTTACAGGACTTAGAATCTTTTAGGATTGGAGAAGGAGAGTACTGGAATCTACCCTTGCCGAAGATATTAAGTGACTCTAAATTGTGTGTTTATGGTGCCGTTTGTTTAACTAAATGTTGTTTAAATAAATGAGGCATAAGCTTAGGCTTTCTTCCCTCACCCCGGAATGGAGTCTCACTCTGTCGCCCAGGCTGGAGTGTAATGGTGAGATCTTAGCTCACGGCAACCTCTGCCTCCCAGGTTCAAGCAATTCTTCTGCCTCAGCCTCCCGAGTAGCTGGAATTACAGGTGCATGCCACCATGCCTGCCTAATTTTGGTACTTTTAGTAGAGACGGGGTTTCACCCTGTTGGCCAGCCTAGTCCCTAACTCCTGACCTCATGATTTGCCCACCTTGGCCTCCCAAAGTGCTGGGATTACAGGTGCAAGCCACCACGTCTGGCGAAGCTTAGGCTTTCTTTATAAAGCACACATTCTCATTGGTGCTATAGTATTGGTTTATTTTGTTGTTGTTTTTAATGTTTTTATTAGCAGACATTCAGTATGAGACTGCTGGTACCAGACACTAAGGGGGGAATATGATCTAATATGAGGAACTGGAAGTCAGGGAGATAGTGTTTAACTCACCACTCCTACCCATTTTATCTGTTGGTGTTTTTGTGATCTTTACCTTCATCCTTAATGTGGAAATGATAATACCCAATTCTCTAGGCTGTTGTGAGGACGAAGTAGCATAAATAGTATGATTCCTGATTATGGTATGCACCCAGAGAGCCTCTTTACTTGAAGATTTCAATGTTATGCCATTTTATTGTTTATCTTGATTAGAAATAGCTAATATTTTCATACATTTTGCGGAAGAGAGAAGATTCCATTGATAATTCTTCAATAATAAGAATAGTGAAGGCCAGGCACTGTGGCTCATGCCTGTAATCCCAGAATTTTGGGAGACTAAGGGGAGTAGATCACTTGAGCCCAGGAGTTTGAGACCAGCCTAGCTAATGTGGCGGAACCCCATCTCTACAAAAAATATGAAAAATTAGCCATGTGTGGTGGTGCATGCCTGTAGTCCCAGTCACCTGAGAGGCTGAGGTGGGATAATCACCTGAGACTGGGAGGTCAAGGCTGCATCGAGCCACAATCATGCCACAGCACTCCAGCCTGCATGACAAGTGAGACCCTGTCTCAAAAAAAAAAAAGAAAAAAAATAGTGATGATGAGCCTGCCATTTATTGAGAATATATTGAGTGCAGTGCCATGCTTGGTAAGTATGAATTACCTGTCTCACTTAAGATTTATCACAGATCTATGACTAGATACTCTTACAATACCCATTTTTCAGATAAGGGAAACCAAGGCTTAGAGAGTTAAATAAGTTGATGAAGATCACATTTCTTGTGAAGCTGAAATTGTAATCTGGACAGTCTGTCTCTAGTTTTAGCCATGCACCTGTATCTATCCCTTAGTGGTGATTGCTTCTTAAAAGGCAATTCTCTGTGTGGTATAAATTATAATTGAAGTGAGTTTATACTAAGCAACACCAGCTACATTGCTGCATTCATTGGGAGACAGCCTAGTGAGAAGTACAATTGAGCTTTGTCTATAGGTCAATAGAAGCAACCATACAAACAAAATGACCTTGCGTTTCAGAAAGAAAGACTCTGAATAACTTTGGAATTTTTTAAATAGCTGGTTTGGATTTTTGAGAGGCAAGACAATTACTCTAAATGACATGATAGAGAGGGTTTGGGATCATCCTGATTGGAGGGAAAGCATTGTCTCTGAAAACATATGATTTTCCCGACACACTGTAATTTAATTCACAAAGATATTATAGAAAGTAGTGGATATTGTAATTACCTGAGAGTAAACTAACTTATCCCTTTATTCATTCATATATAATTTCAAATTTGGTGACGCTATGGGATTTTAGGCTTGTTGTTTTCACAGTGAGGCCTTGTTAACTCAGTGCTTTAGAGCCATGCTTGAGACTTAGGGCCCTGGAGCGTTCTTGTGAAAACATCATTTTGATCCATAGTAAACCAAACTCATGTTTGTATGAATATCTCATCTAAGTCTGTCATTTATTTCTTAGCACATGAATAGATTCAAATACAGCCTGTGTTTTGAAAGTTTAAACAGGTTATTGTTAGGAAGGTGGTTAAAAAAAAAAACCCAATTATATATGAAATGCATCATCAGTAAATGTATTGCTTTAGTGAATATGGGTTCTTTCAGTGAAAAATAAGCAATTAGCTAAGTGGTTTTCTTAAAACACTGTGGGCCAGGCACTGCGCTAGAAAGTTGATAATATGTGATTTTATTTTATCCTTAAAATGGCCTTATAAGACAGTAAATTATGTTATCCATTTTATAAATGAGGAAATGATATTTCACGGCACATGTCCAGTGAGTGGGTAGGCCTCTCTTCACTTACTAAACTTCCGCCTCTAAGCTGTGTTCTTTCCTGTATTACACTGGAGGAAGGAGAAAACGAACTTGTATTTGGTCCTTGGCTGGGTGGAATACCCTTTGGTGTGGCTGTAAGGTCATGGATAGAACACTCTAGTCAATTCATTTCTTATTTAAATAGTGACAAAAGTATGTCCATGTTAACCATTTCTCACTTGTCTTATGCTTTATACATAAGAATGACTTAAAGAGAATGTTGCTTTATTATGTCACTTAAAATGTATGGTCAGGCACTGGTGACTCATGCCTGTAATCCCAGTACTTTTGAAGGACAAGTGGGGAGGATCGCTTGAGACCAGGAACTCAAGACCAGCCTGGGCAACAAAGCAAGATCTCATCTTTGTAAAAAATAAAATAATCAAGCGTGGTAGCCCAGTATTGTAGTCTCAGCTACTTGGGAGGCTGAGTTGAGAGGATCGCTTAAGACCAGGAGTTCAAGGCTATAATGAATAATGATTGTTTCACCACACTCCAGCCTGGACAATAAAGTGAAACCCTATCTCTTAAAAATTTTTTTAAAATTTCTTGATGATTAGAAAAATGAATACCCTATCTTCATGATACACTTCTGAACTTCTGATTACAGTTAGTGCAAGGGCAGAGTAGTAGGTGTATCATATAACTGTAGACAGTCTTTCTGTTACTTCTAGTTAGATCCCTTTTATCTAGATAGATTGTATTAATATTTAGGACATATTCTTTAGTTTTTAAAAGCAGTTTTTCTTCCATATGATTCTGGGGATAATGGAAATTAATTTGCCTGCCTTGAGTTGTAGCAGAAGAATGTGATACAAGCTAGTTCAAGGCCATAATGGTTCCAGAATATACAATTTCCCATGTGGTATTCCACAGACTGGGAGTAGAAAATTTATTGAACAAATAGTTGATGCATTGGATCGAATCATTTAGAAAATTATTTCCTGTTTTATGCAGGAGCTAAGAGGTTTCTTGACTTGATAGCTAAAATTCCAGATACTGTTCTTTGCTCGAGTGATTGAAATGACTGTTGTAAACTGGCATCACTTAACTAGAATTCCGTTTTGACTTTGAGTCAAAGGTTTGTTCATGGTCCTTTTGTAAAAGGCCATGAAACTTCTTGTTACTTTTTTGTGATGTATGTTAAATTTCTTATCCCTGTGTTGGGATTCAGAAACCCATGCCCCCCAAATATGGCACTTTGACATGCTGAACTGAAGAAGCCTCAGGGTCTACCTGACCTTCCCCCTTTCTCCTCAGCCACCATCTCTCCCAAAGCACAGGATGAAGTTGAAGTTCTTTATCTGCCTAAAATTCATACCCAACAAGGAGACCGTCTCCTTCTCATTAGACCAGGAATGTAACCACACCTGAATGGACCTTCTCACAAGATAATGTCCTAGTTAATCCCTGCCGCCTGATTGAGTCATTCTCCCTAGCAATCCCTTTAACAGAACTCCTCTTCTCTGTCTTCTATTTTGTCAGGAAGGCATAGAAGCTTCTGACTCTAGTTGGAGTTTTGTGGTTCTCCCTGTGTTTATATTAATGAAGTTTGTATGCCTTTGCCCTGATTAATTTTTCAGCAAACCTTCAGAGGGGCAGTTTCCCTTGGCCTCTGCACCTTCATATAAGAAAATTGGAAGTGATCTTGTTCTTGACTACATAATTAGGGAAATGTGGGCTTCAGTATATATTTGATAACTTAAAGACAGTCACTCATAAAATAAAAACAATGTTTCAACTTTCAAAATACTAAAATTAATTAAAGCAGACAAAAAAACTAGTCTTTATAACAACATAGAAGATAAAGTATATAGCACATAAGCACACAAAAAAAGGAAGAAATTAAAGTGACAAATTCAAATATATCTATCATCTCAACAAATGTACTTGGGCTAAACACTAGAGGGTTAAAACTCAGATTAAGCTTTTAAAAATTCACCTAAACACTGTTTATAAGAAGCAGTCTTGGCTGGGCATGGTGGCTCATGCCTGTAATCCTGGGACTTTAGGGGGCCAAGGCATATTGGATTGCTTGAGGCCAGGAGTTCATGATCATCCTGGGCAACACAGCAAGACCCCATCTGTATTACTAAAAATAAGAAGAAGAAAAAAAGGAGACAATCTTAAAACATAATGACCCACCTCTAATGTAGTCAGATTGCTAGAAACAGAAAGTAGAATGGTGCTTACTAAAGGCTGTGGGGACAGAGGAAAGAGGAGTTAATGAGTAGAATTTCAGTTTTGCAAGATGAAAATGTTCTAGAGATCTCTTTCACAACAATATAAGTATATTTAACACTGTTAAACTGTACAGTTAAAAATGACTAAGATGGTAAATTTTATGTTATGTTTTTTACCACAATTTTTAATAAAACTAACCATAGTGACCCACCAAAATTCAAATTAAAAGATAGGGTAAGATCTATTAGCAATGGCAAATGAGAATCCAGTATGACAATATTAATATCAGACAAAGCAGAATCCAAGGGAAAACTTAAATGTGGAAAATATTATTTAATATTGTTTGTAGCATTTTTTATAGTCGGGAGTAAACGTAAATCAAATGCTTATAGAAGTGACTGGAGACATTGATTTTAGTGTAGAATTCTATACTATATAATTCAAAAAGAAGAGAATAATATCTATGTTTACTAAGAGATCACATATAATTTTGCACCAGGAAGGTTATGACATTGATAAGAGCAGTTTCAGTGCATGCATAGGTTCAAAACCACTTGTCTCACAAAGAAGAATAAAAGGAAACCAGAGAGAGCTTCCATAGACCCTGAATATCTGTATGTCGGTTCATGAACCTTCCTACCTAGAGTGATTTTCTCTGCTGTCTGCAAATGAAATCTAATTTTTAAAAGGTAAAAGAATTCAGTTTGTTGCTGTTCTCTCTCACATTAAAGCGGGGTGAAGATTTCCTGGACAAGTGTAATGAAATAATAGAGGTGGGAAGTCTAGAAGGGCAGGTTTCTGAAAGTTCAAGAAAATTGAACCTAATTCTGAGGTCAGTAACTGAGAAAACATAAAGTGGACAAAAGCGAGAAGAATCCTAGCCCCTGTGGATTTGTCTAAAGCTGTGTTTGAGATTTCGCTGAAGGAGATGGACCTTTGCAAGAAGCGGTAGGAACCTGTGCTCAGCAGAACACAGAGGGGAATGTATGGAGTCTAATAACAGAGATAGCATCCTGCTATTGCCCCTAGAAGGAAGACTTCTTGGAGATCAGAGACTCTTTATCCAAGGATTCAGAAAATCTCATACCTGTTATAAAAATACCATTAGACAGGATGGGGGCAAGAGATTTAGAGTCAGGCTGACCAAGTTCAGATCCCAGCACTTCCACATATGTAATGAAAGGTATTTCGCCTTGCAGTTTTATTATGAGGTTATAACATATAAAAATATCTAGCACTGTGTCTGGCATACAGTAGTTACTCAGTGACATCTGCTAGTTAATAAATGTCTCCTTTCTGCTAAGATGACTGAGATCATGGGGTGAATTCCCTTGATGCCAGTCTCCTAGGATGAATCCACTGTTCTCAAAGAATGGAAACATAAAGGTGCTTCCCAGTCCCCCTACAATCAAACGACTGGAGTGACCTAACTTTGGTAATTATGTATTTCAGGCCTTGGAATGTCTAAATGTCTCTCCAAATGTTGAATTATTCTAAAATTATCAAAGAAATGTTGAAGCTCACAAGATCATGGAATCAAGCCTCTGAGGTTGTGTTATTCAGTAGATATATTGCTTATAAGCCTGGAAGAAAAGGTTTGCAATTTTATGTATTATAATGCGGTATAACAGATGTGTATATATCTGTATTTATGGGTATTTGCAGTGCAAAACCAGATTTGATTGGTTTTTGAAGTCTGCATCATGAGGATGAATAATTATAAGTTGACTTTATATCAAACTAGGTTTATATAATTTAAACATGTTCCCAAAATTTGTCGTCTAGATATGTCCATTTACTCTTAGCATGACTAGTAGGAACATAGGGGTTTTAGGGTCTGATTTTGAGGATATAAACACACAAAATATTTTTTTCCTCTTTTGTCTATATTACTAATCCAGACAGACTGTAAACCTCACCAAAAATTTGTGAAATTTGAGTATAGATTTCTTTTTCATAGCATTACAACATTATTTTAAAATAGCACTACTAAACAGTTCTATCAGAAAATTCCAACAAATGACATGTGGCGCAGTGGATGAAAAAAATTCTGCAATTCTTAATAAATGCTTTTACTGTTCAGAGCTTTGCTGTTATTTGTTTAGTAATAGTGGTCTGTGCATAGGCTTTCAGGCAAGGGGACCAACTAGGAATTCTCTGTAATAATTTAAGTACAGCTTAAATTATTAAAAAGAGCAATCTACCCATTTATTGAACACTTAATATATGCCAGGCACTGTACTACATGCCTTCAGATAATCCTTACAGCAGCTCCATGGAGATGGGTACCGTTATTATCCCCATTTTATAGATAAGGGAACTGAGACTCAGAACAATCAATGACTTTCCCAAGGCCACCAAAGGGTGAAGCTGGGATGTGAACCCAGGTTTCTGACTTCAGAACTCAGCCTTCATAACCACCCAGTTCTGTTTCCCTGTGAAAGGGCTGTGTCTCCAACATTTGTTTAGGACACAGTTGCTTGGATTTGGCACACGTGTTGCCGTAGAACCTGTATTTCAGTCAGTGTTCGATGGGCCAATATCGATTTGTCAGAAGTATCTGAGTGCCAACAGCACTGTAATCTAAAGCCATTGTGAGATGGTGTTGGGCTTTTAACTTTGAACGCCAGGATTACTCTGTACTCAGTGTTGCCTTGCCTTGAACACATTTGCCCTTTCTTGTATCCCTTGACCTACTGCCTGGACTGGTGGGGATGTACTGCCACAGTGGGGTTGGGACAGAGGCTAAAAGCAGTGGGATGGGGTGGAGTGGAGCGTAGACTTCCATCCAGCAAAGCTTCTGGAATTCTCAGTGTATCCCATTCTCTATCTTCCTCTGCTTCCCTCCTCCCCTGCTGTTCTTCACTTCTTGTCTTGAAACGTGATTCCTTCTGGATATTTCTTCTGCTGCTCTGGGTCCTTGGTGGAATGACATAACAACTTGGCCATTGTCTAGGGGTGTTTTCACTGCCAACAATGTTTGGAAACAGGGAGGTAAAGTGATGAGGTCCAGTCCCATCCCTGCCCCCTTTTTTCACATAGATACACATTTTCATTAGAAAATGATGAAGATGCATATGAACTATTTGTAGGCCACTGCATAGTCAGACTTCTAGGGAGAGATGTATCTACATTTAAGGAAAAACGAGGAACGTGTGAGTCTTCTGGGTGGTCATTGAAGAAACTGGGCTCTGACTGTGTATGTATAACAGATGGAGAGTTTGGGAGCATGACAGCGTTGAGCTGGAGGGCTGACAGTTTCTACTGCATTCTTCTCCCCTTGCCAGACAGGCTTGTTTGCCAAAGTGGCTTGTTAAGCTCAGCACTTTGGGAGGATTGAGGATTCATGGATTGAGGACCCGCTCTGGACTGGGGTTGTAGGGGTTAGAAGAGAAGATGGTCTTAGCATGTTGGTCTACATTACTGAGGGGAGAAAGGTAGGAAGAAGGGGTTGAAGTATGGAGAGAAGTCCCAGTGGCCAATCAATTGTGAGGGGCAGAAGGAAGGCTTTTTTAGTGATGGTTTCTATATAGAGAGTCATTGAGTGTCAGTTACTTTATGTTTGTATGAAGTGTGAATTTTATTTTGGTGGTATATTTGGGTAGATTGAGCGGCCAAAATATTTATCTTGTTTTCAAATTACTCTGATATCTCACTTCCTTACTCTCATCATCATCTTGCCTATTTCTTCTTGAATGGTTTTCATTTGAAGCAGTCCAGTTAAGTCTTGTGGAGTATAACAATAAATTACTTAGTGATTCCTATAAGTTCTCTAAAATATAAGAAGGAGAAAATTGAACATAGCCCAAATAAGTGCCAGGGATTTTTAGAGAAATGATTCCTTCAATCCTGTGTCTGTGGTTCTGTTGTTATTCTTTTAAGGTCTCAAGGGGAGGAGGAAAAAATATATAGGAGAAAAAAATACATATATATAAAAATAAGAGGTCTGCAAGAATATAAGAGATTTTGTGGAAAATGGAGATGGTTCAATAAGGAAAATGAACTTCTTACACAATTGTATAGAAAATCTTGCGTGGATTTTCCTGGCTCTGGAGGAGGAGGCCATTCTTTCTTACTACGGTGATATGAGAAGAAAGGTTTTAAAGAGAGTTGAGTGGAGAGAGGGTTTTGGAAAGTGCAGTGATGTCTTTGGATGTCCAGGATTGACTCAAGGTAAAGAAAGAGGCAAGTCATGAAGCTTGATCTTGGACCTAAGCTTCTATTTTGAAATCAAAGCGTAAGTCAGTTCTACTGTAACACAAATTCTGCTCTCCTAAAAAGTCACCATACCATACAATAAAACAACAAAACCACAGTACTTATGAGATACAACATTCAAAAACTTAACAATACATTAAAAAAAAAAAGAAAAGAAAAGGTGGTTGGGCATTGTGGCTTACACCTGTTAATGCCAGCACTTTGGGAGGCCAAGGTGGGTGGATCACCTGAGGTTCGAGGTTTGAGACCAGCCTGGCCAACATGATGAAACCTCGTCTCTACTAAAAATACAAAAATTAGCCAGATGATAGAGAACATCTAATACAACCTGTAATCCCAGCTACTTGGGAGGCTGAGGCAGGAGAAGCACTTGAACCCAGGAGGCAGAGGTTGCGGTGGGCCGAGACTGCATTGCTGCACCAGCACCCCCAGCCTAGGCAATAAGAGTAAAACTCCATCTCAAAAAAATAAAAATAAAAAAGAGAAAAAAGAAAAGGTAGGAACCTAATAAAAGTGGTAGGATGGTTATACATATGTTAAATGGTTATGAAATACACAAATAATACAATAAATTTTCTCTAATGAAAATACACAAATAATTACAATAAATATGGCATTTTGACTTTAAAAAGACCTGAAGTTTATTTGTGAATGAGGGTTTTAGAGGGCTGTAGCTTGTGAGTTATTGTGAAAAGGTGGAAGGAGGGCTCAGTGGCTCACACCTGTAATCCCACCACTTTGGGAGGCCGAGGTGGACGAATCAGAGATAATGAGATTGAGACCATCCCGGCCAACATGGTGAAGCCCCGTTGCTACTAAAAATACAAAAATCAGCTACTTGTGGTGGCACATGCCTGTAGTCTCAGCTACATGGGAGACTGAGGCAGGAGAATCGCTTGAACCCGGGAGGTGGAGGTTGCAGTGAGCTGAGATCGTACCACTGCACTCCAAACTGGCGACAGAGCGAGACTCTGTGTCAAAATTAAAAAAAAGAAAAAAAGAGAAGGTGGAACGAAAGCTGTGGGACTCCCAGGAAGGCTGTTAACACCAGGTATCAATGGGTGTGGCTTACAACACAGATAGTGAACTGAGACGGGTGGTGGGTGTTTTAAAGTGTGTGCGCAGGTGTGTTTTGTTTGCTGCTGCATGACGTGGTTCACCTGGGAATCTTCAACTATTGTTTCTCTCAGAAGAAACATACTAAATTAACATGAAATTTGCGTTATGCTCAGATTGTTCCCTTTTAAAATCAGTTGCATTAGAACAAATTTGTGTTTTCAAAACAAGTATTAGAGAAAATTGACTGTACTGGCTGGGTGCAGTGGCTCATGCCTGTAATCCCAGCACTTTGGGAGATGAGGTGGGAGGATCATTTGAGACCAGGATTTCGATCCTGGGCAACACAGTAAGACTCCTTCTCTACGAAAAAAGAAAAGAAAAGAAAGCTAACTGTATAATACATTCTTTTGACTTTGTTTATTCTCTTCAATATTTATAAAAAATATAAATGCAAGTCCTTTAGTTGATCTACAGAATAGGCTCTTCATTCTTCATTGCCTTAGGTGTGAATATGTTATAAACAGAATTGTGGCCAGAGCTCACCCTCACTGCAGTTACAGTGTCATGTTTACAGTCACTTGTTAGTCTTAGGTTTTCTCTTCTGGTTTTCCCAGTTGTGACACATTTTCTTTGTGGAGAAAATGGGGCGGGGATACTGGGGCAGGCAGTTTCTTTTCTTTGATGTATGATCATAGGGTGGGCATTTTTAGTAAAATTAAGTATGTATCCAAATGTCCATCAAGAGATGAATGGATAAGTAAAGTGTCTATATATGATAGAATATTATTCAGCCTTAAAAAGGAAGAAGTACTGACTGATACATACTACAACTTGAATGAACCTTAAAAACATTACGCCAACTGAAGTAAGCCAGACACAAAGGGCCACATATTATATGATTCCATATAAACGAAATATCCAGAATAGATAAATCTGTAGAGACAGAAAGCAGGTTACTGGTTGCTTGGAGCCGGGGTTGGGGAAGGTAGGATTGACTGCTAATGGGTATGGGGTTTCCATTTGGGATGATGAAGATGTTTTAGAACTATATTATGGGGATGGTTGCACAACCTTTTGAATGTACTTACTGTTACTGAGTTGTACACATTTAAATGATTAAGAAGGTAAATTTTCTGTGATGTATATTTTATCACAATTTAAAAAATAGGCTGAGCATGATGGGTCATGCCTGTAATTCCAGCATTTTGGGAGGCCAAGGTGGGAAGATGAGTTGAGGCCGGGAGTTTGAGACCAACCTGGGCGGTACAGCTAGACTCTTTCTCTACAAAAAGTAAAAAGCTGAGCACTGTGACTTGTGCCTGTAGTCCTGCTACCCAGGAGGCTGAGGCAAGAGGATCACTTGAGCCCAGGATTTAGAGGCTGCAGTGACCTATGATTGTGCCACAGCACTCCAGCCTGGGTAAAAGACTGAGACCCTGTTAATAGATAAATAGATTTCATAGATGATGGATAGATGGATGGATGGATGGATGGATGGATGAACGGATGGATATTTAGATAGATGGCATACTTTGGATCTCTGTCCTGGGCACAGCATTGTGCTTGGCACTGCAGGGGATGCAGTGTGGAGTGAGGCAAAGTGCTGTCTCCAAGGAGTCTGCAGCACAGTTGAAAGATGACAGAAACAGAATAGACTGCAAGGCAGAAATGAAATGTGGCATGGAGGTGAGAACAGTAGGCTGCAGGTGTCCAAAGCAGGAGTGCACCTGTTCTGGAAGAATCTAAAAGGTGTTCTTTCAGGAAGTAGCATATCATATGGACTCATTGGGTCTCAACTGAGTGTCACCTAGACAGCACTGAAAAATACCTATTCCTAGGCTAGCCCCTGTTCAAATTACGTAAAAGTCTCGAAAGGGAAGAGCTTCCAAATAGATTTTTTTCTTAAAGATTGCTAGGTGGTTTTTTTTGTTTTGTTTTGTTTTGTTTTGTTTTAATGCAGCCATTGGTGCAAATCACAGGTTGAAATAACAGTTGGATATTGATAAATGTATTCTGGGCAGAGGGAATTTTAGGGGCAAATACCCAGCTGGGAGAGCCCAAATCGTGCTTGAATAGACACTAGGGTAAGCCAGAGATTAAAATGTCTGCAGTATAGATAGACTAGAAAGAGAGAGGCCTGTTGGGAATGAGTTTTAATGATCTATAGCAGGTGCTCTCAAGGTGGAGTCTAGGGGTCCCTGAGACCCTTTTGGAAAGTCTGTAAGGGTGAAATTGTTTTCATGAAAATTTTAAGATTTTGTTTGCCTTTTTACTTTGGATTTGATGTTTGTAATGGTGCAAAAACAATGCTAGGAAAACTTCCGGTACTTTAGTGTGAATCAAGACCATGGCACCAAACGGTAGTGACTGTATTTTTTTTACCTCTTTTTGTTCTTGCAGGAAAAAATACAAGTTTAGCTTAAGAATGTTCTTGATGAAGCAATAAAAATCCCAATCTCTTGGGTTCACATCTTTTTAATATTCAGTGGGACAGGATAAGAAGCACACATAAATTACTTCTGCTGTATATTAGGGGATGCTGGTTGTCTTGAGGGAAAACACTTCCAGAGTAGTAGAGTGAAAACAAATGAACTAGCGGTTTTTTTCATGGAATAGCATTTTACTTGGTAGACTGATTGTCACACAATAGTTATTCAGACTTGGGTGTTTGACAGACATTTTCTTGGAAGTGAATAATGAGAGCCTGTCACTTCAGGGTAAACAGTTGACAACATTTATTGCCAAAGATAAAATTTGAACTTTCAAGCAAAAATGCATATTTTGGAAAGTGTGTATCTGCCACTGTGAACTAACAGCGTACCAACACTTTTAGACTTCTTGCTTTTGTATTGCATAAGAGGAATGAAATGCATCAATATTCGGGTGATCTGTATTACAGGTGAACCAACATTTTCCAGTATTAGTGGTGGAGAGTGACTGTGTCATGAAGGCTTGACCAGGATGGGGACAGCTCAAGGAGGCAGCATGGCTCATTTGTTCATGTCTTCCTTCAGGAACACAATGAAGTAGGATTTGGCCTCTGCATTGGGGACAGTGGGAAGAAAAACCACAGCTTCTTTGAGCCCAGTGGACTTAAAAAACAATAGTACTTTTAAAGAAATAAGGAATTCAAGGAAGGAGCTGTTTGTGGGCTAAGGGTAAAGAAAAATGATGCTTTGCCAAAATTTGCTAAATTTATATCAGGCTGGGTCCTGATACACATTTTTTAAAATCCACGCCATGCCTGTATTCCCAGTACTTCGGGAGGGCAAGGCGGGAGGATCACAAAGGCCAGGAGTTTGAGAACAGCCTAGCAACATAGCAAGAATCTGTCTCTACAAAAAAAAAAAAAAAAAAAAAAAAAAAAAAAAAAAATAGCCAAGTGCGGTGGTGTGCACCTGTAGTCTCAGCTACTGGGGAAGCAGGAGGATAATTTGAGGCGAGGAGCTGGAGGCTGCAGTGAGCTATGATTGCACCCCTGCACTCCAGCCTGGGCAACAGAGCAAGATCTTATCTCTGAAATATATACATATATGTTTTTTAATTTAAATTGTTTATAAAAATTTTGGAAAAGAAGCTAAACATATTAAAACTTGTCTGTTTCTACTGATTACCTGACTGAGCCAGGTACTGTGATAAGTCAAAAACAGAATCAGAATGAGCCAGAATTGTATAGCAAGAAAAGGCAAGGTCATGCATAAGACAAAATTATGGGGAACTGAAATTAGAAACCTGCAAAGAAGCAAGTTTGCAGAGATGAAATTGAAAACAATATTGCATAGAAAAGCAGAGTAAGAGAGTTAGAGAGTGGCTGCCTGACGATTTCCACCTTTCCTGAGCCCTACCTGCATTTTCTACACTGAATGGTTCCCACCATTCTTTTAATAAAACTCCCTTTGCTTGAAAAAAACAAAAACAAAAACAAAAAACAAAACTTGTCTGTTTCTGGGAGACTTTTATGGAGTGAGATGCAGAGAACATAATTTTCCAATGAGATTTTTTTTTCTCTTTACCTGCCTTAATAATCATACTTTCCCCTTAAAAAAATCTTTTATGGTACTAAAATTTAGTCCTCTCTAAATACTGACTTTACAGAGGACTAAATACTGACCTTACTGTCAGGCCCCTGACCTTATGCAGAGTTGCCCTCTCCTCCTCATCCCAGCTGTTTCACCAGACTCCTGGTTCTTCTGTTGTTCCTACATCCGACAGATTTTCTCCCTTCATCTTAGGTACTGGCGTTTGTATTTGAGAACTTGCGAACAGATCTCTTTGGCTTTTAAACTGCTAGAACTTGGCCAACACCCTGCTTTGCCTCAGGAATTTCCTAATAATGGCTCCTTTCACCATAGCCTCTGACCTAATTTGTCGTTGTTCTTTATTTGCATGGTCATCTTTTTTGAATATGCAGTAGTATAATTTCTCTTTCCTATTAGTAATCCACCCCTGCCTTCTACAAACCCTAGTTGGGAAAAATTCTGTGATTTCCTGAGTACACAGTCAGCTCTTTCACAACAGCCCATCACGTCCTTGAAGACAGTGCTGAGGTCAGGGATACAAGACTTGAGGTAGAAACTGGAATAGAATACAGTTTTTCTGTATGGGCACGTGAGAGACATGAAAGGTACCTGAGGAGGAGACAAGAGCCAATGAGATTCAGAGGTCTCTTTTGTGAGCCTGTTTTTCTTTGCTATAAAGAAATACCTGAGGCTGGGTAATCTATAAGGAGAAGAGGCTTATTGGGCTCACAGTTCTGTAGACTGTATAAGAAGCCTGGCTTCAGCATCTTCTCCTGGTGAGGGCCTCAGGAAGCTTACGGAAATGGTGGAAGGCGAAGGGGGAGCAGGCATATCATAGGGTGAGAGAGGGAGCAAAAGAGATGCTTTGTTGTTTTAATCAACCAGCTGTCATATGAACTCATTGCAACAGTGAGGGCAGCAAGCCATTCATGAACGATCTGCCCCCATGACCTGAACCTAGCCCACTAAGCCCACCTCCAACACTGGAGGTCACATTTCAACATGAGATTTGGAGGGGACACACTTCCAAACCATATCACCTCTCGTGGGTAAGGTTTCCAGCTGGTGGCTGGAAACCAAAAACAAAGATTTGAGAGGAGAAAGATGCTACAGGCGTTGGTACAGTTGTGCAGGTGTGAGCCTCCTGGCACTTCCGCTCACTTCCAGTTTACTGTGAGCAGAATTTTCTGGATGGATGTAGAAATGTCTCCAAGTTGGGTCTGAGCAGAATCATGGAGTTCCTTGGAGATGGCCCATGTGGAATTTATGTAGCCTTCTCAACTCTTTTTTACATGAATGAAGAAGGCTGTACTTATTTAAAGTAACTGACAATTCCAGGTTAGGCCAGTAGGTCCTACTCTGTCTAGAACAGGGGCCTCGCCCCTGGCCCTTATGTGAGGAACTTGGCCCTATGCAGGGTAGGACACTATCACATGAGCTCTGGAGAGCAAAAGCCGAAGATGGAACTAAAGGTCAGGGAGTGATACTTTTTCTGAATTAGAGCTCATAAACAGTAAGATGGTTAAATATAAGCCAGGCATGGTGGATCACACCTGTAATCCCAGCACTTTGGGAGGCCCAAGCAGGCAGATCACAAGGTCTAGAGTTCGAGACCAGCCTGACCAACATGGTGAAACCCTGTCTCTACTAAAAATACAAAAATTAGCCAGGCATGATAGCGCGCGCCTATAATCCTAGCTACTCAGTAGGCTGAGGCAAAAGAATCTCTTGAACTTGGAAGGCGGAGGTTGCCGTGAGCCAAGATGTGTTACTGTACTCCAGCTCGGGTGACAGAGCGAGACTTCATTAAAAAAAAAAAAAAAAAAAAAAAAGATGGTTAAACATGAAAAATAGAAATTATTGTCCAGAATTAAACCATAAAATAGCAAGATAACAAAAGACTTGTGAAAATGCCTAACATAGGTGTAAGTTCAATATATAGTAAATGATGTCAATATAAACCGGTGGTTTTCAACCAATTTGTAAAATTAAAGTATTTTTCTCAGCTTGATATAAATACAACTGAGACCAGGACTCCCGCCTATGTCCTAAGGAGAAGAGGCAGAAATAATGAGACCTGAAGCCCTTCCCTGCCTCCTCCACACGTAAGGTGGATCATAGCCCTATCATCCTCATACCCACTGCTCATACCGCAAGGCTTCCCTGCCCCACGTGAGACGGCTTCTCTTCCCCAAAGTCCTCAGAACCCCTCCTGGGTGTCATGTGATCTACTTGAATGCTGTCAGGCACTAGCTATTGAGCTTGTGCCAGGACCAAGTACCTCAGATGTGAGGAACTAAAAGGGCCATTCTTCCTATACCTCCATCACATCACCTGCAGTGAGTGATTTTCAGAATGACTATACCCTGTTTCTGACGTAGGTCACCTGCACGCCTTATACTCCACCCAAGGGTGGACATTCAGGGGGCAAAAGGGGTTTGAGTGGTAATTTATTAGAACATGGGCAGGAATTCTTCTTGCTGGGGTACAGGTGCATTCTGAATGGGGAAGACGCAGGCAGGGAATGAGGGTCTGCACTTTTCAGTGGGTGGGGGAGTGCCCCCTGCAGGACAGCCTCTTCCTGCAGCATGTGACCCACCCAGTCTGATTTCCTGGAGCAGTGGATACTGTCTAGACTGGAAGTGTCTGAAGGAGGGTCCTCAGAGCAGCCCATGACAGGGTTGAGGAGTCTTTAATCTGAAAGGCTGCAATCCAGAAGTCATTCCAGGCAGAGATGAGGTCTCCCCTGACAGCAGGGCCACCATCTCTTTGGCTCAGAAATTCCTGGATGACTCTCCCATGCAAGACCCTTGCCAGATTTGGCCTTTATCCTGCCTCCACCCACTGATGAATATGGCCTGAAGATATGTTCATCATGTGGCTCCTCCCTGGACAGGCCCAGTGTCAAGGGACTGATGCAGGGGTAATAACGTGTAAGTGTATTCTATCCCATTTAGTTTTTTGGCATACCTAGTCATGTCTTTGAAGACTAAGGCTCTAAGATGGATGAGCAAGCAGAAGACCTATGAATATATCACCCTGGACTCAATCCACAGAGTGATGCATGTGAAGGGTTGTTTGCATGCCATTGCACAAACCCATATGAAATACTCATCTCCTTGGACATTTAATCATTATTGAATTCTGCAAGTGTTAGCAATGTTTTAAGAGCAGATTTCTTAGTATTTAAATTTTTTACCTTTATTGGGAAGTTATCTGTTTGGATAATAGAGTTTAATCAAAGAAAACACTGTTAGGAGACTTGGAAGGTCCTATTCATATTTGGCAGTCCTTTGGCTTCTCTGGGAGGGCATCCACAAATGCCTTTGCTTTTGGATACAATGCTGTGATCAAAGATGATTTTACTGCAGCTTTAAAAAAATAGTGCTATATATAGAAATGGACTCTGGCTACTCACAAAGATGTAGCAGTTGTCCAATAACTACCTTCTCTTCGAACTTCTGAGGACTTCCCTTTTCTGCAGAGGCACACTATCCCTGAAAATCAATACATTCTTATTTTTAGTTCAGTAGTTTTACCTTGAGAGAGCAGGTGGCCTAGTAGTTTCTATCATGAAAGCTAGTTGCATTTATGTGAGAGGTGGACTGCCTGTTTTATAGAGTGTTTTCTTCAAAAGAACAGTCGTGCTTTTTATACTTTAAGCTTCCCATATATTTTTTTTCCCTGTCTGTGACTTATTGGGGTGCCTGTGGAGGAATTGAGTTGGCCAGTTCTCTACGTCCTCTGGAAACCTAGCTGGAGGGGTGACGTACAGTTAGCAAAGGCCTCACTTGTCTTGTGTTGCACTTGGGAAAGAATTCTCTATTTTTCCCTCTTTTTTTTTTTTTTTTTTTTTCATTTTTGTGCTTGGGGAAATAATGAGAAGAGGGCAGTGTTGGAGTGCTCATGAGCACCCAGCCTGCTGCTTCTGCCCCCACCAGGGAAACCCCAGCCTCTGACCATGCCAGCTGGCATGGTACCATGTGGCCAGGAACGTTTAGTCTTCCACTAAGGGAAGGGAACATCTCTAACTGAGATAAATCCATCAAGAGAGGCAAAGGCACATTCCTCTTACACTCATCTTTTGAAATGGGGTTAGGATGGGGAAATTATTCTCAATGGCTGCTCTCCTGCCCCAGTAAATAAAACTGGGCCAGATACCGGAAGAGATTGGTCTGTGGCAGTGCTCAGAAATAAGGGGTCTGGCCCAAATCCCCTACATTCTACTTATTAGACCCCTCAGAAGCAGAATTACAACATTCACTTTCAGTGTCCATTTTCTTGGTTTCTTTAGCAGCTGTTGGGTTTCCATTGGCATTGAAATGCAATCGTGTGGGTATTTTGACATTTGTCTTTGATAAATAGAAAGGATGTAATTAAAGGTCAGATTTTGAAATGAGTTTTTAGTTTATTTTGGTCTATGTGGAAACTTGCTGTGTTTGGTCAATGTTCTTTTAATGATCAAAGTTTTAAATACCTTTTTAATTATCTGAGTTTCACTGGGGTCCGCAAATTAAAGGAGTATAAATAAATGTCTTATTGCCAGCAGGGTGATCCAACAGTGTCCTCAGTGGTCTAGTAAGAAGCAGTGTAATTAATGGTGTAAAATATTACACGCTCTTGTTTATTCATTGGGGTATGAATTTCAACTCTGAGGGAGGGTGAGGGTTTCCTTGGCTTCTCCTATAAAGTTTAAAGTCAGAGCAGGGTAAAATGAGGGCTCTGTTTAACTTTTTATTCAGTTCCTAGAAGGATTTGTGTCACTCTAGTATAGTGTTTGGTTTGATACCTAACAGATTGTGTAAAGAATATAAATTTAGAATTTGGGTTACTATTTTTTTTTTAGAGAGGGTGATATTTATCTCTCTAAGCTCTTTAAGATTCAAGATAGCTTGCAGTGAAATAGTATCTTCAACATATATCTATGCATGTAATTTCAGAAATGTTTGTATTATACTAATCTTAGAGTCCTATAATAAATTTAAACTCGGAACTCTTTGTGTGTGTGTGTTTCTTACAAAAAGGAAAACTAAGAAATTTTAGTAGCTCCATTGCCCTATACAAGGCACTTCCATATTTTGAAATGCTGTTGTTGCACGTGAAGTCTGGGTAATTGGCGATTTCCCTTTTATGGACACTCCTACCTCTGCCAAATTTAGGATAAATTCCTCAGGCTGACGTTTCCAGCCCTTGGCTGTGTGGCGTTACTAGGATCTCCCTTCCTTGGTCACAGGCAATCAGCACTTCACCAAGGTGAGTGACTGGCTGCCCTCCAGATGCTTTACTTCTTCCCACCCAGGAATCTCGGCCATGCTTGGAGTCACTTTTTTTTTTGACCTTTTCTGACCTTCACTCTTCAGAATTCTACGCATCCTCCGGGGCTCATCCCAGGTGCATCATCCATGTCATCTCCTGTTTCCTTCACTTGAATAAAACGTCACTTTTCTCTTAAAGTATGCATTATTAGTTTCTCTACAGAGTGATTGTGTTCACCTGCTAGAATTGCCGTAACAAAATGCCGCAGACTGGGTGGCTTAAACAACAGACATTGATTTTCTCTTAGCTCTGGAGGTTGGAAGTCCACCATAAAGGTGTTCATAGGTTTGGTTTCTCCTGAAACCTCTCATTTTGACTTGCAGACAGCTGCCTTCTCTCTGTGTCCCCACATGGCCTTCTGTGTGCCTGCCTCTCTGGTGTCTCTTCCTCTTCTTAGAAGGACACCAGTCAGAGTGGATTATGGCATGCCATCCATGTGACCTCATTTAGCCTTAGTTACCCTTTTAAAGATCCTATCTCCAAATTCAGTCATATTCTAAGATATTGGGAGTTAGGACTTCAACATATGAAGTTTGTGGGAACACAAGGCACCCAGTAATAGTGGTTATTTGTATACCTTACATATCTTCTCCTCTCTCTGTTCCCCCATTAGATTGTGAGATATTTGAAGGCATGGCCTTATGCAGATAGGCTTATTAAGTCTTAGTATAATGACCATACATAATAAATAGTCTCAAAATATCTGAAGTTAATTTTAATTAAATCAACACATCAAAAATTTAGTGTAGTTATTAGACTTTTACAGAAATGACCTATAGCTACATATGGTACTTTAAAAATCACTTTACGATTTTGGCAAAATGCTGCCAAGTCATTTATAAAACAAAACATGACCAGAATACTAAGCTGCTCTTCTTCTTTTTTTTTTTTTCTTCACACTTAAGGAATACTCATTGTTCTTTTGCATATATATATTCTCTCATTCTTATAAACTCAAGATGAAAAAAAAGTCAGGCTGGAACCTAACATGTCCACCTTCTAAATCTGCATAGGAGTCTTTATTCTCTGCATTCAGCTGGCAAATGTTAAATAATACTTGGATGTAACAAGTCAATTCATTCAGCTGTCTGGGGTAGTAACATCAAAGGCTACACCAGGAAGCCATGCTACTCAGAAATGGATGTTCCTTGGGAATATTTATGAAGTTAACATTGGCTAAGGAACATAGCAACTCCCATTTTGAAAACATATGAGGCTTAAATCATTTCTGCCATCTTTTGTGGTGTAGATTCCTGGATGCTCTATCAAATGCATGTCTAAATGTCAGAGAGGAATCTTTGCTGCATGCTGAAAAGAATGCACCTTAGCACCTCACCTCTGTGTGTATACACATTGTTCAGAAAGGTCTGGATAAATTCTCAGCTTTACTAACAGGGCACTGCTCTGCTATCTGGTTGTCTGATTTTCCCTTTATCAAGAGTTGTCCTTATCAGTGGTTTAGGGTACCAATTGTTTGAGGCAGATTGGAGTATAATAAGCTCAACCCTTCTCACAAGTAGCTTTTATTAGAAACCTGCCTAAGAGAAAGAGTTCAGTGTCACTTAAAGGACTTATATTCATTTGTACCTGTAGGTACCAGCTTCTCATAGATTCCATTGTCACCTCCCCAGAGCTGTAGTTAGTTGAATGTTGTGCACTCTTCTCTTACCGCAAGCTACATAAGAAACAGCCAAACAAAATCTGCTGTGGAGACCGTTGCCCCTTACATGCCTTCGCGTCCCTTGATAGAAGGGTAAAAGCTCTGGCTGGGTGCAGTGGCACATGGCTGTAATCCCAGCACTTTGGGAGGCTGAGGAAGAAGGATTGCTTGAGCCCAGGAGTTCAGACCAGCCTGGGCAACCTAGTGAGATCTTGTCTCTACAAAGAATTTTTCAAAATTAGTCAGGTATGGTGGCTTATGCCTATAGTCTCAGCTACTTGGGAGGCTGAGGTGGGAGAATCTCTTCAGCCCAGGAGGTCAAGGTTGCAGTGAGCTGTAATTGCATGACTGCACTCCAGCCTAGGTGACAGACTGAGACTCTGCCTCAAAAAAAAAAAAAAAAAAAAAAAAAAAAAAAAAAAAAAAAAAAAAAAAAAGAAAGAAGAAGAAGAAGATAGCCTCTTATAAGAAATTTCTTTTAGACTTGGTGGCTTTGGATCTTGCTTCCAGGAAGCATAAACCATATTTGAAACTGAGTTTATCCAAGTTAACTCATATAGTTACAATGTTTGCATTTTGATTTTACTCTCATAATGATTTTAAAACTTCTTACATTTTTAAAAAATACTTAAGTTGTAAAAATAGCACAGAGGGGCCTCATTACCTATTACCTTGTGGTGGTTACTATTTTTAAAAATATACTTTTTATTTTAAAAGAATTTTGGATTTTCACATCAATTTTTAACCTTGTTTTCCTAAACATATTCCTATGTTCTTTATTGTAATTTTTCACGACATATAAAGAGAAAAAGTGAAAATAAAGGCAGATAAATAAGAGAAAATAACTTAGGAACTGTCCTTTCTGTAACCTAAACATGTTTCAGATTACTTTCCAAGGTGGTGGTGACTAGGAGTTTTTCCACTTGGATACAAGAGCAGAAAAATGCACTCAGTGTGATCTCTGACATGTTTCTGACAATGGCCAGTATCTTCCGTTTTTTTTTTTTTTTTTTTTTTAATGATCCCAGCAGCATAATAAGCTAGTAGTCTTTAGAGGATTACCTGAAATGATGCTTTAATCCCTTTCTCGAGTCATAATAGTTACCCTCGAATGTGTATCATCCCCCAGCATTACTGATCTTACTTTTCTTTGAGCTCATTTACTCCTTACTATTGATATCATGTCATTTAACATTGGGCTAATTATGTACTACCTTATATTTTTCCACCTATTTTTTATTCTCCAGAACTGTGAGATAAGTATCTGTTGTTGAAGCAACTCACTCTATGGCATTCTCCCTACCCAGATTATAAACGTTTTGAAACGTCTGCCTCATGCTTCTCATATTCTTTCCATATTCCTTAGCACAAATTTAAAACACCAAAGGTCATTTGGATATTTTCTCCTAAAAAATGGTATTTTATACTTGTCCATTCACATTATGCTCTCCAATACAGGAGATGAGGTGGATGGGAAGCCAGTTCCTTCTGAAAACTGATTCTCAGAACTTGGTAGCAGCCAAGGTTAATTTTGAGTTTTGGCGCTTGCCTTGCAATCAGAGAGCCAAGATTCATAAGCCGTGGCCTGCAGTTATGCCTAAGGAGGCCGTAAAGGTTCTGAGTTGGGGTTGTTTTCCCATTAGCAAAGAGGGCTGTACTCTAATGATTAGTTTGCTAATGGAGAGAACATGGCTGGTTAATGAGGCATTCTATTGCAGTGATGTACTTAAAAGTAATTCAGTAATAATTGTGGCATCTTATGATTCCTATTCCAGAACACACAGTAGCAATAACACATCTGTTGTGAAAATACCATTATAAGATTGAGAAAGCATTAACATACCTAACCCCTGTTCACTAATGACCACTATGGTAAGAAAAAATTAAGAATGAATTTCTCTGCAGAAAGAGATCTTTCTGTGTGGTTCAGCAAACACTGGTCCTCAGCAGGGAGAATATAGTTGAGACTGGGAGGTAGGAGCTTGGTTTTACTCTCCCTGTTGGAGCAAAGCTCTGGCTGGTAGGTAGTCCCCCAAAAGTTAGCCCTGTATCTTGTCGTGAAAGGATATGCAGGACTCAGTTCCAGGTCTCAGAGAAGGGGAAATGTGATTGAGGATTATTCTTTTTAAAGAACACTCTTTATGAGTTTCTTTTCTTTTCTTTTTCTTTTGAGACAAAGTTTCCCTCTGTCACCCAGACTGTAGTATGATGGTACGATCTTGGCTCACGGCAACCTCTGCCTCCCTAGCTCAAGCAATTCTCGTGTCCCGGCCTCTCAAGTACCTGGGATTACAGGCGTGCGCCACCATGCCTGGCTAACTTTTGTATTTTTAGTAAAGATGGGGTTTTGCCCTGTTTGCCAGGCTAGTATCAAACTTCTAGTCTCAAGTGACTCATCCACCTCGGCCTCCCAAAGTGCTGCGATTACAGGCATGAGCCACTGTGCCTATCTTGTTTATGCTTTTTAAAATTCAGTTTAGATTATCTTTCAGCAGTCTATGCTTTCCCAAGACAGAACCTTTGATTTTAGGGACCAGGATCACATATACTGCAGCCCTGAGTTCCCTGAGTAAATAAAGCTTCTTCCTTAGGCCCAGGAGATCACACTTTGTGGGTTTCCCCGTGGCTCTCAGGAACATGGGGTTGGGCCTAGAAAGGAGGAAGAAGGTGCTGTGGATTTGCGGTTAGGACTTCCCTGGGCTCAAGTTCTCATTCATTTTTCAGTACTTCCTACTGCCTTGTTAGAAACATTCTACCTTTTTCATGCTTGCCATTTGCTCTCCAAGTTTGGGGATTTTGATCAGAGAATTGAAAAAAGCGTAGAAATGAATCACGTGCTATTTTCCTATAACTTGATTAGAAAAAGGATAAACAGTGATTCATAAGTTTAAGAAATGAAACTGTTTCATGTGACTTAATTTATAGATATTTTAAGTGAATTCTGTAGTGTCAGGTAAACCCAGGCGTGTCAGACGTGTACACAAGTCAGCATAACCAGAGACAGAGGTCTAAGCATCGATGGGGTTCATTAAGAAAACTCTTAAACATTGTTTAAACTTCTTATTTTACTAATAACTTTAAAAGTTTATTGGTGTAAACAGAATTTTTAAAGGGCTAATCTGTGGTGTATTTGGTAATTTTCGATACTTAAAGACATTTTTTAAAAGTGTTTGTCCTGTACTAACTCAGTTGTTCCTTATGGCACTCAATAAAGTAGGTACCTGTTGTAGTTCACTTGGGCTGCTATAACAGACACATCACAGATTGGGTGGCTGAAACAACAAATATTTTCTCACTGTTGTGGAGGCTGAGAATTTCAGGATTAAGGCACCGGCAGATCCAGTGTCTTGTGAGAGCCTGTTCCCTGGTTCATAGATGGCAGCTTCTCACGGTGTCCTCACATGGTGGAAAGGGCAAGGGAGCTCTCTGGGGTCAGTTTCACAGGATCTGTTCTTTAAGGGCATTTATCTCATTCCTGAGACTCTACCCTTACTACCGAATCACCTCCCAAAGGCCCCACCTCATAATACGACCTGATTGGAGGTTAGGATTTTAACATATGAATTTTGAAGCGAGGTAAATGTTCAGTCCACTTTTCCCAAGGCCACACACCTAAAAAATGGCAGGGCTGAGATTTGAACCCTGGCATTTAGCTCTGGAGTCCTTCCTCTTAATGACTGTTTTCGTGGTATGCCTACTTTAAACATTCACAATGTTTCTAACTTTCTTTTCCCACTTGTCCAATTTCTTAGTCACTTACTCATTAATCTTTCATTTATTGAGACCTGCTATTAATTAGGTGTTGTTATCAGATATGTTTTCTGTCCTCAGAAACATCAGCCTGGAAGTGGGAGACAGATAGATACATAAACAATCCTGGAGTGGTACAGAAGGAGTGTCATAGCAAGAACCGAGAGAGGTCGGGCGGAGAGGAAAGTGCTCCATTCTGCCGGGGAGAGGGGGCATGTGAGCCTTAGAAAAGGTCTCAGAACCTCAGTATTTAAACAATGGATGGAGGATAAGGGCCGAGCAAAAAAAGACTGTAAGAAAAGTTGGTCGGCAGGTATTGAAAGCAGAAAGTTCAAGAATGAACTATAGATCTATTTAAGGGCAAAAGGAAAAATGAGTCTATGTGCCAGCGTGAGAAAGATAAAACAGTTACGGTTGGAAAGTGAGGTAATGGAGTTTAAAAATACCGAGGGGGAGGGTTCTGAGGGGTTTCATTGTGTGGCAAATCATAACAACAATAAATATCAAATCCAACTGAGAGAATTGCTTCAGGAAGTTGGCACTGGGTCATGACTTTTCTACATCTGATTGGTAGCCTTTGTAATAAGCTCTTTTATTGGTCCCATTTGTCTTTTGCCGTAAAAGTACTTGATGCTAAGCAACCGTGTGTACAAATCAAGCCTTTCTTCTTTATAGCATATATTTCGCAACTCCGGGGACCAGAGCTATGGAGTAGGCAGGGTGACCACCATCTAGATTCAAAAGACATTTTGAGTGATATATTATAGATGACTTTCTTAACTAGCTTGTGAAATTTATAGCAGTACAGCATGACCTTACACTGGGATAATGGAGCTGAATTTATACCGAGGATCTGTCTGCCTGTGATAAAACCGCTTGTTAATTCTGGGTAGATGACTTTTTTTTTGATGGGTTGTTGACCATTATAATTCCCATCTTTAGAAGTGGTTTCCAAAGTGGAAATCTCACTCTGTGTGTCCTCCCTGTATCCCTTCCTTCCATAGCACACCCCCACATTCTGCTCCTAGGAGACTCTCACAGTAGATGAATGGCCATTTCCTATAAACTTCTCAGTGTTGGCCATTCACTTGGTTATTTAAGTCTGAATTCAAAGCTCAGAGTTTGGAATATAACCCATTCTTTAAGAGTGGAACTTATTTTAAGTGCTTCCCTTAGCCCTGCTTTCTTTTGGGTGATGTGTCTGTATCTGTATCTCTATATAGATATATAACTTACATTATTCATAATTTCTGACCTTATCTTTGCCTTTGGTAAATATTTAAATGTCTAGTATGTTCCAGGCCTCAGGAATATGAGAATGAATGTGGTTTGGTTTTTGAATTCACTGAGCTCTGAGTTTAATCAAGGAGCTAGAAGTGAACCACATGTCTAAATGCACTTTGATATATGCAATTCTGGATGTTGAGTGGAAGCTACCAGAAGTATGTAATCGTCTGTGTTTTGTGGAAAGTCAGGAAAAGCTTTCCCATAGATGTGGGGCTAAGAATGGGGCCCCTGGGCGGAATCTTAAGAAAGGAACAGTTCTCTAACAGGCTCCATAGGGAAGACGGGATCTTCTGAGGCTTGGGTAAAACCCTGGAGCATCCTCTTGCCTCTGCTGGATAGTGAATTGGCTTTTGATAGTTGTTTCATCTTCTTCCCAAAGGGAATGGTAAAGTTTGTTAACTCAGCATCCAAATGTGAATCTCATCAGAGTGCCAGAGATCTCAAAACAGTAATCTCAACTAATCTATTTTTAAGGAGAATTATGTGTATTTATTTTTTAGAGTTACCTAATTTCATCAAAGGCTTTATGTCATTTCTAATAGTATCTCAGCTATTTCAAAGTGTTATCTGAAATGCTTCATGCATAGTATAATATTCCTATGCACAATTGGAAGGAGGTATGATAGTTAGCATATGTCGGTTTGAAAAACAGCTTGTTTTTATTGCCAGAATTTATTTTTGTTAAAATATTTCATGGGGTCTAAAAATAAAGGTATGATTTTAAAATTATAATAACTTAGAACACTAAGAGGATAAAATACTATTTGTGAGTTCTTGTTTTGCTAATGTTTATCAGTGTTTAATTTGTGTAATAAATTTACAAAACAACCTGTTCATTATTTTTTATTGGCTTTTCATTTATTACAGTCTACCTATAGTTATGCCATTAGTAATGTGTTATAATGGGTTCAAATACCATCAAATATATTTATAAATATGAGGGAGGGGGTAGTTTTTTCTTCTATGTCATCTATCTAGCTTTCTATTTAATTATATCTGTTATTTTCCTTGTAAGCACAAATTATGAGGTTCCTGGACCAACTTCATACTTGGCTTCTCTGAATGATGTGTGTGTAACGTCAGTGAACCTATACGAAAACATTTATTCATGAATTCAGTCAATCAACTTATCAATTTTACTGAATATTGACCATGTGCTATGATAGTTGCCGAGTGGCCAGCAGAACTGTTACCCTTCCTGATCTCCAGAAACTTACAATGAAGTGCTGGGGACAGGAATTGAATGAGTAAACAAACAAGTAAATACATAATTATCAGTTGTGTTAAGAAACACAATAAACTTTTTTTCTGTTAAAGAGAATAAGGAACTCCTGTTTGTTTGTTTGTTTGTTTGTTTGTTTTTTGAGACGGAGTTTCGCTCTTGTTACCCGGCTGGAGTGCAATGGCGCGATCTCGGCTCACCTCAACCTCCGCCTCCTGGGTTCAGGCAATTCTCCTGCCTCAGCCTCCTGAGTAGCTGGGATTACAGGCACGCGCCACCATGCCCAGCTGGGTATTTTATTTTTAGTAGAGTATTAGTATTTTTAGTAGAGACGGGGTTTCACCATGTTGACCAGGATGGTCTCGATCTGTTGACCTTGTGATCGACCCGCCTTGGCCTCCCAAAGTGCTGGGATTACAGGATTGAGCCACCGCGCCCGGCTGGAACTCCTGTTAAAGAGAGGCATGTGTGTGGTGGGTCGCATTGCAGATGTGGTTATCAGGTCTGGTCATCGCCAATACCGTGTTTCTTTAGACTGCCTTTTTCTTTTCTTCGAGACAGGGTCTTGCTCTGTCACCCAGGCTGGAATGCAGTGTTGCAAACTCAGCTCACTGCCCCCTCTGCCTCTTGGGCTCCAGTGATTCTCCCAATTCTCCCACTTCAGCCTCCCAAGTAGCTGGGACTGTAGGCATGTGTCACCATGCCCAGATAAATTGTTCTTTTTTTTTTTTTTTTTTTTTTTTTTTTTTATAGAGGTGGGGTTTCACTATGTTGACCAGGCTTCTCTCAAACTCCTGGGCTCATGCAGTCTGCCCACCTCAGCCTCTCAAAGTGCTGGGATTACAGGCGTGAGCCACCACATCTTGCCTCCTTGGATGACTATTGATTGACCTTTCTGGGTTGTAAATGGGGTAATTAAGTTTTCAGAATTTAAACTTCTTCTGTACTTTTGTATTTTAAGTGTTGTAAAAATGTTTCTTAGATTATGTAAAATTCAGTATATGTTAATTTAGGTCTAGTATTTAAATTATGCTCAAAAGATATAATTTATATATAAATATATAGATACATGTTTATTAGCATAATTTAGATATTACACCCAAATTAACATGTACTGAATTTTACATAATCTATATAATTATATAATTTTACATAATCTATATATTACATAGGAAATTACATAATCTATATAATTACTAATAGATTACTACATAATCTCTATAATAACTAGGTAATTAGAGAGATTATGTAGTAATCTATTAGTAATTATATTACCAAGTAATTACTAAGAATTATATAATTTACATAATCTATAATTACTAATTACTAAGTAATTAGAGATTATATAAATTGTAATCATATAATATAGATTGTGTAAAATTACATAATTACATAATTTACATAATCTATAAAATTATCTGCATATATTATATAAAATTGTACCTATTCACTGCTAAAGGAAATTTTATTTATATAATTTAAGATACATAATTTATTAAAAAATCTATGTAATTTCCTTTAGCAGTGAATATTTTTATAGAGTTTGATCAGAGTTATGTAGATTATCTTTGCATTTTTCAGTGCGTATGACATTTCATTTCAGTGTTTACTCACATTTATGCCGTTGCTGATAGTTGTATGGCATGGAAACATTTCAGACATGGAGTGAGAGAAGGAAGGCATTTCTTGAAAGACTGTACTATTTGTATGTACCACTGTAAAGCTCTAGTTATATAACAAGTCATTGACGATGAAACACAGTGGAATCCCTTGAATTCCACCAAGGAATTTAGCTTTCCATGAAAAAAACTCTGGTGTCTGAAACTCTTTTAGGATTGGGATTTACTTTGACATTCTGGCATTCAGCATTGTCTCCTGCATCTCAGGGTAGTGATAGGAAATTCATTAATGAGCTATTGTCATAGGCCCAGGAATGACCAAGTTCTGTTCACACACACACCTGTGTGATCATTACAAACAATACTGATCAGAATAGCAAAAGTATATATGACTAAGCATGTTACCATAAAAATATTAGTCAAACATAGGTTTAGTCTACAGAAGGCCAGTATCAGAGACCTACGGAACAACTTGAATCTTTTTCTTTTTTTTTGGATCAGGAACGTGCCGTGCCACTCAGGCTGGAGTGTAGCCTCGGCCTCTCAGGCTCAAGTGGTCCTCCTGCCTCTAAGCCTCTTGAATAGCTGGTACCAGAGGTGCACACTACTGCAACCAGTTAACTTAAAAAAAAAAAAATGTAGAGATGAGATCTCACTATGTTACGCCGTCTGGTCTCAAACTCCTGGGCTCAAGTGGTCCTCCCATCTCGACCTCCCAAAGCGCTGAGTTTACAGGCATGAGCCACTGCGCCCCGCCAATAGCCTGAATCTTTTTCATCCTTCTCCTAGAATGTTTTAAACATCCGTATGTTCAGACCTTCCCTAGGATTTGGAACCAATCCTTTTCTTAGCCAAGAAAGTTTAAAAAATCCTTAATTTGCTGGCTTGAGGCTGAGTACCAGTACTCCTTCTGGTGGGTACTTAGGTTCCATTACTCAGTTTCTTCTCCTTTCCTGTGAACTGTTAATTGACTTTTTGTGATAACCAGGTCTTGAATTCCATTCTCAAGCTCTGCTTTGATGTGCTCCTTTTGATATATATTCCATTTTTTCTGTATTAAGGCCCTGCTTTCCAGAGACAACCGTGTCCCTGGGACAGAAGTTCTGCCCTGAGCCTTGCTGCTCAGCGTCTTTTATGCAGGCAAGCCTGCTTCTCTGCCACCTTTCTGTTCTGTGTTTCTCAGTACTGTGTCCTGTAATCCACTGCCAGAATATCCAGTTGCCCTTCTCCATGCTGGCTTGGCACATAACATTCCTTATCTTCTCACTGGGACCTTTACTAACCAGCTACATTTTGGTCTTTGGGTCTGGGCAGCACCAAATCCGACTCATTCTAGAATGCCTTATTTACATTTAACACTGTCCTGGCTCCTGGGTAGAATTCAAAGGCATTAGTTTCTTCTTGTTTGGTGAAATATTTATTAAGTACTAGCTTTGAATAAGGCAATACTTTGTGTTGTGACAAAGAAATAAGTGAAAGTTGATCCTTATTTCCAGTACCACATACTTAAAAGACCAAAATAAAATTAGTACATGTTACGTCTTGGGTTAAAGAACAGCCTAAAAAGGCCTGGCCCAGTGGCTCACACCTGTAATCCCAGCACTTTCAGAGGCCGAGGTGGGAGAATTGCATGAGCCCAGGAGTTGGAGACCAGCCTGGGCAACAAAGTGAAATCCCGTATCTACCAAAAATTAAAAATGAAAAAGTTAGGCGGGCATGGCATGTGCACATTGTTCCAGATACTCAGGTGAGAGTATTGTTTGAGCCCAGGAGGTCAAGGTTACAATAAACCGTGTTCCCACCACTGCATTTCAGACTGCAGAAAAGAACAAGACCTTGTCTAAACAAAGAAAATAAAAAAGACTGTCCTAAAAAGATCACAAACACTTACACACACAATTTTATTTAGTTGAAGAACTTTCTTCAAAAGATCTTATACCCACTTTTTGATAGTGCAAAACACGGTTAAAGTCATGAAACTTGCTTATTCAGTCTTCTTAAGGGAATTAACTGAAGTGCTTTCATTTTATGGTTTGTGTTTTAAAATTTATTGCTTTTATTTTGTCCTGCTCTACATCAATGAACCTTATACAAGTATATCAAATTAGTATGCATGGATTAGGAAAAATGATACCATTTGTTGATTGAGCTATTAATGCAACAATTAAGAGAAAGAAGACTTCTGTGAAATGTTTACTGAATTCTCTATTCATGGGAATCATAGAGTCAAGTAACTTTAAGAAATGCCATGGGTCACTTAGTCACATGTTCTGTCTCTTAATAGATTAAAAATTTGAGGGTTGACTCCTTTTTGTGTCCTGTTCACCATTTCTGTTGATTTAAAAGTAAATCTAAACTATTTTTTACAGCAGTTAAAATCTCTTATCCCCCCCCAACTTCTCTCTTAAACGTTTTCTTTTCCTTTATGTAACTTCAAGTCTTTATCTGTTCCTCAGTGATTCAACATTGCCCTCTCACTTCAATTTCATTACCTTTCTTTGACTCCTCCTTGCTCATAATCCATATAAAATAAAGAAGCCAAATGTTAGCCTTATACCATTGAAAGACTGATCAATGTTAAGTAAAGTACAGGTATTTTTTCAGGATTGCAAATTATCCTTTTGCTGTACAAAAATTCACAACAAATGTCCTGTATTAGGCTGTTCTTACTGCTATAAAGAAAAACCCGAGACTGGCTAATTTACCAAGAAAAGATGTTTAATCACTCTTGATTCTGCAGGCTGTACAGGAAGCATGGTGTTGGCCTCTGCTTCTGGAGAGGCCTCAGGGAGCTTCCAATTATGGCAGAACATGAATTGGGGAAACAGGCACATCACATGGTGAAAGCGGTAGCAAGGGTAGGGGGTGGGTACCATACACTTAAGGACCGTATCTTGTGAGAGCCCCTCACTGTCATGAGAACAGTACCAAGCCATAAGGGATCCACCCCATGACCCATATATCTCGCACCAGGCCCCACCTCCAACACTGGGGAATTGCAATTCAACTTGAGATTTGGGGCAGAACAAATATTCTAACTCTATTAACTCCCTAGTTTAGTCATTACAGTATACTGTTAAGCTATGGTCAGTTTTCAGCTTCAAAACTTTCTTTGTTGCTGGTTTTGTCATTTTCGATCACATATGATAAAATTTTTTTATCCCTAGTTATGCATCATATTTTAATAGGCAGTTGTAACTTTTTGAATTTCAAGTTTGCTACAACAAAGTTGGTGTATTTTGAAAAGTATTCTTTTCCAATTTGCAGTATTGGTAGCGAGTAGAGATTCCCTGGGTATAAACTCAAAATCTTTGGAAGATGTTTTTACCTAACACTATCTCTGTTTGATAAAACTATCATTTAGGAAGGAATGGGCAGCTCTGCTTTGCATAGTCCACTTCCTTCTATGTAGTTCATCACTGTGTCACAAAAGAAGATTCACTGTTGCTCATCCCTGAGCCCTGACCTGATAGCATTGCAGGTTTTTTTCCTCTTGTGATGACTGTTAATTTAACCAATGACAGACCAGTGTTTCTGAAGTAAGGAGTGTTTTATTTTACTGGGATTAAATGGATGCTAAATTTGTTTTTGAGACAAAGATAGCATGATGTGCCTTTGAAAAAAACCTCTTGATATATATATTAATATAAATATTTGCCAGTCAGCTGCCATTATTTTAGTGTGTTTTTATGCTTACCCCGGGTAAATCAAATGGTCTTATAATATCTAAACTCAATATGCTTCTTTAAGATAAAGGCTAATTTTTTTTGTTTTTATATTTCAAAAATAACCATTTTAGACAGTTTTGGTGCTTTTCTGTTTTCTTCCTTATCTGTCAGAGAGCCAGTAACTTTTATAAGGGCCTAAAGCTGTGGTAGATCAATTTTTTAATCTCAATATTTCAACAGAATTTTTAAAAGGCAAGCTTTATAAAGCGCTAACTTGATATTTGATGGGTACAAGACATTCTCTTCCTTAAAAACTAGAAACAAAATTGCTGGATTTTTTGCACTAGTTTTCAAGGTGATATATTACAGTAATAAGAGTTTCCTTACAGAAAGAGTTTCCTTACAGAAATGCTTATGCAGCATTTCTCATTTAAAAGGAACAATACTTTTGTTGACTATGAGCTTCACTTTGGGAATGTTTTAAAAACAGAGAAAGCAGCCTTGCATCTTAGAATTGTTGGTCCACATGAAGCCTCTGTAGTCCAGTGTGGTGATATATTAATATGATTGTTGTCTGGTAACTTTAAATGTAATTGTAGTATAAGGTAGTGGATTATTTTTGTGAAGAGTATATTAATGATGATTGGTAGACTAGCTTGAATAATAATTTAAAATAGTTAATTGCCCAGAAAGAATTACTTAACAGTATTAACAGGAACAGAGATTTATGGGGAATGGGAGGTGGGGATGTGAACATTGAGAATGAGCACATGTGCTAAGAGCCACTTCACGTTTATTTGTGATCAATGATAGTGAAGCAATTCTTTGGTAACATTATGCCTACTTGTATTCTTACAAGCAACAGCGTGACTATCTGCCAGTTTAAGGATGCAGTAGCACACCTTAACAACGTTTGGATTCCTTTCTTTTCTGTATTCTGATAGAATTTTCTCCACGTGCCCCCAAATCTTCCATAATGATGCTCATATGAGAGAAACAAGAAAGATAAATCTGTTGATAAACTAAAGTTTGGTTTTTCATAACACTTGCAGTTGCTAGGAAGGTAAAGATTTCAGTATTCTGTTCCCACTTCTCCCAAACACCCACTGAGAGAGCAAAACCTCTCTGACATCCTGAGGTGTTGGGAGGGTGTAATTTACTGGTGCCCAGAGCCTGCTGTCTGTGCTTTTCATTCTGTCTTCTTAGGGAAGAAGGACGGTGCAGTTTCAAAAACTGGAATAGTGATTATGGCCTTCTGATCTATTGCTGCCTGTCGGGCATGTTAAAAAAGAAAAGGAAGAGAAGTTTAATGCAAATCACAATCTCTTGTGGCAGGGTCAGCTTTGGCTGTTTCACACTGTAATAGCCTTTGGAGGAACTGTTTTTCACTTGAGTTCTTTTAGACGTTGCTTTGAAGAGACTTGATGCTTCAGGCCCAGAGTCCTCATGTGAGGCCAAGGACAAGCAGGAACCCAGGTTTTTTTCCATTCAGGAAGAGAGAGCCTGTCACACTGTTAGGTTGTTAGCAAGACTTCTCTAATGTTTGACATCAAAAATGTGCACATGTCAGCTCTGCAGGGAGCTGTTTTGTAGACATATAATTGAGTTCTAACATCTTCATCTATTAGGAAGTATTGGTAAAAATATTTCACAGAGTTGTTGAGGGGATTTAAAAAATAAAATGTGAAAACCCCTAAACTAGTGCTTAGTACATGGTAGGAACTTGATAAGTGTTCATTTATTTAGTGGCAGATGAAAGACCAGTGTGGCCAATGTACTACGTGGTAGTTAAACAAGCGGGAAGATGTGAATATTTACAGTCTGATAGTCGGACAAGGAATGGTTCATGACAGTCCCTTGCATCTTCATTTGTCAAACAAAGTTACTAGACAGCCAGTCCTGGGAGGTGGTGGTGTGGGATATAGAGAACAGGGCTCAGTATTGAGAAAGTGGTCCTGGGTCTGTTAACGCTGACACACAACAGCCTCTGTAGTTTGCTTGCAAAGTGCTCACCTGCACATGCGCCGTTATCTGGTGAGATAGTGAGAGCATCACACCCGGTACAAGGAGCAGTGCAACTGACATGATGAAATGGGGTTAAAGAGAAGGCTGACCAGATTGTCTTCTGATACTCAGAAACTAACACCAGTCTTATGAAATAGGCTATATGGGTTTGATACTTTTTGGTTTTTGATGCCTTCAGGAGGTGCAGGAAGGATTATGGGTGTAAGTTGTGGATTCTCATTCATTTCTAATTGCAGGAGGACACAGTGCTAACTGGGGGCATTGGTGGGTACAGCCTTCCTCTCTAGGTGAGGAAAAATCTGAGAAATATCCTTATGAGTTGGCTCTGCTCTTTTCAAGGCTGGTATCTTGAATGTTTTTCAGATTCGGCCCTGCTTCTGTTTCTGTATCCAGGCATAGTGCTGAGTCTGGGGGAAATTATAACCATTTATCAGTGTGATACAGTGTCTATTGGTAATGCCCCGGCACCAGGAGTACCTCTTCTAGCAGGTAGCCTTGAATATTCTAGAAGCTTGTTTTCAGTTCAAGAGTATAGGTGTATTGGACATCTTTCTAGAATGCAGAGCTGTCTTAGGTGTGCAGGGAGGGCAAGGCTGCAGTCTCCCCAAGTGAAGAAGGCCTAGGAATGTCTAGACATCTCTGTCTGACCTGCCCCCAATCCAAGCTGATCTTTGCTGGGCCTGATGTTCAATTCTTATGTATACCCTTTAATCCCCATTTTACCTCTCTTTCTTCTTAAAGGGAGAAGCTGGGATATTTGCTGATTGTTGTATCTTAATTATGTCTACGAATTAGTTGGTAGGAACACTGGGGTCAATACTAAGTCTGTGAAGCGATGTGAATGGCAAACTGGGGCCCCAGTACAAAATCCCTGGGTCTTTCCCTATTTTGTAACAAAGAAGAGATCCCTTCCTTTACTTAGGAGAGCTCTAGTTGAACAGTACCTCCTCATTCTAATGTCTGTGCCACCACTGGTGATTCATAAACAGATTTTTGTGGGTTAGGGTGTTTGGTGAGTGTGAGCCCAGTAGAGTCAGCGGGGGTACTGCCTAGGAATCTGGAGACAGAAAACCTGTTGCTCTCCCCACCACCTCTAGCTCTCTGGGCCAAATAACATTATTTCCCTGAATTGCAATTGCTTTACCCATAAAATGAAGAGTTAAACTAAAAGATCTCTATTTCTAAAATTCTGTCTCAATTGTCACAATTTGCGCATCCATTCAATGTATGTTCATTGTGATTCTTTGCTCCAGACACTATGTTTATAGCTTATGCAGAATATAATTTATAGAATCAAAGTGTGTTGTTTGCTTCTTTCCATGAGAAATGATCTGTTTAATATTTCCAAAGGAGCTTGTATATTTAATATTTTCAAAACCCAACCAATTTGCCCTTACTGCAATGTAGACAAGTGTTTTCATCTTTAAAGAGATCAGAGTCTCCTATTTTTCCAGATTATAAAATATGGTTACTTACATATGCAGATGACTAGATTATTTCAGAAACAGACAAGAATGGTTTGTCTGAACAGATATTTTTAGAATGTTAAAGGTGAATTGACTTTTTTATTTTGTTTTCATATTGTTTTTACCTCATGAAATATGTTTATATCTCAAAATTAATATAGGATCATAATTTATAACTATACTGCACAGAATGTCTAAATGCATAATTTCTGTGCCCCCATCTCAAAGTAGAATTAGAATCAATTTAGCTGGCAGAATTGAGATTTTGATATCTTATTTTATATTTTAGTTATTTATCTTCTTAGAACCTCAATGATACCATGTAATTTTCCTTTGTGGCACTTATCACCCATGACAATTATGCATTTATTTGTGTGATCGAATTATGCTCTCTCTACCTTGAGATTAGAAGCTAAAATATAGGTTCCAGGTGCTTATCCTGGAAACACTAACTCAGAATATCCAGAGAGAGGGTCTTAAGAATATTTTGTGATTCTTCAGTTGACACCATAAACCTTGATTTGTAGATCTCAGGTAGCAAAAACTGAAGCCAGCTTTCAGCTTTCAAGGTTTGGATTACTTCAATGAATACATTTAACACTGTATTAGTCCATTCTCACACGGCTATAAAGAAACACCTGAAACTGGATAATTTATTTTAAAAAAAAAATAAGTTTAATTGGCTCATGATTCTGCAGGCTGTACACAAAGTGTGGCTGGGGAGGCCTCAGGAAACTTTGATCATGGTAGAAGGGGAAGCTGGCATGACTTACATTGCTGGAGCAGGAGGAGGAGAGAGAAGGGGCAGGTGCCACATACTTTTAAACAACCGCCTCTCGAGAGAACTCATTCACTATCATGAGAACAACAAGGAGGAAATCCTTCCCCATGATCCAGTCATTTCCCACTAGGAGATTGCAATTCAAATGAGATGTGGGCAGGGATACAAATTCAAGCTATATGAAACACCAAACCGTAATTTAGTCTTTGATTCAAATATCCTTTGGAAAGACTTCTGGATATAAGTTAAAGCTATTGGTTTCATGTTGTATATCCTTGAAAGGTCATTAAGTGAAAAACTCTAAGAAAGTATTTATAAAAATTGAAAAATGGATGGCTGGTTTGTTGATGTTGGGTTTGTTCATTTCTTCTGGTGAGAAATGGGAGGTCCATATCAACAAGGCAAGGTACAATAAATGGGTAACATTTTTTTTGTATTGATTATATCTAGCCAAGGTGTTTTTTAGTTAAAGAGAACCTCATTTGAAGCCCTAGAAAGGAGGAAAGGCAATGGATTTTTAGTTTTAGATGTCAACCTTCTGGAGCAACCCTGGCCAACAGAAATAAAATGAAAGTTACACATATAATTTTAAATTTTATAACAGCCACAAAAAAACTTTAAAAAGTAAAAGAGGGAAAAATAGGCAAAATTAATTTTGACATATTTAACACAATATATCTAAAATATTGTCATTTCAATATGTAATCAACGTAAAAATTGTTAATTTGATATTTTATATTCTTTTTTTTTTTTTGGAACCAAGTCTTCAAAATCCAGTGTGTCTTTTACATTGACAACATATAATAACAAGCATTGAAAACATATTGAGCACTTACTACCTGCCACCTGTTATTGTAAACTCTTTAAGTGCATGGCTTATTTAATCCTTTCAGTCACCCTATGAGGTGGTAAATATTAGTGTTATCCCCATTTTATAAATGAGGAAACTGAGGCACAAGGGGGTTAAGAAGCGTTCCTAAGGGCACAGTAAGTGGCAGAGCTAGGATACATTCTCAGCAGTGCAACTCCAGAATGTTTGAAGTTAACCAGCAGGTTCTCCTCCTCCGATTAACACAATCCTGCCTGATAGGAAACTGAATGAGTGGAATCTTGCCCAAGGGACTCAAAGCAAGTGATTTAGCATAAATTTAAACCCCATGCTCTTTCCCATAGTATTAGGAGAAAAAAGCAAGAGGTCATACTGGCTGCTTTAATCATTTTGTCAGTATTGAATATGAAGACTTAGCTATGTATAGAAATTTTCACTTAGGAGTTTGGGTATCTCTATATATACGTATATACGTGTGCAAATAAGTGTTGTCTTACATGTTTTCCAAGAGAAAGAGGATAAGAAAATCCTTTATTTAGGAGATACATTTTCTGATCTATAAATATCTAACCTTTCAAATAAGTATAAGGGGGTATTTCAGTTGCCAAAATAACACATTTTAAAAGTCTTTGTAATTCTGTTTATCATCTGGTGGTTTATGTAGCCATGGACTGAATGTTTAAACTTGAAGAATGACCATGTGTTAAAACTTCACTCTAAAACTGATCCACCAGCCAACAGTGTGACCTGCCTGAAGATGTGATTTTGTGCTTCTATGCTTTTGCCTGAAAACTTACCTAGTTGGGCTCCCTGTCTGCATGTAAGGTCTCATATGGGATCTTGTCCCACAATCCCACTGGTCACTTCTTGTCTACCTTTCTAGCCTATTTATTTAAAAATCTACTCCCTTTCACCATTGTTGGGGATGTACCTCTCACTAGACACCACTGTGTGTTTATTTTTATCATAGTTTTTATCATGTTACATTGGAGTAGTAATTACAAATCTCCCACCTGCATGCCACTCCATGGATCTCTTAGAGATGCGTGAACCGGGCTGCATTTCATTCACTGTGTGTCTCCTTTGCCCCATAATTGATGTAGAAACAAATGGTCCCAATAATGTTAATATGATGATCTAGGTCTTAGGAATTAGGTACCCAATTCTGAGTGGAGCTAGAGAGAAAGGTTTAGGTAAAAAAGTGAGACTCTATTTAAGAAGTAACCCAAAAATGAAGCTGTCTGACAATTTTGTCTCAGGGTACATAGTATTTTAGATAAGGATATCTTTTTCTTTCTTTTCTTCAAGGAAAAAATTTCAAGCTTAAATCTCTCATTTTGTTTTCTAGACATTTTATTTGTTTTTGACACTTTATACTTTAAGGGTATATTCCAGAGCTGCAGATTATTTTGCTTTGTCATTATTGAATCTGAAGACTATCATGCTTGTATAGGCGTCTTCAGTGGATTTGGATATTTTTATGAGGATGTCTATTTGTGTGCAAAGAAGCATTTCCCTATATGTCTTTCCAAACAGAACAAATCTCAATCTAAAGATATTTTTCAGGTTTGGCCACAGCATCCTCATGTTATTCTGATTCCATAAAAACGGGAATGTATTACTTCTAAGTTGAAGAAGAGAGGCCCTACAATAGGCACCTGAGTGTCAGAAGGGGGTTATCAAGAAAGGGTACAGTTAATACATAAGTCTATCCTGATTGAATTAATTAATCAAGAACTATAGGTTTGAAAAGAGAAACGGGTGCCTCGAGAAGGACATCATCTAAATTGGCATCTCGGAATATTAAAAAAGGAAATAGCTGGTGTGTGCACCACAAATTATAGAACTCTGAGGCTCCTGCGGGTTATCTCAGCTTTTCTGTCTTCTCCTCCTTCTTACCCAGGGTTCAGCATGCAAGGTTATTTATTCATTAAAATCCTGTCTTTTTCTGATTTGTTTTTTCAGGAGTGATTGGGGGCTTGTAGTGATAGAATATTCCAATTCTCCTAGGTGTCTTTGCTTTTCTATCCTGGTGCTACTGACCGTATAAACTGTGCCAAAATTCCCTTCTAATCTTTGGTTACTGTTTAATTCCCCTACATGTGCTTCAGAGTTAACATTTAGTGTGCTTGGGCAAGGTGGCCTTGGCTTAGCATAAAACTCTGTCAGAATCGGTTAGATGTGACTTCAGAGTTGGGTTTTATTGACATTTTACATGCCAGAGTTGATTTTGGAAATTGCCTCTCTTACCACATCCTTACTTCTGATCCTAATGGGAAGCCAACATTTGCTAGGTTTTTGGCAGGCACTGTTATAACAGGAGGAACCTGTGTCCCCACAGCCTTGAGTTTTGACAGTGAGGAGAAGGTAGGTACTTAATAAGTATTTATTGAATTAATGCATTTCGGTGCTCTCAGTTCTGATTTTAAAACATTTTCTGTTTCATTGACGCTCATGTTAAGAAAACAAAGCCTTTCCCAAACTTAGTTATTTAATACAAAAACTTTAAAGAATAATGAGAAGAGAGAACGAACAGCCACAAGTGTTAACTGATGCACGACGAATGGTCCCATATTTAAAAGAGCATTAACTATGGCCGATTAGTTTTCCTGGATTTCCCTTTATGCTTTATTTACTGTGGAAATTTGTACACAAAGGTGTACATAGATAGTGTAGTATATATTCATTTATTTTCTGAACTTCAAGAATTATCCACATTTTACCAATCTTATCCATGTCTGATCTTCCTTTTTCCTGTGGTACATTTGGGCAAATCCTAAATATTGTGTTATATTACCTCAAAATACTGCAGTATATATTTCTGAGGATTTTTGAACCAAATTGTCATGACGTGTAACATAAGGAGTAATCATTTCAAGAATTAGTATCATACAGTGAGCCTATTTTACAGTGTTTCTGATGGTTTCAAGGAAGTATTTGTTGGCTCTAGAGACTTGATTAGATTCTGGCCTGTTTATTTGCCCTTTTTTTTTTTTTTTTTTTTTTTTTTTTTGCAAAAATGTCTCATAGCTGGGGCTGTGTCCTTTTCCCTCCCTTCAAGAGGGACGTGTCGTATGTCGTCTGGCTCTCCCTCTTCCAGTGGCCCTGCTGAAGTGACCTAGATCAGGGAGTTCAAGTGCTGTCGGCCTGATCCCCTCTGGAAGTTCTCTATCAAGCCTTCTCTGCTGGATTTAGCATCCATTGATGATCCCTGCCTAGGTCTATTATTTATCTTAAAAATTAGAAAAATCACAATTTCTCATTGTGATTCTGTCATTTCTTGTGCATTTATTGGCCAAATTCTTCCATAAAGAACATCTACCTGTCTGCTATTTATCCTGAAATACACTTTTTACAGGAAAAACAAGATAAATGCTTGATACTTTTTCCTTATTTATTACATTTTGGAATTACAAATTTGTTCCCTGGCATCTGGCGGTAAGGAATAATTGAAATTTTCCCATAAGTATCGTTATGAACTCTTGAGTTTTTTTTTTTTTTTTTTTTTTTTTTTTTTTTTTTTTTTTTTGAGACGGAGTTTCGCTCTTGTTACCCAGGCTGGAGTGCAATGGCGCGATCTCGGCTCACCGCAACCTCCGCCTCCTGGGTTCAGGCAATTCTCCTGCCTCAGCCTCCTGAGTAGCTGGGATTACAGGCACGCGCCACCATGCCCAGCTAATTTTTTGTATTTTTAGTAGAGACGGGGTTTCACCATGTTGACCAGGATGGTCTCGATCTCTTGACCTCGTGATCCACCCGCCTCAGCCTCCCAAAGTGCTGGGATTACAGGCTTGAGCCACCGCGCCCGGCCAACTCTTGAGTTTTTATGTATTAGATGTCTTGAACCACTGCGTTTTTTTTTTTCTCTTTAATTGCCCTGTCTTAGGTCACTTTGACCCCTGTGTCTTTTTGACGCAGCCACATTAGTTTTTGATGGGCTATGGATTTGAAATCTCTAATCTTGTTTACTGACTTAAGAAAGCTATTTGAAATTGCTCTCTGAGCATCCTGACCCTTGGATTCAAGCAAGTATCATGGGAGTGAGGGGAAGCTATGAAGTCCTTTGCCAAATGTTACCATATTCGATCTCTTCATTTTGAGGATAGAAGATAGCTTTGTGATATGATCTGTGTGGCAGTTTCTGATGTTAAAGTGAATACACTAGAACAATTTTCTTACAGAATGGGATATGGTAAGAGCCCTGGTCTGAAGTCAGACAGCCCTCGCTCCAAATTCCTGCTTGACCGCTTCCAAGCCATGCAACTTGGCCAAGTGACTTTCTTCTGTGTGTTTTAGTTTTTCATTTTCTAAAGTACACATACATGGTAATAATACCTGCCTCTTAAAATAGTTGTGTGATTAACTTGAAGAGATAATGGTGAAAACAGCCAGCACAAAGCTGACCACATGGGAAATGCTTTGTAATGGTAGCATAATAATGGTAGCAAGTCATACCCCTATGATTTGGCATTGAATCTGGGTATCTGTTACTTCACTCTGTACAAACATGAAGGGAAGTTTTCTAAGAAAACAAGGATTTTCTTTCGTTTTCGTTATGCAGGTCTTGAATTTCCTGCATTGCTCTATTTGTGGGAACTGAAGTAAACATTTTCTCAGCCCAAGCGTCATGTGACTATTTCTTTTTGCTAGTTAGCTGCGTGAAACCTCAGATGAAAGTATATTAACTCAGGGTCTGGCAGAACTGTTCAGAAAAGCTAAGCAGACATTATTTAAAGAAAATGCTCGTTCCCTTTTGCTGGACACACAGTTTCTAAGATCCATGTATCATGCTGCTAAGTAGTGGGTTTGGGATGCTCTCCATCTAGGTGAAATTTTCTAGTCAGCTGAAATTCAAACACTAAATGTTAAAATATTTCAGTAGCTGCTGATATAAATTGTACTAAAATGTAACTGTTTTAAGCAGAAGCAATTTAAACATCTTTTCACTTTTTCTTTATGACTGCATCAGTCAGCTGTTGCTCCATAACAATCAATTACACAACTCAGTGGTTTAAAATAATTTTCATTCATTCTTATTCTCTGTGATAGAGATTGACTGGGCATGTTCTAGGCCAGGCCTGACTGCATGACTCTGCTTCATGTTGCAGGCCTGTCTGGGTTTAGGTCCTCACTGTGGATTAAACTTAGGTCTGTTCCACAAATGTTTATTCTGAGGGCCCAATCTGAAGGAAGCAAAGCAGTGAAGCTTTTCCTGTGGTCGTGGAAGGAGTGCAAGAGGGCTAGCCCAATTGTGCAAGCACACTTCCGGTGTCAACTGAAATCACATCTGATTCCATTCTGTTGGTCAAAGGAAGTCAATTACTGAGCCTAACAGCAGAGGAGGGGAAGTATACTTGTTCCATGAGGTGGGTAGGGAAAAGTGATTGTTTGACAAAAAGCTATCTAATTTACCATACTAAACTAAGCCATCGATATGATCCTCTAACAAGATTCTATACTATATATAGTTATTATTCATACCTTTAATATCCCTGCCACCAATTCAGACTTTTCATCTTGTTCATTATGTGCCACATATAACCATGTCTTTTAAGAATTATGTTCAGGTAAAGATAAATAAATTCTGCATGAGGATTTTAAGGCCTTCCAGGGAGTGAAGCTTTGTTTTCATAGCTATTTGGGATGTCTGGTAGCCTTTTAATTTTTTTTTTACTTTAACATTTTATTCCAAAAAGAATCGGAGATGTTGCCAGAAATTTGATGTCTGGGTATAAGGGATTAAGCTCAATATGTAAAGGTAAAAACTTCTAGGAAATAGCGGTTAATTCATTATGTTATTATAACTGGGTCATACATTATACTATTCTATATTTTACATTCTAATCTTGTATTTATAACCAACTCACAGAACAACCAGGGGAAAATTACCTAATCTCTAGGTATTTGTATGTAAAACCAGTGGAGATGATAGATGTGAGAGCCTGAGGCAATTGTGGTGGTATTCACATATCAAATAAAATTATTTTCAACTATGTTAAGATCATAGTAATATAAAATTCTACCAATTCCTAATTCATAATCTGCCTGAACTACATTGAAATTTACTTTACCTTGGTGTAATTGATGGAGAAAGGGATTATTTATAATATTTATGGTATAACCTCTCTGAAAAGAAATACATTATTAAAATTAGAATATCTGGAGCTACAATTATGCTGATTATAATTAGTGCTAATTTCAAGGGTGCTTAATCTATTCAAAAAACGGACCCAATGGACTTTAAATTGACCACCTCCATAATAAATTAAAAGTAATAAAGTGGTTTTTATTTAAACACATTCTATAATAAATTATACTTCCTTAATTTAAAATCTATTTCTAGCCAATTCACATAGGTAGGATTTTGTCAAGTTTAAAAATTATGTATTTTTCAGATGCATGAATTAACACTACCAGTCTCAATTACTTCTGATATAAAATGTCTCAACGAGTACTGTGGTGGTTAGTATTTCTCTCTCCTTTCTCCTTTTTTATATAGTAAACTATAAGCCTTAAATTGTTCAATGTAATGTAATCTGAGGAGAGAGAGAGTTCACCACTATCCATAAAATACTTCTACGTCTCCTTTAGTCAAGGGTTAAATATTAACAGTGCATTCTTTGTAGGCTTTTTCAGTTTTTTACAGGAAGAAAAAAGAATTTTGTAACAACAATTACGAGATTTGATTTGATTTACTGGGAAATCCCAGCTTGCTAGGAGTTGCCAATGCTGTGATCTCCCAGTAAAGGCAGTGGGAAAAGGTGGATTTTGTACCACAGTGACTACCCCAACTATTTCCAGCCATTCGTCCTTTGTTTCTTTTTGACCCCTTCAAGAGAACAGCTACAAATAAATTATTTAATTTAATCAACATTTATTAAACATCAGCTGTGTCTGGAGTATTGTGACGGGCACTGGAAGATTTGTTTGTTTATTTTTCTGCCTGCAAAACATTGGAGATAAGTCATAAAATACATACAATAAGAAAGGGATAAAAATAAATTGCAAGACCTTTAAGGCATAATGACTTTCTGGCCGGGCGCGGTGGCTCAAGCCTGTAATCCCAGCACTTTGGGAGGCTGAGGCGGGTGGATCACGAGGTCAAGAGATCGAGACCATGAGACCATCTTGGTCAACATGGTGAAACCCCGTCTCTACTAAAAATACAAAAAATTAGCTGGACATGGTGGTGCTCACCTGTAATCCCAGCTACTCAGGAGGCTGAGGCAGGAGAATTGTCTGAACCCAGGACGCGGAGGTTGCGGTGAGCCAAGATCGCGCCGTCGCACTCCAGCCTGGGTAACAAGAGCGAAACTCTGTCTCAAAAAAAAAAAAAAAAAAAAAAAGACATAATGACTTTCCTCCAGGGACCTTTCTAGAGGAGTCCCACATGAGAGTGGTTCTTCCATGTTCTTGTTTTGTCTATCTGGCCTGCTGTGCAGGGCATAATGAATATCCCATCTGCACTTTCTGTTCCAGGCTTCCCTCGAGGACTCTGTCCTCACCCTGAGTCTGGGATGCCAGGCACCCTGATTTGTGACTGTAATAACCAGCCTCTCCTAAAAAGTCAGTAGTGTCGGGATATCTTCACATGGATTGTCTTGTTTCCATGTGAAATATTCTCATAGAGCCCTGAGAAGTAGCTGTCACTTGGAAACTGAGTCATGCTTGCCTGCATTCTTGTGTGTCTCCTCCAAACCTCACTACTTCCTTGAATTGCCCACAGGATTCACATTCCTGTCTGACTTTGGGTTCCTTCTTCCTGTTTCGCTTCTTCTTTCGTGGCCTTTTTGCACCACTACCCCGTCTTCCTGTCTCAGCACTTTTGTTACTGGCTTATCCTTCTTGTCTTCTCAGATGTCAGCTTCCTATCCATGGCCTATGGGCTACTTGGAGGGCCCTCCAGAAATGTGTCTCAACAGTTGTTCATGTCCTTTAACAATTTCTTTCATATTGTTGAGCAGATGGAACTATTATTTAAGTCTATTCTCATTCCTCACACCCCACAAATCTACACAACACAAGTGTTTAGTGACATAAGTATAAATATTATTGAAACATCAAAATATCTTGCTGTCTCCATCCAGTGGCTAGTTCACAGCATTCAGGTGATAGTGGCTATATTTGTAGAGCCTTAGGAAAATGACATAAGACGTTTTCTTTTCCAGTGGTCGTCTCACGTATTTGGATATACCAGTTGTGTAAATATGCACTGAACAGAGGAGCTGTGTCATCCATGCCTTACAGAGGTGAAAACAAAAGTCTGCCATAAGGTCTGTCTGCCGTTAGCCAAATGGGAAGTGATGTTCCTGCACATTGAGTACATAGCCAACCATAACCTCTTGAGCAACTTAAGCTGGCACAGGAAATCTGAGACATGACTAAATGACGTGTCAGGAGAGAATAATTTCTGAAACGTTGTTTAAACAAAAACTGGCAGACATGTAACATTTCTCTATCAATGCAAGAAAACATCCTACATGAAAAGGAAGCTCAAAATTTTGTTTATATAAAAACTTTTTTATTACATTTTGTTAACATTTATCTTTTTACAAGGGTTGCTAAAGTTAGTGAATAAATTACAGGACGCCCAGTTAAATTTTAATTTCAGGTAAACAGCAAATAGATTTTTAGTATAAGTAGGTCCCATGAAATGTTTTTGACACGCATATACTAAAAACTTATTATTTATCTAAAATTAATATTCAGCTGGGTATCCTGTATTTTATCTGACAACCCTACTTTTAAGAAAATCTGATAATCTATATTTACCTAATAGGTAAATCAGAATATTGATTATTTTCTGAATGAAAATAATGTATTTTTTTAAATTGCTCTAATTTTAGTTCCTTTAATAGAAACTAATGTAGATAACTAAGGAAGCATAGGAATTTAAAGGCTGACCTATCAGAAATAACTTCAGCTACGTTAGATTAAAAATGAAGAGAAGATGGCTCACCCCTATGATCCCAGCACTTTGGGAGGCCAAGGTGGGTGGGTCATGAGGTCAGGAGTTCAAGACCAGCCTGGCCAATATGGTGAAAACCTGTCTCTACTAAAAATACACACATTAGCCAGGTGTGGTTGCAGATGCCTGTAGTCCCAGCTACTTAGGAGGCTGAGGCAGAAGAATTGCTTGAACCTGGGAGGCACAAGTTGTAGTGAGCCGAGATTACACCACTGCACTCCAGCCTGGGCAACAGAGTGAGACTACATGTCAAAAAAAAAAAAAAAAAAAAAGAAGGTGAAGAGAAGGAATCTCTGAAATAGGAAAGTAGGATTTATACCCAATATTCAGCCAAAATTAGTTTTTAATTTCCACCCATTGGTCCTGAGTCTGTCCTCTGGAGGCTATAGAAACTAATGATGATGATGATGTTAATGATAGCCAGCACTTGCTGTGACCAATTATATGCATTATTCTATTAATTCTAATTTGTTTAATCTTTATAACAGCCATGTGAGGTAGTTGCTTTTCTAATTTCCTTGGTACAAAATAAGAAACTAAAGCCTTGGTACAAAATAAGAAACTAAAGCACAGAGAAGTTGATTAGCTTAACCATAGCCACATCGGTCAACTCTTAAAGTACTGGAGCTTTTGTAGTTTTAAAGTTCCCAATTCCTTCTGCTGTTTCTTCTAGTGCAAGGTCTCTAGACCCCAATTCTGTCCTCATTCAACTCTCAGCTTCCTTGTCGGTGCCCTAAAATATGTTATGGTCAGAATTTAAGAGTATACTTCATAGGTCGTATAATTTACAAGTAGAATACAGCAGGATTGTTAATGGCCTTGGTACTAAAGTTTTATTTCCAATAGTGACCCATGGATTACATGAGTTTTGTTTCATTCTAATTTTTTTAATGGAGAATGTACTTTTACATAATACAATTGGCTCAGATTGACCTTTTAGTCAGGTAAAACTTCTAGGTTCTTATCTTTACAAAATGCAGGTAATCGAAGTCTTCCTCAATTTCTACATGCACAGTTTGTTTTTTTAAACAGATGTGCAGGAATTCACTTGTATTTGTATAAGTTTTAGAAATTGTCTCATTTTACCTTATTTTTTCTGCCTGCTATCATATTATATATTTCTTTCTTTTGTTTGTTTTTTGAAATGGAGCCTCACTCTTTTGCCCAGGCTGGAGTGCAGTGGTGTGATTTCGGCTCACTGCAATCTTCACCTCCTAGGTTAAAGCGATTCTCTTGCCTCAGCCTTCCAAGTAGCTGGGATTATAGGCAGATGCCACCATACCTAGCTAATTCTTTATATTTTTAGTAGAGATGGAGTTTTGCCATGTTGCCCAGACTGGTCTTGAACTCCTGGCCTCAAGTGATCCATCTGCCTTGGCATCCCAAAGTACTGGGATTACAGGTGTGAGCCAGCATGCTCGGGTGTATTACATATTTCTTTATAATATATCAGAAAGGCAGTACTGGTCTATGATTGGAGCAGAGACCCAGACTCTGCAGGAAATACGTGAATAAGTGAGTGAGCTCCCTCCTGTTTCTTATTCCTGGAAATCCCTATGCCTCTGTTCTTCCTGGTTGGCTTGAGTAGACATCCCAGGGGGTGACATCAGCATGTCTATATTCTTTGACCATTTCAGCTTCGGGGAAGAAGGTTGGAGCTGTGTTACAATATGTATCTCCCTTATACTCGACAAACTCTGAAATCACCTTCCTTTGATATTAAATAAATTTTTTCCTAAATCATCTCTTTGTGTTTCATGCTTACAGCTGTAGCTTTGGTAAAGTTTGTCTCCAAAATAATAAGGCTTATAATACCTTGTTCTTGGTAATCGAGAGAGTTAATAATAGGAAAAAGTATTTACCTGGGGAATTGTAGACCATTTGTATTTCATACAAAACATGACAGCTCTAGTGGTATTGGATGTAGCTTGGTGCAGAATGTATTAAGAGAAATAGGGTAGAGTGTATGTAGTGAGACAAAAGATGCTTCTTTGTGTTTGTTTTCAAGGAAAGCTCAGATTTAGATATAAACTAATTATCTTCTAACATTCAAAAAAGATGAGAGACAAAATCTTATTCACGGACCTGATAGTTCTAAAATTTTATGAAAAATTGAATAAATTTATATATGTTAAGTTGATTCATATATCATTATACCATTTAGTTGAGAATAATTTTCTCTATTTTTCATCATTATCAATATTTAGTATAATATCTATGCAGATGCATTTAATAAAAATAGAATTTTACTCACATAGGCTTGTATTTCTAATAAATACCAAATATAAAGTGATCAACACTTATCTTTCTGGGACTGTTTTGATATGTCTTAGCTACCTATTATACATCAAATTTATCATTTTTTTGGCAACCCTATTAACTGATAAATTTACTAATTATAATTTTTATTAAAATGAATAACATAAAAATTTGAGAGCATTATTCATAAAATTACAAATGCTGCATTATCCAGTGCTTTCTGGCATCAACATTCAGGCTAGAATGTTGCCGTGATGCTGCATTTAAATAACTGACATGTTAAAAAATACACACATACACACACACACACGCATTAATAAATCATATGTGCTCTTTGAAGGTAATTTGTTACACACTATGGTTTAAAACATGGTTTTATAATGCATGATACTACAACTCATTTTGGAATGCTTATGAATGATTTATTAGTGAAAGACTTTTTCTAAACACGTATTCCATCACTCTTAAGCACACAATAGAAACGATACGTAATTTTCTGTTTTATAAATGCTGCATCTTTAAAAGACATGTTAGTTTCTATAAATTTTTAAAATATTTTTGTAGTATAAAAAGCATAAAATGAAAAATGTTCTAATTCAGGTTTCATTTTATATGTCTTTCCCATAGTAGTCAATGTAAATACTATTCTATTTTTGTGTTTAATGTTCAAAAGGAGCCCAGATTTGTTGCATTTTTTGCTAGTTTGATATTTGGCTTTTATAGCATTCCTCTTTTTTGAATAACTTAATTTACCATGTAATTGTCCATGCTGGGGTGGAGCAAAGGTTTATCCCAAAGGTGACTTTAATTAGAAAAGTGTACTGCTTTAGGGTTTTTAGCTTCTGACTGTTGGTAGACAGTAAGCTTATTTGATGAATATCAGTTGTCGTTCAGTTACTCTTTCCTTGTCTCACCGACTTTTCTCTCCCTGTTTCTCATTTTTATACTAAATAAAATCACACATCTAAGTTTTCTGCTTACTATATACACCTTGCCATTTATATTTAACAAGGCTCTTATGGGAAAAAATATTCAAATGATGCTATCTTTGTTTTATGCTATTTGAAAATATACTTGTCAACCTTTAAGAAATAGTATATTCAGTCCACTCTTGATTAAATGTAGTATTCTTTCTTGAAAAATAAAACCCAGTTCTCTGTTTAGTTCTTACCTACATTATAGTCTGAAAATAAGACTTATGACAAATGGGTTGTAAATTTAATTTCAATTTTAAATGAAAAATGATTTCTAAAAAAATCTCATTTTGTTTCATAAAACTCTGACTTTATGTAGAATTTAGGACTCATTTGTAACCATAAAGGAATAATAACCAAACTTCCCAACAAGATGAGGGTTTGGGGAAATATGAATTAAACCAGCTACCTGGAGAATGTCCAAATATTGCAAAACATATTTTGAAAATACGAGTGGGCCTTAGGGTGGAATTCCATAAATAATCAAAAAAGCCAGATGTCTTTGATCATGAAATAATTTGTGGAAGTGTGCCAGGGTGTTCTAAGCTTTCCTCATCTGTTTTTTAAATAAGCCATTTAATATGAAAATGGGTTCCAAAAAAATTAACAATTTTGCCAAATTCAGTTTGTCTTTATTAACTGATTCCCCAGATTCTAAATTAATGAAGAATATGACTTTAAATATTTTAAGGACCCTCCAATTCTTTTTCTTAGCCAACTCAAATTGGCAAATATTTATTATGTATTTACTATAAACAATGTTGTACTCTTTCAACGGGTCATAAAAGCAAAAAAAGAAAGAAAGCCCATACTGTTTACCTTCAAATTACTACAAACTAATCCAACAAAATAGTTTCATATAGCATTTAATAAAGTTCTTTAAATGGCTACCTGAAAATACGTTTAGCATAAAAGTCAACAAATATTTTAGGTGTTTTTCTTCACCGTAACAAATTCTAGGAGAATATAGAAAAAGTGTCAAATGTAGCATTTCTTTTTGACAAAGTAATTTTTTGTAATCTAGCCTAAAAGATAAGATAAAATATCAGATAGTGTAAGGACATGAGTAAATAGTAATTGTATGACGATTTTAAGTTCTGTAAAAGCTCACAGAAAATGAAAATTAGTAGTCACTATATTATTTTAACAGTTCTTTTGGACTAAAAGAACTAATTCCCATTATTATATTCATTTCTGTAGCTTTTTTTTTTTAAATAAGGACAAAGTTTAGCCCTACTTATGTCTGCATTATCAAAAGTTTCATTGTGACTATGCCTGTAAATGGGGGAATGTGTTTATATCCAGGTTGAAGTACTTTATAATGAAAATCTTTGGTTCAGAAATTAATGTTGCCATACCATTTTTTTTGAGATAGGCTCAAATCCTATTGTTTGCTGCCAATGAGTATGACTCAAAATTTGGGAGCTAGTTGTATTTAGCTTTACAGTATTCGGCGAGTTGTATCTGAATTTCCTGCGAAGTTATATAACTTGTCAGGGGAAAGACTTCATCTTATAGTTAAGGTTTCTAACTTATCTCCAATCATCTCCCTCTAGATGATGATTCCTCTACAAACTTCCTCTTCATTACTGTCAGTGCTGCGCCATCCGAAGCAGGGAACTGCATGTGAGGCTGCCCAACAGCTCTCTATTGCCTGTAGAAAACATTTCTTAGCACCAACAAAAAGTCCCTCCTCCAGGCTTGCCTCTCTTTCCCTGCAAAACTTATTTTTATGAGCAGACTCTGCATTTGGGTGTTGTACTTTCTACTGGGTGAATATCTTTTAAGTGTCTGGCTCAGTTGTTAGGTCTTCAGTGTCTTTCCTGGACCCCACTGTTACATTTTTCCGCAATCAGTGTTTCCACATTTATTATATCATAGTATAGGTAGTGTATCGGGAGAGTTCAATCAGGGACAGAAACCACAACAGTTACTTGAGCAGAGATACATCAATATAAAGAGTTGTTACCTAGGTAGAAAGTTGATACCTAGCAAACTGATAAGGCAGGAAGAGAACCCTAAGGGATCAAATGTGTTTCAACTTCAGTAAAGAAACTGGGTTATTTGAACTTAGAAACTTAGAGGAGGAGCCCTGTAGAGCTAAAATAGATCTCCGAGGAGAGAGTGCTCTGCTAGCGCTGCTGTAGCTGACTTCAGACGATGGTGCCTGTGGGCCTGGGATCCAGCTCTTGAAGGAAGGGTGGCCAGCCGGCTGGTGGTGAGATCTCTGGGTAGAGGCCGAGGTCAGGATAAGACTGGATTTGCAAGTGAGAAATTTGGCCAACTGGATTGAAATGCTGCTGGATAGAACTGCCTCTGTCCAGATGAAGTGTTGCCCGGGTAACACACGAACCATAGACAGACAGGAGGCAAAATGGAAACATCCATAGACAGGAAGGAGAAGTATGTCCTTTCTTCCTCCTGAGCCTTGCAGTCTCCCATTAGTATCCCTATGGCAGATCTCAGAGCCAGCAACTGACAAAGCAGAAATGAGGTTTGCAGAATTGTTAGCCCAGCATCACAGAGCAGGATGAATTTGAGGTGATAGACAATGGTTTAATAACTGATACAGTAGAATAAAGGCTTCTTCCTGTTTGGCTATGAATCCCTTGATATAGTAGTTGTGTCTTATATATTTGCAATTTCTAAATATGTGAAATCTAAATCATTTTATAACTAATTTGACAGAAAAACTTAATCTAACCTGTGGATGTCATATTCATTCATGTTGCTACAAAAATATTAATCCTGCCTGGATACTCACCCACATCTGCCTGGGAGGGTTTTTAGTACGTGATATTTAGCCCGAATTATTTTTTAAAACCTAGAGAAATTCTTTTTTATTTTTAATGTGAAAGTCATTTATGTGAAAGTATCCGAAAAGGCTTATTACATAGTAGCCAAAAGGCAAGCTAAAACTCACTTTAGATCCAACTGTTTTTTTCTTTTTTCTTTTTATTGGACATAAAATCATAGTACATATTTATGGGATACAGAGTGATGTTGCAATTCATGTATAGAATGTATAACGATACTTCAGGGTAATTAGCATACCCATTATCTCAAACATTTAAAATCCTCTCTTCTAGTTTTCTGAAAATATATAATAAATTATAATTTAACCACCTTCACCCTAACAGCAGTACAGAAGAACACTAGAGCTCGTTCCTCCTAATTATAATTTTGTATCTTTTTTTTTAAAGAATAATAAGCAAAAGAATAAAGAAGAAGACGAAAGAGAAAGAGGAAGAGGAAGAGGTAGAGAGAATGGGGGTATTGCCTTATTGCCCGGGCTAGAATGCAGTCGAAATATGGGTATGCCTATAATTGTCCTTAATAATGGAGACATGAAAGAAAATGAGGGAAGAGAATAACAAACAAGGAGCCAACCAACATTTCATTTAAACTTCTAAGTTGATGTGATGTGGTGCTGATAAGAGTGTATATTTTGTGTATTTAAAGTGGGGAGTTCTATAAATGTTAATTACGTTTACTTGTTCCAGATCTGAGTTCAAGTCCTGGATATCGTTAATTTTCTGTCTCATTGATCTGTCTAATATTAATGTTGAAGTCTCCCACTGTTATTGTGTGTGAGTCTAAGTCTCTTTATTAGTCTTGTATGTCTGGGTATTCCTGTGTTGGGTGCGTATATATTTAGGATCTTTAGCTCTTCTTGTTGTTGCATTGATCCTTTTATCATTATATAATGTCCTTCTTTGCTTCTTTCGATCTTTGTTGCTTTAACAACTATTTTATCAGAGGCAAAAATTGTATCTTCTGCTTTTTATTTATTTATTTTAGCTCTCTGGTTGGTTGGTAAATCTTTCTCCATCCCTTGTTTTGAGTCTTTGTATATCCTTGAATGTGAGATGGGTCTGGATGCTGCATACTGATGGGTTTTAGTTTTTTATCCAAATTGCCTGTCTGTCTTTGGATTGGGGATTTAGTCAATTTAAATTTAGAATTAATAATGATATATGTGAGTTTAATACTGCCATTTAATATTAGCTGGCTGTTTTGCCCATTAGTTTATGTAAATTCTTCATTATATTGATGCTCTTTCCTTTTTGGTATTTTTTAGAAAGGCTGATACTATTTGTTCCTTTCTATGTGTAGCGGTTCTTTCAGAAGCTCTTGTAAAGCAGGCCTGGTGGTGATGAAATCTCTGAGTGCTTGCTTGTTCACAAAAAAACCTTATTTTTCCTTCACTTATGAAGCTTAGTTTGGCTGGATGTGAAATTCTGGGTTGAAAGTTCTTTTCTTTAAGGATGTTGAATATTGGTCCCCACTCTCTTCTGGCTTGTAGGGTTGCTGCTGAGAGATCTGCTATAAGTCTGATAGGTTTCCCTTTGTGGGTAACCTGACCTTTCTCTCTGGCTGCCCTTAGTATTTTCTCCTTCATTTCAACCCCGGTGAATCTGACAATTATGTGCCTTGGAGTTGCTCTTCTTGAGGAATATCTTTGTGGTGTTCTCTGTATTACCTGGAGTTGAATATTATCCTGTCTTACTAGGTTGGGAAAATTTTCCTGAATAATATCCTGAAGCGTATTTTCCAGCTTGGATTCATTCTCTTCGTCACATTCAGGTACACCTATCAAGTGTAGAATAGGTCTTTTCACATAGTCCCATATTTCTTGGAGACTTTATTCGTTCCTTTTTATCCTTTTTTCTCTAATCTTGTCTTTTTGTTTTATTTCATTGAGTTGGTCTTCGACCTCTGATACCCTTTCTTCTGCTTGATCAATTCGGCTGTTAAAACTTGTGCATACTTCATGTAGTTCTTGTATTGTGTTTTTCAGCTCCATCAATGCACTTATTTTCCTCTCTAAATTGTGTATTCTTGTTAACATTTCTTCAAACCTTTTCTCAAAGTTCTTAGTTCCTTTGGATTGGGTTAGAACAAGTTCTTTTAATTCACAGAAGTTTCTTATTATCCACATTTTGAAGCCTGCTTCTGTAATTGGAACACACTCGTTCTCCATCAAGCCTTGTTTAGTTGCTGATGAGGAACTGGGATCCCCCGCTGAGGGAGAGGCATTCTGAACTTGGGTGTTCTCAGCCTTTTTTGGCTGTTTTCTTCCCTTCGTTGTAGATTTATCCATCTGTGGTCTTTATAATTACCGTCTTTGTAATTGGGTTTCCGAGTGGACGTCCAACTTATTGCTTCTCAGCGCCGGAATCTGAGCAACCCACTGCGCCGACTAAATCAGTGGCGTTAAGATTGGTGATGCTTTTCTGACTCTGCACCAAGAACCGACGCTCTGAGGCGCCGGCAAAACTGCCTCGCAGGTCACAAGAGTCGCGCTGGCGACCCGTGGGGCTCCTCCGCTGGGAATCTCCTGGTGCGTGAGCAACAATAATTCATGTGAAGGTGTGGCGTCCTCGTTCTTTGTGCTTTCACTGGGAGCTACAATCCCGAGCTGCTAATGATCAGCCATCTTGGATCTCTCTCTCCATAATTTTGTATCTTAACCAACTTCTCCCAGTCCTCCCCAGCCTCTGATACAGTCCCACTCTCTACTTCCTTGAGTTCAAAATTATTTTTAGCTCTGATAAATGAATGAGATCATGTGGTGTCTCACTGTATCTCATGTGGTATCTTTCTGTGCTTGACATATCTTGCTTAACATAATATCCTCCAGGCTTATCCATGTTGCTGTGAGTGAAAGGATTTCATTCTTTTTTATGACTGAATAGTATTTCATTGTATACATATACAACAAAATATTATTCAGCTATAAAACAGAATGAAATTCTTTTTTGCATTACATTTTATTACATGTACTAATACATGCAATACATGTATTATTTTGTATTACATTATTGTCAAGAAAATACATTTCTTTATTCATCTGTTGAAGGACATTAAGGTTGATTCCATATCATAGCTCTTACGGATAATGCAACAGAAAACATGGGGGTGCAGGTATCTGTTTGATATACTGATTTCATTTCCATTGGGTAAATACCCAATAGTGGGATTGTTACTGGCAGGGAATCTGTGCAGGTCTGCAGCAACCTCAATTCTTGCCTCCTCAGAAGAAAGAACTCCACCGAGGGACATAGGCACAGTGAGAGACCTAGGCTAGTATTAAAAAGCTTTTGAATAGGACTGGAAGGAAGTCAAGGATACTTGGAAGAGGGCCAAGCAGGCAACCTGAGCGATCAAGGGCAATGTTTGACCTTTGACCTTGGGTTATAGACATTTGCATGCTTCTGGGGTGTTGAGCCCCTTCTTGCATGATTCTTCCCTTGGGGTGGGCTGTCTGCTTGTGCAGTGGCCTGCCAGCACTTGGAAGGGGCCGCATGCGCAGTGTGATTACTGGAGTTGCACGCACAATTACTTGAGGCATTTTTCCTTTACCACTGGAAAATTCCCAGAGGAAGGTTATATACTAGTAAAGCTCTGCCCTTTTACCTCTTAGTGTGCATTCGTGAGACCACTTGCTCAGCTTCTGAGATCTTATCAGGAAGTTGCTGATCGTCAGTTTCAGGTGTTTCTGTCTATTGGGAGATGGCCATTTTGTGGCACCAGCTGCCACCAAATATTATTTTAGGGAGAGAATTTAACAACTTCCTGACCATCACCTGATGGTTGCCTGACATTCCTGGTGGCAGGAGCTGGGTGAGGGGCTCTCCTGCCCTGCTCATGTCTGCCTCTCTACTTACTGTAACATGATTGCTGGATCACATGGTAGCTCTAGTTTTGGTTTTTATTGAGAAACTTTTGTACTGCTTTTCCTAGTAGCCGTTCTAAATTACACAACACATCTGACCCCAAGGTTATCAGATAAGAAATTAAGGATTACAGGGTCTACCAAAATGTCTTGTGTAGTTTAGTAAAGAGTCCATGAATTGATAATAGGTTGTTTACTGACTTATGGTTGTTATGCTATTTTGCAAGCTGATACTCTGATAATGGATAGTTTTTTTTTTCACATGTAAGAATTTCTGAAGAGGTGAGTACATGGAAATATCATGGTTTATTGGAGTTTTAGAAAAGGATATGGAAGTTCTTTTGATAGAGCCTCAAAGAAAGAAAACAGAAGATGTTTTGAATTCCTAGTAGCTATGGTGTTCAAACAGGTTATGACTCAGAAAATAATTTTCATAGTGGTTTGCAGCAAGATGAGCTCAGCGAGGTAAAGGATATTTTACTTCAATCTTTGATAGTCAAGAAATTTCACTAAAATTGTAAACATATAGAGGAAGAATCTGGAGTTTCATTGGTTTAATCTTTTTAACTAAAAATATGAGATAATTCTTTACTCTTCCTTTGACAAGATTGCAATGGTAATTTTCTATTAGATTTATTTCTGTCAATATTACATATTGCTGTTGGTACATTTTTCTAAAGCTACTGTACTTTTAGTTTTTCCTTTGTTAAGGCAAGGACATACAAGTAAGAAGATAAGATTTTGGCAGGTTATTTTGAAGAAAAATAAATTGAAAGGTTGGAAAATAATTAAGAGGTTTATGCTTGTATTTCTTTGAGAAGATTGAAGATTTCTCTGAATATGTAAATACTTTTACAATTTGTATGGCATTCCTATTGAAATAGAATCATTCCAGTTCGAGTAATAATGGAACTTTTTGGCTTTTTTTAAAAAAAAATATGTTTGCATTCACGTGATGGAACAACAATTTATAGTTAAAATCAGTCTGTTAAATTTCAAACGATTGATATTAACCTTAATGATGCTAAGGAATTCCTTTTGTTTCTGTTTGGTCAACACTGATTGGGTCTTCCAACATGTTTAGTATACTCTGCCAGGTGCTGTGGAAGCTACAAGAAGAAAAAGTCCTAAAAGATAAAGTGAAGGAGAAATTAAGTAATAATTAAGAATAGTAGAAAAGAGTCTCTGTCCGAGTTGTCACATTCATTGCCAGCATCAGATATCAACAAAGGTGCAAGATATCTCATGAGGAGAGCTCTGTTGTGGGTTGTGGTAAAGATAAAATCATATTCTAAATAAAGCTATTATTTTAAAAGCAAAATGATTTTGTAGAACAAATGATTTTTCCCTACTATCATGTAACCCAAAGGCACTGTTGATCTGGTTGCGAGGAATTCTGTATAGTGAACTGTCTTCTGCTAACCACTTTACTTAAACATTTGCCTGAAGGCCGTGTGTGTGTGTGTGTGTGTGTGCGTGTGTGTGCGTGTGTGTGCTTTTTAGGTAGGAAGAGATTGTAGCTGGATGGCTCACACCTCTTTGGACTCTTCATTGGGTAGTGGTCACTGCCACTGCATACCTCATGCCCCTTCAACCCAACCGTGTACATGACACCTGCTGATTCTTACACTGTCACTTGAACAAACTCATGAATCTCCAGGGAGCAGGAGGAGGAGGAAAAAGGCAGGGCCAGTGTGTCCAAGACTTTTCCTTTTCCCTTAGGTTTAGGCGATTTCTTTTCATGTTCACTTCCTAATATGTACTGTGTCTTAAGACCTCAATTTATTTTTATTTTTAATTAAAAAAATTTAGTGGTTCATTAATAAAACTTTGCTACCAAAACAACCCCTAGCTTCAAATACAGTTTTCAAATCCCCATCTCTGGGCAGGCCTGTTTCCTGGGCTTCAGGAACCTAAATATTCAACTACTCCTTAAATACTGTCAGCTTGTTATTCTGCAGGTTCTAAAATTCAGCATGATTAAAACCTAACTTCTATTTCTTCCAGAAATATTAGGTTGGTGCAGAAGTAATTGGTACAAAAGTGATAGGTGTTTTTGCCATTTTTTTTTAAATGGCAAAACTGCTGTTACTTTTGCACCAACCTAATATGTCACTTCCCATATAGTTAATCTCAGTGAATCGCATCATCATTCATGTGTTTGTTTAAGCCTGAAACACTGAAATCGTGCTATCCCTTCCTTCTTCCTCCCATTCCTGTGTCTAAAGGGTTCCCATCTATTTCTAAGTCCACATCCTTAATATCCTTTTACTTAGTCATCTCCTCTTGAACTCTGTTGTCATTTACTTTCATTTGGCTTTGAGATTTCCTGCCTGCTACTATTGCTGCTTTCTACTTAGTCTTAGGGTCTCTTCACCTCATCTAATCCATCATCCACACTGACATTAAAATGAACTTGTTAAGTTGTGATTCTCATCCTGACTGCTGCAAATCCTTCAATGGATCACCATTGTCTTCTGACTGAGATCAGAACTCCTGTCAAAAAGTGACCAGCTTTTCTATCCCCTCTAATGTTCCACCATTACTCAGTGTGCACACGGTGTAACTCTCTTCTCGTGGCTGCATGTGCTCTTTTGTTTCTATCCTTTGTGCTTCTCTCTCCCTTGCCCGTTTGGCAATTTCTAGGTTGGCACCTTCTGTTTCAGGAGGCATTTTCTATTTTGTTTTTCTTAGTTCTCTTTTAATGCAATGGATCTGTTTGAACAGAGAGGCATTTTGTATTTTCTGCTACTGAATTGGGTACTCTTGATCTGTGCTCTGATGCCAGTCTGCGCTTTTCTTACCCTATATTCATCATCACCACCACCACCAAGACCACCACTGATTGTAGCAGGAACAACAAGAACAACAAAGAAGCCAAGTTTTTAAGAGAAAGCTCTTGTGTGAAGCTCTTTGTATTGCATGTGTGTTATTTCATTAAGCTCAGAACAACCCTATGAGACAGGTAGATACCATTGTCTTTGTCTTACAGGTAAGAAAACTGAGAACGAGAGAGTTTAAGCCGGATTTCTCTAAGTCTTCCAACAAGAGGTAGAATTGAGATTCAAATAAGTTCTTCCTACTGTAGAGTCCTATGACACAACTATGATACAATGCTGCTTACCTCATAAGGCGGAGAGCCCCGTGAAAGCAAGAATAACGTCTTTCATTAATAGTTGGTTGAGTGAATGCTTGAATGAGAAGCTGAGCAAAGGCGTGCATGTTATAAAAACATTTAGCCTACACCGCCAACGATAAATCAGTCTTCTCAGAAGGAAAGTACTGAGCCATTATCCGCCCAATGACAAAAGTTTGCTTGGTGTACAAACTTGGTGTTACGTAGAGAGCTTGGTGTACAAGCCATCATTGTCTGGCAGTATTAATGTCAGGCAACAGGTAATCATTTGGGCAGTCAGAATAGCCAGTCTGTTATTCAAGATATGCAAGAGTGCATTTTAAATGTCAGGCACATTTATTTCTCTGAGGCAGGCACATTTTATGGAGGAGTGAAGAATTAGAGATAGAAGTTGGAAATTCTTCCTAATGATATCATTCATTAATATTTCTCTTTTTTGTTGTTTTTAAATGTTTCAGCTGGTTATTTTCATGTTCACTCATTGAAAAAGTGATTCCCTGATGAATCACTTTAGGGACAATCAGAGGAGACAGAGATCCTACATTGAGGAATGTCTGAACCACAGGAAGGGTCTTGGGACCATTATTTCCGTCAGAGTATGAATACCTACTAAGCAGGGCCTGCAACAGGTGAGGATGAATGAGACACCATGTGTGTCTCTAGAAAGATGAGTCTCACTGCAGCTGATGGGAACATCAGAGAAGGTATTTTGCTCTTTAAATTGCCTTATAGGCTTCTCATTGCCAAAGGTGGAGTAATTATTATAATAATAATTTGTATGCGTTTGCAATGTGTCAGGAACTGTGCTAAGCACTTGACATGGGTTCTTTTGTTTAATTCTCAACATAAGTGTATGAGGTAGATATTATTATCTCTATCTTACAGATGAGGAAACTGAGGCTTAGAGAGGGTAAATAACTTGCCCACATTCACATACGTGGAAGGGATCTAGCTGGAATTCACACCCAAAGCCAGTGTGCTCTTAATCATAATGCTATACTACCTCCCTCTCTGCCCGAAAGCAGTCTGGGGAAATACAACTGTCAAGGTTATTACAGGGTGCTCCAACATTGTTTATCTTTTCAAGGAACCAGCAAGGGATGCAGGTACTCTTACCACTTTACAGTTGAAGAAACTGACCCAGAAGGATTTTTCCTGGATCAAAGTCATACTCCTGTTATACTAGATTATGAGTACAACAGTGCAGTCTTCTTTGCAAACTCCCCAGTAGCAAGTAAACAGCAAGAACAGCAGATTATGTGTGAACAAAGAGAACTGGAGCTTATTATATATTTTTTCAATTCATTTTTCTTTTCCCTCATTGTGTGAGACATGCATAATTTTCTTGGCTCTGTGTATAATTATATACCTGCTTTGAGATGAACACTCTTAAATGTAGTGATTAATGGGCTGGGATTGGACGTAGTCACACTGAAATCCAAGTTGTTCAATATCTTTCACCAAAAATGCTAATAATTAAACTGCAGTAGCAACAAACAGCCAAGATTTTTGCTGATACCAGTCTATGCTGTAGTTTTCCATGCCGTAATGTGGTAAGCGTTAAAGAGTTCCCTGGGGATTTCAAGTGGTAGCCTTTGAAGGCGTGTTTTGTGCATCTCGCCTGCCCTGCGGAGCTTTCCTGTTCCTCGCACGTACTGGAAGCAAGTTAAAGCTATCAGTTCTAGAAGAGCTGGCAGGAAACTCATCTCTGCCCATTTTCTACAAGTAATGCTGCTTCCAGGCAGGCAGCAGCCCAGTACTTTACTTTGACATTTACATTATGTTTTTTTCTTTTTAGCCCTCTAGTTATCACCCAGTGAGAATGTAAAAGACTTTATTTTCACTCTAATATATTTTCACCCCTTTAAAACTTAGCTGAAGTCATACCCCCTTAGGGATCACCACCCTGGCTGACTCATACCTATCCTCCTCTCTTTTTCCTATCTCAGATTGCTTTTAACTACCCTGGCCAACCATCCGGGAAGAAGCACTGCCTTAATGGCCTTTCTGACCAGTTCCTCGATATCAGGATATTGATGGGTTTGTTTGTCTCATATCATGGCAGTATCCAGTTTAAATCTAGGAGTAGGAACCGTCTTTTTTTTTTTTTTTTCTTAAGTAAAGGTGGTTATTTTTTCTGATTATAAATATAATAATGTTTATTGTGTAACAGTTTTTTGGGGTTTTTTGAGACGGGGTCTTGCTCTGTCTGGAGTGCAGTTGTACGATCTTGACTCGCTGCAGCCTCCACTTCCCTGACTGAAGTGATCCATCCACCGTAACCTCCTGAGTAGCTGAGACCACAGGTACCTGCCACTATGCCCAGCTAATTTTCGTGGAGGCATTTTGTTTTGTTTGGTGGAGACAAGGTTTTGCCGTGTTGCTCAGGCTGGTCCCAAACTCCTGGGCTCAAGCAGTCCTTCTGCCTCAGCTTCCCAACGTGCTGGGATTACAGCCATGAGCCACGGTGCCTAGCCCATGGTATAACAGTTTTAAATGAAATAAAAAGAAAAGACATGAAATCATCTTGAAATTCGCCACTTGCAGGTAACCAGTGTGTTAATTTGGGTTCTCCAGAGGCACAGAACTAGCAGGATAAATATATATAAATATACCTATGTAAGATGGGATTTATTAGGGCAATTAACTTATGCAACAATGAAGACTGAGATGCCCCGTGATAGGCCATCTGCAAGCTGGAAAGCCAGGGCAGCCGGTGGTCTCTCAGTCCAAGTCTGAAAGCCTCAGAACCAGGAAAGCTGATGGTGTAACTGTCAGTCCCGAGGCTGAAAGCCCAAGAACCTGGAGTTAGGTCCAAGAAAAGTAGGAGAAGAACGTCCCTGCTCCAAAAGAAAGAGTGAGCAAAATGATCTTTCTTCTGCCTTTTGTTCTATGTGGGCCCTTAGCCAGTTGGATGGTGCCCACCCACAGAGGGTGGAGGTGCAGGCCACTGATTCAAATGCCATTCTCTTCCTGAAACATTCTCACAGACATGCCCCAAAATAACGCCTTACCAGCTATCTGGGTATCTCTTAATCCAGTCAAGTTGATATGTAAAATTAGCCATCACAAGCAGAGTTAACGTTCTGGGACATTTGGGTATGACTCAGTATATGTTTGTTGTGTCCTTGGACAGAAGCTCCACTCTGGACACTCGATGTGATGTCATGTCACATGATGTCACGGCCCTCCCTTTTTTGATCCTTAGACAGAAGCTCCATTTTGGATGCCTGGCATTATATCAAATGGTGATTGATGTCAGTGACTCTTCCTTAATAATTCCATCAATGGTTTTTGTCTTATTGCATAACTTGTAACTTGAGGAAAAGAAACTATCATGACACAAAAGTGTCATGGAGATGAACTAGTGTCGAAATGGAACTTGGAAGTCATCTATCCTTGTGACTCCAAATCTAGCTGTGCATGAGAATATCTGGGGACTTGTTAAACTGCTCCTGTCCTATGCCAATTGAGCCAGAATCTTAAGGCTGGAACCTGAGAATAATAAATGCCCTAGGGAAGGTCTGTACTGAGCTGAGCACCATCTAGTCAGCTGGAATTGGAGAGCCAGTTCACTGATTTTTAAAAGGTAAGCATGGTACCTTCTCTCATGCAGTTTAAGTTTTACTAGGTAAGATAATGAAATATCAAATAAAAGTAATAATTAAAATTGTGGTAAGTGGTTTGAAGGCAAGGCACTGAGGGAGAATAACTTTCGCTATGGTGGTCAGGGAGAGCTTCCCAGAGAAAGAAGCAGTCTTAGGACTAGTAGCTTGACAAAGAGCCAATCGAACGAAGTGTGGAAAAGAGGCTTCCAGCTGAGGAATGGCACTCCAAGACATGCTGGTGTGAGAAAAAGTGTGGCATGTGTCAGGGATTGAGGTAGCAGTGAGTCTGGGGAGAATGCACAGAGATGTTCAAAGTTGTTTTAATTAGTTACTCCACAGCCCCAGCTGGTAACTGACAGAATGCAGGCTAGAACCTGCTTTGTTGATTGCATGTCCAGTGAATGTCCTGTATGCTGCTGTATTAGTCTGCTCAGGCTATCATAACAAATACCAAGGACTGGGAGGCCGAAACAACAGAAACTTATATTTTACAGTCCCAGAAGCTAGAAGTCCAAGATCAAGGTGCCAGCAGGTTTGTTTTCTCTGGAGTCCTCTCTGATGGGCTTACTGATGGCTGTATTTTCTCTGTATCTGACATGGTTCTCTCTCTGTGCACATGTGCCCCTGAAGTCTCTGTGTGTCCAAATTTCTTCTTATAAGGACACCACTCAGGTTGCATTATGGCCCACCTTAATGTTCTCATTTTAACTTAATCGCCTGTTTAAAGGCCCCATCTTTAAATATAGTCACATTCCGAGGTCTCGAGGTTAGGCTTTCAACTTCTAAATCTTGAGGGGTTACAATTCAGCCCATAATAGCTGCTGTCTTGTAGTTGGCAAAATACCCCGTTTGTCCTAGGATTTAGTCTGACGAGACAAAGCCCTTGTTTCCCACTTGCTATTGAGACCAAAAGGGAAATTTATATTACTTTTTTGGATTGAAAAAAGCCTAAACAAAACAGACTGTCTTAGTGTCTCTGAAAATTCTAATACGGATAGAGGAATGGTTAGTGGTGTGGAGCTGGCTTATAAAATTTTTGCTTTCCTGTCTGGGAACTTAGCAGTTTCAGAATCTTTCCAGAGAGTACTGTGTCTGCCAAGATCCTTTGATGCAGACAGCAGAACTCATCCTAGATGATTTAAGTGGGATTTACTATGGGATATTGGTTGGTTTATAGACGATTTGAAAGGATGCAGAAATATGCTCTAGGCTAAATTTCCATGAGCATTTCCTAGAACCACCCCCACAGGATTAATCTGTCAAGAGAGCTGCTGCTGCTGCCACCAACCCCAGAACCACATTACTTCTGCTGTGATCCAGAAAATCGCTGCCACGTCTCACTCCAGAACCCCAGACCTCTGCCAGCAGCTGTGCCAGCAAAATGGATACCTTGGACCTGGCTTGTTTCCTTACATAGTTAATTTCCAAATCAAAACTCACATCTGATGGATGGAACCTGGTCTCACCAGGCTGTACTCTAGCTGCAAGGGAGACCTGAGAAGGAATAACACACAATATAAAGAAGTCTCAAAGATATCCCCTTCCCTTTAAAAAAAAGAATAGAAAGAAGAGGACTTGGAGTACCCAGAAATGTCATATGACAGATGTCCTCTGCAACCCCCCTTTTCAAGATATGCTCACATTTTACATGTCCCAATCCTACTCTGACAACACTATAAAACTAAGCAGGCTCTATATTCATTGTCTTTTACATCTTTGAGAGGGTACAAATAAGATACAAAGAACCCAAATTGGAAAACAAGCATGAAAAAATCTTGAGTCTCATCAGTAAATTCCTTTTATTCTTATGATTGTACGCAGTCCCCGACTTAACATTTTTCAACTTTATGATGCTGCAGAAGTGAATATGCATTCAGTAGAGACTGTACTTAGAATTTGGAATTTTGATCTTTTCCTGGGTTAGTGATATATGGTACAATACTCTTATGTGACATATTTCACACTTTATTATAAAATAGGCTTTGTGTTTTATGATTTTGCCCAACTGTGGGCTTAATGTAAGTGTTCTGAGCACATTTAAGGTAGGCTAAGCTATGATGTTCAGTAGGTGAAGTGTATTAAGTGCATTTAGACTCACAGTATTTTCTGTTTACAGTGGGTTTATGAGGACTTAACCCACTTCACGAAATGAGGAGCATCTGTATTATGTGTGATGGAAGGATGATAGAAGGCCATGAATTACAGGCTGGTGTATACCAATTACAGACATGGCATTTTTGATTCGCTTGGTTCTGTCTCTTGAACCATAGCTTTGATCTTCAGGACAGTCTTTTGCAGTTTGGTCAAAGAGGAAGCAAGATATTGTGGTTTATTTTAAACTGGGAGATTGTGTGTGCTTTGTATCTTTTAGGAGGACTCTACCTTAGTTTTCTGCTTATAACTTCTCTTTTTGGGAGGCAACTGTGTATAGATACACAGCCACAACTCACTATTCACATGGTGTAAAAGTAATGAAAGCTATTGTACTATCTGGAAGGACACAACGAAAATCATAGAATATGTACTTCTACTAATGCATATATTTGCACACAGGATTGTTTTAAGTTGGCCCTTGGTTATCACTCATCACTGTATACGAGATACAGCAGAGATGAAGATAATATTAGCATATCTTGATGGTCACTGCAATATGTTCATCAAGAGATACTATATAAGTCACTAGCTAAATATAAAAACATTGACAGTTGCCTTTACTTTGGAGTATAAGATTTAAGAAATCCGCATTATTTTTACTTGAGATTGAACTGTCCCTTTGAATTGTCTTGTTAATGTTCAGAGTACTTTTTCCCACTTCCATGACTTATATTCTCCTCTTTTGAAACCTACTTTGCTTTACAAAAAGTGAAAATTGCTGTGTTTTTCTTGAAGCTTGTTTTAGGTCTAAATTTTTTTTAAATATTGAGGTTGGTGGGAGAAAAAATGGTGGTCATAATTATTGGTATTATTATTATTAGGACATACTATATCTTAGTTAGGAGTGTCCTACCCATGGTAAGTATTAACTAGCTAACCAAATGAATAAATGAAGGAATGAATGAAAAAACATACTTTGGAGTCAGAGCTGGATTTTCGCTCCTGCTCTGCTACTTACGAGCTGTGTTATTGTCATCCCTCTAAGCCTCAGTTTCCTCATCTGTGTACCACATAATTATACCTACTGCATAGGTCTGTTTTGAGAATTAAATAATGTTTTTAAAAAGTGAATAATGCTGGTCTGACTTCAGTTTAAGCACTCAGTAAAACATTTCCATTGCCACTGTTATCACTTTATTCCTCATGAAGATTCCCATAACAAAGACACTGGGAATTTCTCCAGCAGAGGAAACTGTTGAAATTCCTAAACCATGTACACCTTTTGTGTGTGTGTGTGTGGAACATTGTTAACATCATCACAGAATATTTTCCCACAAAATAGAATTTGGCAAACGCTGCTATGAATCAGTTTATAATTCTTGTTAAAGGGAAAATTGAGTGTGTTAAGAGTTTTTTTATAATGTGGCCATAGAGAGCTTATGAAGCATTTGCTCTGTGTGGTGACTCTTGTTCCATATTAAATGGAAGGATGGAGAGCAGGTGACAGAAAGACATGTGTAGCAGGCCCAAGGCTCGTGAAGCACGGCCTGCTTTACATGTTGCTCCTGAGCATCTTTCTTGAGCTACCTTGCAAACCAAGCCTTACACTTCAAGACAGTCTTCTTAATGTGGCTATCATTCTCGTTCTGGCAGTGAATGTCTGTGTGATTTAATTCTGTGATTACCTGGTCGTGTGACCCACCTTTGCAGTCCTTAAGGATGCAGGGCAGGGCAGCCGGGGCAGGATGAGGCTTTTTGCAGTGGTGTGCAGTAGTCACTTCTGTATGGAGGGCTGTAGCCAGGAATTCATCCAAAGTGGTAATTACTGGAAATGCTGATTTATACATCTGTGGTCATCATCGCTTTGTAGGAAACATCTCCATAGATGGAGAGAGAGGGGGAGTAGTTTTTAACTCCATCATTTCCTTTTTATAGTAGAAAATATTCATGTGGGAAAAAAAGGAATATAAAAGTAAAACAGTAGGACATGAGGGATTACCAGTTATCTCAAATACATCTCTGTTTTCTAATTTTTTATTGTGGTAAAATACACATAACATAAAATTTGCCATCCGAACCAATATGTTTTAAGTATACATTTCCTTGGTGTTAAATACATAGTGCTATGTAAACATCAGTCCCATCCATCTCCGTAACTCTTATCATCATGCAAAACTGAAATTGCATACCCATTAAAAATAACTCCCCATTCTCCCTAGCCCCAGTCACTGGCACCCTCCCTTCTACTTTCTGTCTGTGATTTTGACTGGTCTGAGTACCACATGTGAGTGGAATCATACAGTGTTTGTCTTTTTGTGCCTGGCTTATTTCACTTAGCAGAATATTCTCAAGGTTCATCCATGTTGTAGCATGTGTCAGAATTCCCTTCCTTTTTAAGCTTGATGATTATTCTAGTGTGTGTGTACACCATATTTTGCATATCCAGCCGTCTGTTGGTGGACACGGGTTGCATCTCCATTTTAGCTACTGTGAAAAATGCTGCCATGGACATGGGTGTGCCAATATTTCTTGGAGACCCTGTTTTCAATTGTTGGTATGTGCCCAGAATAGAATTGCTGCATCATATGGTAATTGTATTTTTAATTATTTGAGGAACCATTATACTATTTTTAGAGAACTTTGTACCATTTTACATTCCTACCAACAGTGCATAAGGGTTTCAATTTCTCCGTATCTTCACCAACAAATTGTTAGTTTCTGGGGTTTTTTGATAGAAGCCATTCTAATGGGTATGAGGTAGAGTCCATTGTAGTTTTGATTTGCATTTCCCTAAACTGATGAACTCAAACTGTTCTTTTCCTGCTAGATTTTGCTTTTGACCTTTAAATGGCTTGAAAGTCAAAGATGAAAGCTCTTGCAGTTCCAGAACTGAGTATCAGGATCCTTCTAGCTTCCGCCTTGGATATGCTTCCAATTGTTTCCGTTATACCAAAGTTTTCAAAGTTTTTTTCGTGAAAACTACTTTAAAATATTTTTATTGGCTCTTAAATGTATCATCTTTCTTCTTGGTCTGAGTTTGTATAGACTTTGAGAGCAGTAATTTTGAGTGATTATATTTGTACAATTAGATATGCTATCTGAAAAGGAATGTCTCTAACTTTTAGACAAAGATATTGGAAAATGTCTTTATTACTGCTTGAGATGGATAAGCTGCACATTCCATGGCTTTTTTCTCCCTCTTTTGACATGCCCATGTTTTTCTAAAATCTTGAATCCATTTTTATATTAATCAAAAATTTATTTCATTAGTCAACTATCTCTGTTAAATTCACTGGAGAGACTTCTTTGAGTAGACAAGGTTGTATATCTAGAATTCTCTTTGATTTTATTATATCACGAGTTGGTGAAATAATTGTATATTACTTTTACTGTTAAATGAAAGCGAAGGGAAATACAGAATGATTATTATCATGCCTTGATTAGACAGGTGAAAGAGTAGGTTTCTAAATGATGATTTTATATTCATTGCATTCAAAAAAAATTGGAAATGCCGCAGTATAATTTTGTGAATGTGAAATTATTACATGTGCTTAAGAGCATTATTGTGGCTTCATTTGCCTCTGAATTTCCCGAGTGGTTGAAACAGGGTTGTCTTCCTGAATCTTCGCAAATTTAAGTCAGCTAGCACTAGGAAGCCCCAAATGTCCTTAAAATGGAGTTTAATCTTTACTCAAATCAGCTTCTCCTTCTGAGCTTTGACCTATGACCTAGCAAGAGCTTTTCCCTCTTCTTCCTGCCTTTACTTTCCAGTTACCAAAAGACCAGTTTATAGGACAGTGTGATCCTTAGAGATATGGGAGGAGGGAGAGGAAGCAGGCTTTGATCTTTGTCATTGTGTGCTGATAGAACTCACTCCCAGATTCTTTTTCTTTTTTCTTTATCTCTCCCTTTCTTCCGTCTAGCTGACTTCATTGTCTTCCTGCTCATATTCTGTCTATGACCTTATAAGATAGCAAACAAACCCACAATCAAGGCTCTTGCCTGATTGAAGCCCTGAGAATTGGCTACATGAGGCCTTTGCTCAAGGGACTCAATATTTAATGTGTTCATGATCTCGTTAATAAAACAGGGAGCAGGTGACAAATTTAGTCTATGGAAGCCCCATTCTGAAAAGTGAGCATTTGAGAGGGCTGGAAAGACATATCAGAGATTCTCATCAAACAAGGTGGTTTAGATGAAAGGTCACAAATTTAATTTAATGTGAACTATGCTAATATAATTCATATTAAGAATATAATTTAAGCATATTACATCATGTCATCACTTCATATTGCTTTTGGAACTTTCTTGGAGTAGAAGAGCAATGTTTGCTGTTTCTTATAACAGAGGCTTTAATGATTTATTAAAAACAAACAATTACTAGGCTATGTACATTGTAAAAGTATATTTCTCATGGTAGGGATAAAGAGAAAGGAATAAAAATAGGGCAGAAGAGAGAAGCCAAGATAAGGTGATTGTCACTGCTACTAGAATTCCCTCTCTCCAAAAAATTTTCTAAATATTTCCCAAACATTTTGACTTCCTACAGTTCATACAGTTTCTTCTATATTAGTGAAACTCTACTGGTAAAAAAATTGAAGCCTATACTTCCAAAATATATTTTTTTATTTACAATTTATATCCATATACTGCAAATTCTTATTAAGCATAAAACACTTTTAAAAAGACATTTTAATAGGATGAGATAAAGCTAAAATAAACTCTTCATCCTTTAATTTTTTTAGTTTTATAAATCCTTTTTAATAATATAATTATGTACTTTTAGTGAGAGCATGTGATTAAATGTGCTTCATTGTTATTATTTTTAAATATTTATTTTATAAAGACAGGGTCTTGCTCTGTTGCCCAGGTTGAAGTGCAGTGATGTGATCATAGCTCACTTGAACTCCTGGGATCAAGTGATCTTCCCAACTCAGCTTCCTGAGTAACTAGGACTATAGGCACACACCACCAATACAGCTCATTAAAATTTTTTTTTTTTTTTTTGTGCAAAGATAAGGTATTGGTATATTGCCCAGGCTTATTTATTTTCATTTTTATTTATTTATTTTTTGAAACAGGGTTTTGTTTTGTCACCCACGCTGGAGTGTCGTGGTACCATCATGGTCCACTGCAGCCTGGAGCTCCCAGGTTCAGGTGATCCTCCCACCTCAACCTCTGGAGCAGCTGGGACTACAGGCACCTGCCACATGCCTAGCTAATTTTTTGTATTTTTGGTGGAGATGGGGTTTTGCTGTGTTGCTTAGGCTGGTCTAGAACTCTTGAACTCAGTTGATTCACCTGCCTCGGCATGCCAAATTTCCAAAGTGTTGGGATTACAAGTGTGAGCCACCATGCCTGGGTTTTTTTTTTTTTTTTTTTTTTTTTTTTAAGAGATGGCGCTTGCTCTGTTGCCCAAGCTGGTCTCAAACTCCTGGACTCAAGTGATCCTCCTGCCTCTGCCTCCTGAGCCGCTGGGATTACATGAGTGAGCTTCCTTGCCCAGCAGATATGCGCCATTATTTTTAACCTTAGCCTAATTATTTGTGATACAGGGATTTTTAAGGTTAATTTCCAAGTAAGTTACTATCTTTTGCCTCATTGTCATTATAATTTATATACAATCTATTGCAACCGTTTTAAAGTATACAGTTTGATGAGTTTTCACCTAAGTAGTTTATTTTGATATTTTATTCACTGATACCTAATATATAATATATAGTCGTGTTTAGTAAAATATTAAAACTATTTTAAAAAGTTTTCTTGATTATTTCAGCCTTGTATATATAATTTGTTTTGCTCAGCTCTTTTTAAGATCTGATTAGATCTTCAGTTTTTACCTATAAATGGCTGACTAAAGTAAAACCACAGAAGTGTCCATTTTACCAGTTTTTGTTTGTACATGCTTATATTATTAGTGCTATTTTAATCCACGTTTTCTTTCCAGGGATCTTTTGAAGCCATTTGTCCATTTTGTAAATGAGTTCAGTTAAACCAAGATAATCTTGTTTGTAAATCCACTTAGCCGGGCCCAGGTGTTCTCCAGTCTTTCACAATATGCTGAAAGTGAAGAACCGAGTGTGAACACTTCCCTTGGGAGGAATTCCCCCTCCTCTCTGAATGCCTCATGGTTCTGCTACCATGTGATGTAGGAAATGCACCCGTGAGAATTCATATAATAAATATTAAGAGAGCTTACACGTTTTTAATAAATGTTAGTAGTTTTAATAAGTTATTATATACTTAGTATCTATTATCTATTTTAGATAGTATATTTAGCATATTTAAAAGCATACACTTGTGTTTTATAGAGAAATTTTACTTTGTTCTTCTGTGCCTCAGTGGCTTATCTTATGGACCTAACTATCAACCATTGTCAGTTTGCTGTTTACAAAAAAGCCACATAACCCGTTTTTCCAAATAACATCTTACAGAGAGGCTAATTATGTAAAACTAAGCTGAATTGCTCTTCTTGAAAGGGGGTTGCAGAGCTGAAGTCTACCTGGTCTCATCACCTGCCATATCCCTTTCCCACCTGCCACCCTCCTGCCTTCCAATCAAGGCTTATAAAGCACAGTTTGATTCAAGATAGGAGGGAAAAGCTTCCTCTGATCATAGTATTAGGTATCATTGTGCTCCTTTTTTTGCTAGCTCTTTGTTTTTATCTTGTGGACACAGATTCTTGTCAGTGATCACATTTCTTGCCTTATCTTTCTTTAGGAAAGGTTGGTTGGTTGGTTTGTTTTGGAGACAGCCTTCCTCTGTGACTCAGGCTAGAGGAGTGTAGTGGTGTGATCTGGCTCACTGCAGCCTCTGCCTCCCAGGTTCAAGCAAGTCTCCTACCTCCACCTTCTCAGTAGCTGGGATTACAGGCATCTGCCACCACACCTGGCTAATTTTTGTATTTTTAGTAGAGATGGGATTTCACCATGTTGACCATGCTGGTCCCGTACGCCTGGTTTCAAGCGATCTGCCCACCTCGGCATCCCAAAGTGCTGGTATTACAGGCGTGAGCCACCGTGCCCAGCCCTAGGGAAGGTTTAAACCCAATTTTATCCCATCTTTTGGAGTACAACAGGTCCTCATATAACATTGTTTTATTCATTGTTGTTTGCTTATGATGAGGAGGAGGGGAAAAAAAACCCCGATTCTCAGCTGTGGCCCCTCGTTGTGTGGCGTTTGCACATTCCCCACATCTGCATGGGTTTTCTCTGGATATTCCTGTTTCTTTCCATATTCCAGCGATGTGCATGATAGGTTCATTGGTGTGTCTACAGGGTCTCCATCTAAGTGAGTGTCGGGGTGTGTGAGTGCTCTGTAATGGGATGACCGTCCTATCTGGGAGGCTTCCCTGTGGAATAAGTAGATAAATAATCATCTTCCTTGTTTTTGTTAATCTATCTTAAATTTATGAATAGGTCACATTTATTTCAGTGTTGAATATTAGAAGTGTTTTAGATCATTATTTAGAAGTTTTGTGATGCTTTTGTGACCAGAAATATGCTGCAGGAACTTAACTTTCATTTATGTCAATTAGTCTATGGTAAAATTGGTTTCATTATATGTTGTTTGAACTGAAAGTCGCAGTTTCACTGTAAGTAGCAGTTTGAACTGAAAGACCCTATCAGTGATGGTGAGGACTGATTGTGTGAAGAAATACATGGACTGTAGAAATACTGTTTGTAGAAATAGAATAAACATAGAATACCTTTATTTACTTTACTTTGTATTCAATTTATATTTTCTTTTTAAATGAAAGAAGTTTATCTTTTTATAGTGTCTGTTAAATTGCTTTAATCTTCTTGCAATGTGTACAAAAGGATTTGAAAATATCACCTATTTTAGCCGGGCACGGTGGCTCAAGCCTGTAATACCAGCACTTTGGGAGACTGAGGCAGGTGGGTCACGAGGTCAGAGATCGAGACCATCCTGGTCAACAAGGTGAAACCCTGTCTCTACTAAAAATACAAAAAATTAGCTGGGCATGGTGGCGTGTGCCTGTAATCCCAGCTACTCAGGAGGCTGAGGCAGGAGAATTGCCTGAACCCAGGAGGCGGAGGTTGCGGTGAGCCGAGATCGTGCCATTGCACTCCAGCCTGGGTAACAAGAGCGAAACTCTGTCTCAAAAAAAAAAAAAAGAAAATATTACCTATTTTATTGTTGCTCATAAATGAACCTTAAGATTTTTGGAAGAAAAGTTCTAAACAAATGTAAAATAAGTTAATGCAAAATTCAGTGAATGACTTTCGCTTAATTAAAAGGATTTGGGAGTGTAGGTGAATAAATCCAACATTGCATGAAACAAACATCTTTTTTTTCCTACAAGAACTGAAAAATACATTGTTCTATTTCATGATTTTGTAGAAATTTTTTGTCCATAATTCCTAGTTCAGAGCTTGGTTTAGAAAAGAAGAGCATTAGAGCTGTTTAAGTTGGAAGTCGTTTAATATAGTCATGATTTTTGTGGTGTCTTTGGCTGCCAGGTTAGTATTTTAATGCTGGGATTACTTGGAGAGTGAAAGTTCTTTTCTCTAGAAATTGGGGTCAGTTGTGGTGAGGATACATGGAGTGTTGGAAAGGTATCTAATGATAGGTCTCATCATTTTGAAATTGTAAAGCAGTATTAAATCACTTTTATCCAAAGAATATAAGGTTTTGTCATCCCAAACTCAATGCTGAGCAAGTAATTATTTTGTGACCCAGTTCTGAAGTGGAGGTACTCATTTCCTGTACCTCACTGTTCCAAATATGTTACCGTGGTTTTTATTTTTATTTTTATATTTTGTAGAGTTAGGGCCTCACTATGTTGCTCAGGCTGGTCTTGAACTCCTGGGCTGAAGTGATCCTTCCACCTAGGCCTCTCAAAGTGCTGTGACTGTGAGCATGAGCCACTGCACATAGTCCCAAATACATTCCTTTGTTATTTATTCCCTGCTCTTCTCAGAGGAGTGCTTCATAAGAAATGCCCAGAGCCTTTACGCAGTGGGAATTCGAGAAGCTCAGAAGGGACCTCCCAGACATTTGTTGTTTGCTCCTCAGCAACCTACTGTCCCTTCCAGGAGCAGCTCTTATCTTCATCTGCCACTTTGCACTCTCTACTCCTCACCTGTGTGCTTAGGTCAGGTCCCAGCCCAAATGATAAGCTCACAGTGTAATTAAGACAACAGTGCTGACAATGCCTTTCCGTTGGACATTTCTTCCACAAGTTCTGATAGATAAAGCTGCTTTTGCAAGGTCTGGTAATCCATGCAGTCATTGAGTGGAAAAGCAAGCAAGATTTTAAACGAACTAAAAAAATAAAGCCTATGTTTTATAAGTTGAGCATTGTCAAGTATTTGGAAAGGGTCTTTTTAAAATTATGATTATGCTTTGTAACACTTTGTAATTAAGCCGGATGATGCCTTGTTGGGGTTTTGCAAGTTAGTGGTATTCTCCCTCATGTGAATGGACAGAGTTACTTCTTGGACTTCAGAGAAATAGGGATCAAAGTGAGGAAGAAATGAGTGGAATGATTTTTTTTTTTTTTTTTTTTTTACAGAAAAATCCTTTTCAGGATACATGTCTGCACTGAATCACAAAAATGGGACAGGCAAGGGTATTTTTCCTTTGCCTTGTGTTTGGTCTTGTGACGTGATCTGCTGCAGTGAAGTCTTATTGTGGCACCTTGCTTGTCCTTACCTTGAACTTCAAATCCTTGAACCTGATCTGAGGAGTAGGATATAAACAGCACCCCAAGGTCTTGCGTGTGGCCAAACATTGTGCTATAATTAGTAAGGGTTATGGCCTGCCATTGCCTTTCCTGAGATGGCTGGACAGTAAGAATTAGTGCTTTATTAACTCCAGGCTTTCAATGGTTAAGAGAACCGAGTCATATTAAGTGTATGTTCTTTGAAAGAGTAATTGACATGAATAAACACTGGGTAAGAGAAAATTTAGCATTTAACTGGTTTTCCACTTGGCTTTTTTTTTTTTTTTTTAACTCAGGGGAGTTTGGTGAATTAAAAAGGAAAACTATGAACTGGAATAATATTGGTGTGTTCTGTCACTTGCTTTGAAAACAGACTGACTTTATATTGGCTATATATTATTTCAACTTCCCTTGGGCCTTAGTTTGTAAAGCTTTAAAATGAGAATGTTGTGAAGAAGAATTAAGAGCTTAATAATGATATTGGAGAGGAATGTGAAATAAATGCAGAGACATATCAAAGTGGGGTGGTGGGAGGGAGTGGATGAACAAACCCAGCTGCTTTTATATGAGGAAACAGCATTATTGCGGGTGGGTGAGTGGGAAGCAGCAAATCTTTTTGTATAATAGTTCAGGGCTGGGTCTAGGGCATTACAGCAGGATGTAAAGATACAGATGGCAAATTGGTATGGTGGAAACAAGTCTGACCCAAAATGGGCCTGGAGATCCTTCACTGAAATAACATAACTTTGTAATGAATTTCAAAGAAATACAGAATGGAAATTTGTAAAACATTATATGCCCAAAATATGGATGAAAGAAGGGGAAACAGGAAAGAATATTCAATGAAACTCCAAAATTCTACCAAGTGCAGCATTACTTATATCTATAGCGTTTTCTATAGGAAGAGTATTGGGACTTGGAGGTTAGAAAGTAGATTTAAATATGTGTGTGTGTGTGTGTGTGTGTGTGTGTGCACGTGTGTCTAGCCACATATATACATGTATATATACATGCATACACAGAGTCAGCGTTCTGTATCCATTGGTTCTACATTTGTGGATTCAATTAACCACAGATCAACAATAATTTATAAAAATTGCATCAGTACTGAACCTGTACAGTCTTTTATCTTCTCATTTTCTAAACAGTATAGCACAGCAATTATTTACATAGTGTTTGCATTGTATTAGGTATTACAAGTAATCTATAGATGATTTAAAGTATAGGAGAGGATGTGCATAGGTCGTATGCGAATATAATGCCATTTTATATAAGGGACTACTTGAGCATCTGTGGATTTTGGTATCTGCAGAAGGTCCTGGAACCAATTCCCCTCAGATACCAGGGGACAACTGTATAAAAATATGTATAGATATAAATCTATAAATATTGATCGATTTAAAGGTTTTAATTAAAAGTAAGTTTTCTGAGAAGTAAATTGGAATAGTCTTTGGAAGATTTAAGAGCATCTTTTCATGCCTTTTAAAAATGCCTGAATATTTTCTACAGCAGTATGAAATCATCTCATATCATATTATAGTATCATTTGAGCAGCTCCAAAGGTTCTTTCCTTCATGCTCCCAAGTTTTTACTGAAAATATATTTGCAGCCAAGAGCAAATTAAATTTTTTTATTATTAGAAAATGTCATTCTTTTCTTTGATCTCCTCACCTATTAATGGTTCCTCCAAAAATTATTGCAATCATTTTTAGATATCTTACTTCAGAAATTAGCATCAAAAGATGTTGAGCCTACTAATTCTTCTCTAACTCCATTGCTCTCCCTGGCTCTTCTTTTCAATAAAAGAAGTCATTTAAAAATAATCTATAATTTAGCATCATTGATAATTTTCCACCTAAAAAGTATAACTAACGTATATGCAGAAACTTCAAGGCCTTTTTTAATCTGGTGCCATGAACTCTGCCCTCCATCGTATTACTAAATCCTGCTACCCTATCCTCTGTGAGAGTTTTTAACCCTCCACCCCAGAGTTTTGATAAATTCCTAATTAATTCATGAAACTTTTCTTGACAGTGCCTAGCCACCAAGATTGTGCCGTTCCTTTCCCCTTTATTTTGTAAACTTTAAGAGTAACACAGTATTTTTTAGTGTTCCAGTCATTTGTTCTAGGTGTAAGCACAGTATTGTATAGTACTGAAGTAGTATATAGTATTGATATGTGTGCCTCATACTGGCTTATTTATTTTTAACTGTGAGCAGTGGCCATATTTTGCTCTCAGAACTGTGTACCCAATGGATCATACTGCCACGTCACAAGAGATTTTCACAATTCATTCATTTATCTGTATAATGCCATTATCAGAAATTATTAACTTTGAAATACTAAGCTAAACAAAAATAATACATAGATGTTCTAGCTTCAGAATTTGCATTTTAGTAATTCTTGGCAATTTCATTTTGTCTTAACACGAAAACTTATGCAGACTTTCAAATCGATAAAAAATCGGGATTGAAATGAGCAATTCTCCTAATGTAAAAGTTAATGGTGAAAGAGTGAAGTATATACTGGAAGCTGGAAGCTAGAGCGCTCTCTCTAGTGCACTTGCTTTCTCTCTGTCAGACTCCTCAGTGAATTCCAACATTTGAATTATGTCTAAAAAAGTGCAATTGAGACTACTATTAGTCATTTATATCAATGACTACCTTTAATCTTTCTATCTAGATGTTTGTTTACCAATGTGGAAAACTAATTGAAATTCAATACCTAAAAGTATTTCTGGGATAGTAAATGTTATGTAATCTATGTGGATTTGACAGAATACTAAAAAGATTGTTGGGCAAGTAAATACCATGTTTAGGATTGTGCTGATTAGTGTATAGTTGATTTAAAGTTAGGGATTCAACACAGTGACCATAACTCTGGATAGCAACAGAGCCTCCTCCATAGTCCAGGGAAACATTTATCTCAGTTGGAGACCTCCCTTGAAACTTAAATACAAACAACAGGCAAAGATGACCAATATATTAAAGTGTTTTGGGAGAGGCTTCTTTGAATTCTGGGGGAAAGTGTCAGATTTTATTTGTGCTGCTGAATGTCTGTTTTTAGAAGGAAAGCTAAAACAGACACAGTGACAAATAAAAGGAGAGGAAAACAACCAGTTTTGAATGTCTGCTCTGTATCAGACATCATGCTAGGTGTTCAGACAGATCCTCTTAAATCCTTAAAGTAGCTACCTAGTTTGAGTACACTTACACTATAGGAAAAGAAATGAAGCTGTAAAGGATTATATCACATGCCTTGGGTCACAAAATTAGTACTGGTGAAGCTAATACTCAGATTTAAGTCGCCAAGTCTCCAAACACCACACCCTTTCTAGCACATCTGACTTGATAGAGCTGTAATTAGATGTATTTTTCAGCTCTGTTTTTAGTTACATAAATATTTAGGATTAAGTCCTCTTTATGATTTGACTCTTTTATAATTGTGCAACGATCTTTGTGCTAATTTTTTTGTGCCCCGAAATCTACTTTGTCTGATATTAATACTACTACTCCAGCTTTCTTTTCGCTTGTGTTAGCATGTTAACTTGTGCTTTTTTATGTGAAGTGCTTTTCTTGTGGACAGCATATACTTGAGTCTCACTTTTTAAATCCAGTGTGACAATCTCTGTCTTTCAATTGTGGTATTTAGACTCATTTGCATTTAATGTGATCATTGATGTGCTTAGATTGTAATCTGTCCTCTTGCTACATGTATTCTATTGGTATCATTTGGTTTTTCTACCTTTTCTTCTTTTTCTGTCTTCTTTGGTACTATTTTATTTTAATGATTATAATTTATTTCCTCTCTTGGCTTATCAACTGTAAGTCTCTTTTATTTATTTAATGATTACTTAAAGGTTTTAATGTATATCTTTAACTTGTCAGTTTATCTTCTAGTGATATTACACCATTTCATGTGTAGTGTAACATTTCAATAGTAGCCTTCCATTTCTCTCCTCCAAGCCTTTGTGCTACTGTCATATACTTTATTTATACATTATAAACTCCAGAATATGTTATTATTTTTGTTATAAGAGTCAATTGACTTTTAAAGTGATTTAAATAATAACAAAATTAAAATTACCCCTGTACTTAACCACTTCTGGTGCTGTTTATTCCTTTGTGTATATCCACATCTCCATCAGCCTGAAGGGCTTCTTGTACTATGTCTTGTAGTGCTATTCTGCTGGCAGTGAATTCTTTCAGCTTTTGTGTGTCTGAATAAGTTTTTGTCTGACATTCGATTTTGAAAGCCATTTTGGAGGAGGCAGGGGGAGGGAGAGCATCAGGATGAATAGCTAATGCCTGTGGGGCTTAATACCTAGGTGATGGGTTGATGGGTGCAGCAAACTGCTATGGCGTATGGTTACCTATGTAACAAACCTGCACTTCCCACATGTGTATCCTGAAACTTAAAGTAAGCTTTAAAAACAATAAGAAAGATATTTCTACTGGGTGTAGAATTCTAGCTGGATGGGTTATTTTTCCATCTTTCTTAATTTTTTTGAGACAGAGTCTCGCTCTGTCACCCAGGCTGGAGTGCAATGGCACAATCTTGTCTCACTGCAACCTCTGCCTCCTGGGTTTAAGTGATTCTCTTGTCTCAGCCTCCCAGGTAGCTGGTATTTCAGGCGCCTGCTACCATACCCAGCTTTTTTTTTTTTTTAATGTTTTTATTTTTTGTATTTTTAGTAGAAATGAAGTTTGACCATGTTGCCCAGGCTGGTCTCAAACTCCTGACCTCAAGCAGTCCACACACCTTGGCCTCCCAAAGTGCTAGGATTACAGATTTGAACCACTGTGCCTGGCCTTTCTTTTTGTTTCTTAAGAATTTTTTCTTTAGCATTGGTTCAAAGTCCTTTTATTATGATGTATAGTTTTCTTCATGTTTCTTATCCTTGTACTTTATTAAGCTTGGATCTGTGGATTTATGTTCTCATCAAATTTGGAAAAATTTTAGCCACCGTTTATTCAAATGTTTTCTTTGTCCCTGCCCTTCATTTGGAGACTCCAGTTACTCACATTGCCCTTACAGATCACTGATGTTGTGCTTATTTTAAATTTTTTTTCTTGACCAGGCATACTGTGGTGAGGTCACACCTGTAATCCCAGGGCTTTGGGAGGTCAAGATGGGAGGATCCCTTGATGCCAGGATTTGTAGATAGGCCTCTGCAACATAGCGAGATCCCATTTCTACAAAAATAAAAATCAAAAACTAGCCAGGCATGGTGGCATGCACCTGCAGTCCTAGCCACTCAGATGGCTGAGACAGGAGGATTCCTTGAGCCCAGGGACTCCAGGCTGCAGTGAGCTATAATCACCCCATTGCCCGGCAGCTTGGGCAACAGAGCAATCAAGACTCTGTCTCAAATAAATAAATAAATAAAGTAAGTGTAAATGTTCTCTGTGTTTCATTTTGGATAGTTGCTAATTTTATGCTTTCAAATTCATTAATCATTTGTTCTTCAGTGTCTAATGTTAACCCCATTAGTAGTTTCATTTGCTTTTTCCATATGACATGATAGTTTTTTTCAGTTATTTCTCTTTTGAGTGTTTATTAGATATGATTCATAAGTATTTTCTCCAATTTTGTAGGTTTTTTTTTCTTCATATATATATATATATATATATATATAATTGTACTTTAGGTTCTGGAGTACATGTGAAGAACATGCAGGATTGTTGCATAGGGACATACATGTCAGTGTGGTTTCTTGCCTCCATCACCTATATCTGGTATTTCTCCCCATGTTATCCCTCCCCAACTCCCTACCCCCCACTTTCCCTCCCCTAGTCCCTCTCAACAGACCTCAGTGTGTGATGCTCCCCTCCTTGTGTCCCTGTGTTCTCATTGTTCAACACCTGTCTGTGAGTGGGAACATGCAGTGTTTCGTTTTCTTTTCTTGTGTCGGTTTGCTGAGAATGATGGTTTCCAGGTTCATCTATGTCCCTACAAAGGACACAAACTCATCGTTTTTTATGGCTGCATAGTATTCCATGGTGTACATGTGCCACATTTTCCCTGTCTAGTCTATCATCAATGGGTATTTGGGTTGGTTCTGAGTATTTGCTATTATAAATGGTGTCACAATGAACATACATATGCATGTGTCTTTATAATACAATGATTTATAATCCTTTGGATATATACCCAGTAATGGGATTGCTGAGTCAAATGGAATTTCTAAGTCCTTGAGGAATCGCCACACTGTCTTCCACAGTGGTTGAACTAATTTACAGTCCCACCAACAGTGTAAAAGTGATCCTATTTTACCACATCCTCTCCAGCATCTGCTCTCTCCAGATTTTTTAATGATCGCCATTCTAACTGGCATGAGATGGTGTCCCAATGTAGTTTTGATTTGCATTTCTCTAATGACCAGTGATGATGAGCATTTTTTCATGTTTGTTGGCCTCATATATGCCTTCTTTAGAAAACTGTCTGCTCATATCCTTCTCCCACTTTTGAATGGATTTATTTTTTTCTTGTAAATCTGTTTTAGTTATTTGTAGATTCTGGATATTAGCCCTTTGTCAGATGGGTAGATCACAAAAAAAATTTCCCATTCTTTTCATTGCCGGTACACTCTAACGATGATTTCTTTTGCTGTGCAGAAGCTCTGGAGTTTAATTAGATCCCATTTGTCTATTTTAGTTTTTGTTGCCAATGCTTTTGGTGTTTTAGTCATGAAGTCCTTGCCTATGCCTTTGTCCTGAATGGTTTTGCCTAAGGTTTTCTTCTAGGGTTTTTATGGTTTAGGTCTATGTTTAAGCCTTTAATCCATCTGGAGTTAATTTTAGTGTAAGGTGTCAGGAAGGAGTCCAGTTTCTGCTTTCTGCACATGGCTAGCCAGTTTTCCCAACACCATTTATTAAACAGAGAATCCTTTCCCCATTGCTTGTTTTTGTCAGGTTTGTCAAAGATCAGATGGTTGTCGATGTGTGGCATTGCCTCCAAGGCCTCTGTTCTGTTCCATTGGTCTATGTCTCTGTTTTGGTACCAGTACCATGCTGTTTTGATTACTGTAGCCTTGTAGTAGTTTGAAGTTGGGTAGCGTGATGCGTCCAGCTTTGTTCTTTTTGCTTAGAATTGTTGTGGCTATGCAGGCTCTCTTTTGGTTCCGTATCAAGTTTAAGGTGGTTTTTTTTTTCCATTTCTGTGAAGAGGGTCATAGGTAGCTTGATGGGGATAGTGCTGAATCTATAAATTATTTTGGGCAATATGGCCATTTTCACAATACTGATTCTTCCTAACCATGAGCATGGAATGTTTTTCCATCTGTTTATGTCCTCTCTTATTTTCTTGAGCAATGGTTTGTAGTTCTCCTTGAAGAGGTCCTTTACATCCTTTGTTAGTTGTATTCCTAGGTATTTTATTCTCTTTGTAGCAATTGTGAATGGTAGTTTGTTCTTGATTTGGCTCTCTTAAGTCTGTTATTGGTGTATAGGAATGCTTGTGATTTTTGCACATTGATTTTATATCCTGAGACTTTGCTGAAGTTGCTTATCAGTTTAAGGAGATTTTGGGCTGAGATGATGACGTGTTCTAAATATACAATTATATCGTCTGCAAATAGAGACAATTTGACTTCTCCTTTCCTAATTGAATACCCTTTATTTCTTTTTCTTGCCTGATTGTGCCTACTAGAACTTCCAAAACTATATTTGATAGGAGTGGTGAGAGAGGGCATCCTTGTCTAGTGCCATATTTCAAAGGGAATGCTTCCAATTTTTGCCAGTTCAGTGTGATATTGGCTGTGGATATGTTGTAAATAGCCTTTATTATTTTGAGATACGTTCCATCAATACCTAGTTTATTGAGAGTTTTTAGCATAAAAGGCTGTTGAATTTTGTCAAAGGCCATCTCTGCGTCTATTGAGATAATCATATAGTTCTTGACTTTGGTTCTGTTTATGTGGTGAACTATGTTTATAGACTTGCGTATGTTGAACCAGCCTTGCATCCCCAGGATGAAGCCTACTTGATCGGTAAGCTTTTTAATGTGCTGTTGCAATCGGTTTGCCAGTATTTTATTGAAGATTTTTGTATCTATCTTCATTATGCATATGGGCCTGAAGTTTTCTTTTCTTGTTGAGTCTCTGCCAGGTTTTGATAACAGGATGATGTTGGTCTCATAAAATGATTTGGGAAGGATTCCTTCTTTTGGATTGTTTGGAATCATTTCAGAATGAGTGGTACCAGCTCCTCTCTGTATGTCTGGTAGAATTTGACTGTGAACCCATCTGGACCTGGGCTTTTTTTGATTGGTAGACTATTAATTGCTGCCTCAACATCAGCCCTTCTTATTGGTCTATTCGGGGTTTGGACCTCTTCCTGGTTTAAGCTTGGAAGGGTGCAAGTGTCCAGGAATTTATCCATTTCTTCCAGGTTTACTGGTCTGTGTGCATAGAGTTGTTTGTAGTAATCTCTGAGGGTGATTTGTATTTCTGTTGGATTTGTGGTGATATCCCCTTTATCATTTTTTATTGCATCTGTTTGATTCTTTTTTTTATTAATCAGGCTAGTGGTCTGTTTTTTTATCTTTTCAAAAAAATATCTCCTGGATTTATTGATATTTTGAAGAGTTCTTTGTGTCTCTATCTCCTTCAGTTCTGCTCTGTTCTTAGTTATTGCTTATCTTCTGCTAGGTTTTGAGTTTTCCTGATCTTGCTCCTCTAGCTCTTTCAATTTTGACAATAGGGTATCGATTTTAGATCTTTCCTTGCCTCTCATGTGGACATTTATTGTTACAATTTTTCCTCTAGACAATGCTTTAAATGTGTCCCAGAGATTCTGGTACATTGTGTCTTCGTTCTTGTTGATTTCAAAGAACATCTTTATTTCGGCCTTCATTTGATTGTTTACCCAGTCAACATTCAAGAACCAGTTGTTCAGTTTCCATGAAGTTTTGCGGTTCTGAGTTAGTTTCTTAATCCTGAGTTCTAATTTTATTGCACTGTGGTCTTAGAGACTGTTTGTTATGATTTCCTTTCTTTTGCATTTGCTGAGGAGTGATTTATTTCCAATTATGTGGTCACTTTTAGAGTGGGTACAATGTCGTGCTGAGAAGAATGTATATTCTGTGGATTTGGGATGGAGAGTTCTATAAATGTCTATTAGTTTTGCTTGGTCCAGATCTGAGTTTAGCTCCTGGATATCCTTGTTAATTTTTTGTCTCATTGATCTAGTATTGACAGGGGAGTGTTAAAGTTTCCCACTGTTATTGTGTGGGAGTCTAAGTCTCTTTGTAGGACATTAAGAACTTGCTTTATGTATCTGGGTGCTCCTGTATTGGGTACATATATATTTAGGATCATTAGTTCTTCTTGTTGAATTGATCCTTTTACCATTATGTAATGCCCTTCTTTGTCTCTTTTGATCTTTGTTGGTTTAAAGTCCATTTTATCAGAGACGAGAATTGTAACTCCTGCTTTTTTTTTTTTTTTTTTTTTTTTTTTTTTCTCTCCATTCATTTGCTTGGTACATCTTCCTCCATCCCTTTATTTTGAGCCTATGTGTGTCCTTGCATGTGAGATGGGTTCCCTGGATACAGCACACCAGTGGTTTTTGACATTTTGTCCAGTTTTCCAGTCTGTGTCTTTTGATTGGGGCATTTAGCTCATTTACATTTAAGGTTAATATTGTTATGTGTGAATTTGATCCTGCCATTTTGATCCTAATTGGTTGTTTTGCCCACTAGTTGATGCAGTTTCTTCATTGTGTTGATGCTCTTTACCATTTGGTACATTTTTGGAGTGGCTGGTATTGGTTGTTCCTTTCTATATTTAGTGCTTCTTTTAGGAGCTCTCACAAGGCAGGATTGGTGGTGATGAAATCTCTGAGCAATTGCTTGTTCATAAAGGATTTTATTTCTCCTTTGCTTATGAAACTTAGGCTGGATATGAAATTCAAGGTTGACTCAAGTTCTTTTCTTTAAGGATGTTGAATATTGGCCTCCACTCTCTTCTGGCCTGTAGGGTTTCTGCTGAGAGATCTGCTGTGAATATGATGGGCTTCCCTTTGTGGGTAACCTAACCTTTCTCTCTGGCTGCCCTTAGGATTTTTTCCTTCCTTTCAACTCTAGTGAATTTGACAATTACATGCCTTGGGGTTGCTCTTTTTAAGGAATATCTTTGTGGTGTTCTCTGTATTTCCTGGACTTGAATGTTGGCCTGCCTTGCTAGGTTGGGGAAGTTCTGGATAATATCCTGAAAAGGGTTTTCCAGGTTGGATTCATTCTCTTCGTCACATTCAGGTACACTATCAAATGTAGATTAGGTGTTTTCTCATAATCCCATATTTCTTGGAGGCTTTGTTCATTTCTTTTTACTCTTTTTTCTCTTATCTTGCCTTCTCATTTTATTTCATTGAGTTGATCTTCAATCTCTGCTATCCTTTCTTCTGCTTGGTTGAGTTGGCTATTGAAACTTGTGTATGCTTCACAAAGTTCTCGTGTTGTTTTTCAGCTCCATCAATTCATTTATATTTCTCTCTAAGCTGTTTATTCTTGTTAGCATTTCGTCAAACCTTTTTTCAAGGTGCTTAGTTTCTTTGAGTTGGGTTAGAATATGTGCTTTTAGCTCAGAGAAGTTTATTACCCACCTTCTGAAACCTGTTTCTGTCACTTCATGAGACTCATTCTACATCTAGCCTTGTTCCTTTGCTGGTGAGGAGTTGTGATCCCTTAGAGGAGAAGAGGCGTTCTGGTTTTGGGTGTTTTTATACTTTTTGTGCTGGTTTTTTCCCATCTTTGTGGATTTTTCTACCTGTGGTCTTTGTGGTTGGTGACTTTCAGATGGTGTCCCTGAGTGGACATCCTTTTTGTTGATGATGAAGTTATTTCTTTCTGTCTTTTAGTTTTCCTTCTAACAGTTGGGCCTCTCTGCTGTAGGACTGCTGGAGATCCACTCCAGATCCTGCTTGCCTGGGGATCACCTGCAGCAGCTGCAGAACAGTAGGGTTGCTGCCATTTTCTTCTTTTGTTATCTTTGTCCCTGAAGGATACCTGCCAGATGTCAGCCTGAGCTCTCCTTTATGAGGTGTCTCTTTGGATATACAGGGGTTGGGGAGCTGCTTGAGAAGACAGTCTGTCCCTCATAGGAGCTCAAGTGCTGACCTGTGAGCTCTGTTATTCTGTTCAGAGCTGCTGGACAGGTACGTTTACGTCTGCTTCAGCAGAACTCTTAATCACATTTTTTTCCCCAGGTGCTCTGTCCCAGGAAGGTGGGGCTTTATTTGTGAGTTCCTGACTCACTGCTGCCTGTTTTCAGAGATGCCCTGCCCGGCGAGGAGGTAGCCTAGTCACAGTCTGCCAGCAGAGGTGTTGCTGATCTGTCGTGGGCTCTGCCCAGGTGCTGTGTGAACTTCCTTGCAGTTTTGCTTATAGAGGTATAGTTGGCACTGCCTTGGTAATGGCAGTCTACCTCAGTAATGGTGGACTGCCTCGGTAATGGCGGATTGCCTTGGAAATGTGGACTGCCTTGGTAATGGTGGACTGCCTCGGTAATGGTGGACACACCTCCCCCCACAGAGCTGGACCTTCCCGGGTCCAGCTGTGCTTGCTGTGAAACTCTGAGTCAAGAGTGTTTCAGATTACTGGCCTTTGTCGGGGTATGACCAGCCGAGTCAGATTACCTGGCTCCATGTTTCAGCCCCCATTTTTTCAGTTGAATTGGTGACTCTGTCTCCCAGGCATTCCAGATGCTAATTGAAACAGCACCCAGATTTGTGTGAGTTTTTGTGCAGAGACCCACTGTGCCAGCTAAAACAGCCATGCTGGACACTTGTGGCTCCTTTCCACCCAGGAATCTCCTGGTTTGTGGCCAGTAAAAATTCATTTGGAAATGTGGTGATCACACCCTCTGCATTTTTGCTGGGAACTGCAATCCAGAGCTGTTGCTAATTGGCCATCTTGGATTGTTCTCCTATAGTTTTTATAAAATCTCTAAAAATGTGATTTGTTCTTTCTAATGTCTTTTAATGGCTCTATTAAATTTTTGAACATACAGTATACAGTTATACTATTCCAGTGTCTTCGTGTGCTAATCCCAACACCTACATTAGTTCAGAGTAGTTTTTCTTCACGCAAAGGACTATATTGTCCTGCTTACTTGCATTTCTGTAGAATTTTTATTGTGTATCAGTGGATTTTATCAGTTCAGGTGGTGAATATTTTGAATATCTGTAAATACTCTTAACCTTCCTTCTGGGATATACTTATGTTAACTTGATTCTCTTGGGTCTTGCTTTTGGGTTTTGTTAGTTTGGACAGAATAGCATTTGGTCTAGGGCTACTTTTGCCTTAAAACTGAGGCAAACTTTTGTCTTCCCAGTGTCCAATGAATTATGAGCTTTTCCAGTCTGGCTAATGGGAACAGGTCCTGTTTCGTGAATTTCAGGTACTGTTCCTTCTAATCCTTCAGTGTTTTTTTTTCCCCAGACTCATGTCATTCCCTCACATGAGTGCACTGGTAACGTTCTCTGGGATACTTAAGGTAGAACCTTTGCAGATTTCTGTGATTCTTTCTCTTTGTAGGTTTTTCCTCTTTGCTGCTGTAAACTCTAAGCTGCCTTGCTCGCCCCAGAATCCCCCCTCTTTCCCCTCAACTCAAGGAGTTGGCTGGGTTCCATTTTGGTTCTTCCGGTGCTCCATGGCCTGGACCCTCTATTGAGGGAGTAAGCTGGTGCAATCATAGGGCTCACATCACGTGTAGCCCCTCTCAGAAGGAGCACATTCTTCAATGTCTGAAATCTGCTGTCTCAAAAACCCATTGTTTCATGTATTATCCAGTTTGTTGTCATTATTGTTTTGAGACAGGATCTCACTCTGTCATCTGGGCCAGAGTGCAGTGGCAAGACCTTGTGCTCAAGCGATCCTTCCACTTCAGCCTCCCAGGAAGCTTTTTTGTTGGTTCAGGCAGCGGGTTAAATCCGGTTTCTTGTATTCCATCTTGGTTGGAAGCAGAAGTATTAGATAGAAATGTCCATCGAAGGGTTTTCTTTTCTTCTCCAATTTGCCAGCATTTTTAGGAGACTACTTCTTTTTCTTTTGGTTTTCACTTTTTTATTACTGACCTGTATCTTTTATCATAAGAATACGGTTGTCCTAAATTGACTTTTTCAATTGTCGGAATTTTCTTAAATGATTCAAGGTAGAACAAATAAACAGTGCTATCTTTTGAAAATTCCAAAGTTATATACCTGATGGGTATACTTGTATAAATCTGGTTGATTATTGCCTTTTGTAAGGTAGAATGGGCTAGGATTGCTTTTTTCCCTCTAACAATAAAAGTTCCCCAAATCCAGTAAATGCCAAATACGTCCAATAAAGAAACAAGCACAAATGATAAGTAGGTTTTGAGTTGACAGACTTTTCTGTACAGTTGTTATTTAAGGGATAGGGTGTTGAACAATGTTTTCTCTAAGCAGCAGTTCCATATGCCATGACTATATAAACTTAAACATTATAGTATGGGGGACTTGTGTTCTTTCCACTCCACAAAAAATGTACTATTATTTTCTTAACTTCACATTATCAGGCATGAATTTAACAAACACTTTTGGGGGGTTTGGCAAATGGCAATTGACATGTATTCCCTAATCTTTTAAATGGTGGTATATGCTATGGCTTTGCTTTTGATAACTGTTAGTCAGCTGTTTCTCTCTTGAACAAAATGGTGTGCTCTCACTAGCCTGTCACACATCAGACTTAGAGACATGACATTTGAATTTATTAGTTCCTGACTTGTTATTTTAAGAATGCCTTCAGATATTATTGGGCAATTACTATCTTCAGGCAAGTGCTAAGTTTTGACTGTGTACAGATGAAAAGACTTGAGCTTTGTTCTCAGCCAAGGAGCGTTTAGTGACAAATAATCATTATAACAGATTGTGATAAATTATTTGCTGAGTTGTTCGTGCATTTAACACATATTTACTGAGAATCTACTATGTGCCAGATATTAATATATGTGTAGGTTTAGCACAGATATATTATATAATATATTACATATAGGCTGTGGGTTTAGCACAGTGAATAATCCCCCAGTCTCATAGAGCTAACATTTCACTGAGGAGAAAGATGGTGATATGAAGGGAGTGGGAGAGTGTAGAAAATGCTATGAAGATAAATTAGGGTATGAAGACAGAGCTTGTCAGTGGAAAGGTGTTGCTTTTTTTTTACAGTGGTCAAACTTTTCTTGTAAGACGATGTTTGAGCCAAGACCCTACAGAAATTGAGAGGACAGGTCACTCAGATATCTGGGGGAAAGTGTTCTCAACAGAGGCAGATATAAAGATAAGAAAAGGTGAGTATGCCTGCTCTGACTGAAGAACCAGAAAGAAGCCAGAATAAATGAGCAAGGGGAGAATGGCAGGAGGTGAGCTCAGCAAGGTGGAGGTGAGGAGAAGCTGTGGACTGAGAAACCAGATCACCTGGGGCTTTATTGGCTGTGGAAAGGATGTGAGTTTTCATTCAGAGTGAGATTCTGAGTAGAGAGACATGAAGGGCTTTCGGGTTGGGAGGATTCTTCTAGTCATTGCCTTATGAAGCAAGGGAAGAGGCTCAGGGGCTGAGGACTGGGAAGAGTTAGAATCTGTAGCAATATACCAAGTGAGAGATGGTGTAGAGCTTGGGCTAGGATAATTGTGGTTGTTGGATAGGGCAGTTGTGGGGGTGTGAGATGGTCCAACTCAGGATTTATGTTAAACAACTTGTTCAGTGAGAGTTTGCTGAACAATTGGATGTAAGGTATGATGCGAAAAATAAAGATTTGGGGCATGAACAACTAGTACAAGACAGTTCTATTTCACGAGGTGAGTAAGAATGTGACAAGATCAGGGGATTTGGGTGGGTATTAGAAAGGAAAAATCTGATTTTAGACCTGCTATTTTTCAAACATGTTAGGCACCAAATGGAGATGTCAAGTAGACACTTGGATTTATGAGTTTAGAGTAAGAGATGCATTTTGGGCTAAAGATAAAAATTTATTAAGACATAATTTAAGTAGAAAAACATATGTACCTTGATGAGTACTAGATAAACGTATCTAAGATTATCCAATATAGATGATTTTTGTGGAAATAAAGAACCTAAAGCCGAGAGAAGTAGAGTGAGGTACCAAAGGACACAGGTTTTAGGCAGAATCCATGTCATTTGATTTCTTGTGCTATTTCCAACCCAGCAGGCAGTGTTTTATTCATGCTGGTGTGGTTCAGAAATGAGGGGAACCTTACTTGTACAAAAGCCAGGATGGTAGGCAATGTTTAAGGGCACAGACTCCAGAGCAAACTTTTAGGTTTAATTCTCATTCTCCCCTACCTACTGTAGGACCTTGGTTAAATAACACAGCTTCTCTGTGTTTCCCCTTCCTTATCTGCAAAATTCGATTGATAATAATAGTACTTACCTCACAAAGTACTTGGGAACTTAACTGACAGGACACAAGTATAGCATTTAAGACACTATGTTAAGTGCTATCCAAGAGAAGCTGCAGCTGTGATTTATTATTAATAATTATTATTATTCTAATTATTATTCTAAGTAACTCATTGGTCGATCTTCAGAAAGTTTTTTCTTTAAACTTTAGTTTCCCTAGCTCAAATGCAAAATAATAGAGTTTTCCAATTGCTTCTGAAAATTCTTATTTCAGAATGGAAGCTAAGAGCTTTCATTATAACTTCTTGGGACCCAGAATTAGCTTATCTAAGGGGTACTTATATACTATGGAGAAGTCATATAGAGGTCAGATATTCTCAAATTCTGTCTATCCAGGGTTGCTTGCTTATTCCCTGACATTTGCATCTACTGGTGATTGTAATTGGTTGTTTGCATGCTCTGCTGTATTGGAATACTGTATTCTTTTAATTGATTGCTTTCTGTTAAAATGGCTTATCTGCCTTTTTCATTAACATTCATGATTCTGTGACACCTCATTCTCTCCATTGATGACTTTATGGATGTCTTTTTAATAGAGATATTAATCTTGTCTTTAACATTTTAGGCAATGTCTTGGTTATCTACACTGTAACATCTCATTGTGTGTTTATGTTATTAATTCGTCATTGTGTACTAATCAAAACAAATAAGCGCCTGTTTTTAACACCTCATTCTTTGTGGATAACAGTTGATTTGTGGCAGGTTCTAGATGGTAGATGAATTGAATATGTTAATTTACCAGCAAAGTTGATTAATTTTCCAGATGGAATAATGAGATTATTGATTAAGCTCTTTTTTATTATAAAGGAGAGTTAGTAACATAGTGTCCATAAAGAAATAGGAAAGTCTCTTTATATCACTGGTTGATGTGTGGTTATTTTCCTTGCCCTGGCTGTCTTAGTTCATTTTCTGTTGCACATGACTATTATTTTTGTTCTATTAAAAAACTGGATAATCTTTATTTTTTTTTTTTTAAGAAATGATGTTGCTATATTGCCCTGGCTGGAATGCAGTGGCTGTTCACAGAGTGGTCATAGTGCACTGTAGCCTTGAACTCCTTGCCTCCAGCAATCCTCCTGCCTCAGCCTCCTAGGTAGCTAGGACTACACACATGTACCACCTTGCTTGGCTCTCAACTGCAGAATCTTTACATTGGCAGCTGTATTCCCCATATGCCCATAGACTGACACTCTCATTCCAGTGGGGTACAGCTTACCTGTCAGAAAGTAGGCTATTTGGTACAAAAGGGACAGCCTGGGTCCAAGCATATATCTTCTCTTTGCCATAGAATCATAGAATTTTAGGTCTGTGGAAGGGAGAGCGTCATGGAAATCATCTATGTTTGGTCTTTCACTTTATTGATGAGAAAAGGCAATTCAAAGTGCGAAGTATCTTTTCCAAAATATAAGTCAGTAGCAGAACAGGAACCACTAAAAAGTCTTTTTCAGTTCTGTGTTACCCCAATGGTGAAATGGAACAAAAAACAGATTGGTAGAGCAGAAATGGTATTGGGTTTGCAAACTGAAGATATGCATTTTATGCCCAGATTTATTGTTACACAATAGTTATTTGATTTTGGCATAAGTAACTTTCAGCATTTTTGAAATTGGTCTTATCTGTAGAATGGTGAATTTGTCAAAGACCCCGCCAACCTTCATCTGAAATTTGTTGTGTATTCATATACATTGAATTACAGCATATTGTTATTCTTAAAATCTGTTAAAGGTTGTGATTTGATGAAAATATTGGCTAACATGGAAATATACTGTGACCCCACTTTCTTCTCTCCCCTGTTTCCTTGAGGTCAGAGGAAATATGTTTTTAACTTCATAATCGTATGTTCTTATCTTCTCTGACAGTTACACCTCAGGGTCTCACCTCTCCTGTAAAGAATTATAATAATTGGGCATTCTGTGACCTTCCTGTTGCAATAGATGGGTACTTGAGACTCAGAAGGATTTTTATTAGTAGTATTCAACCGTATTTCCCTGTTAAACCCAAGAAAAATAGTTAATAAGACATCTCAATTCAGAGCTGTATCTGAGCCTGAGCTGGTATATGTTATCACTGCCTTATCAAAAAATCTTATTTTATCATTTGTTAAAAATGTAAAAAAAAAAAACCTTTAAATCCATCATTTAGAGATAACTGCTTTAGACATTGCATATACTTTGATTTTTAAAATACATGTTCATAAACTTATATATACATATGCACAAATTTAATGCACAATGTATAATTACATACACATGTTTTAATGGAGTAATACTACATGAACTATTTTAGAATCAGCTCCTTTTATTTAATGATACTTCTTTTGGTTCACTCTGCTTAGCATCTATCTATTTATTGAAATGTGTATTGGGTCACTGTGCCTAACAATGTATCTATTTGTTGAAATGTGTTTGTGGGTTCACTGTGCCTTGCCATCATTTGAGCCTACTGAAATGTGTGTTTTGGTTCACCGTGGCTCGTCATCTACCTATTTTTTGAGCTGTGTGTGTTGGTTCACCATACCTTAGCATCCATGTATTTATTGAAATGTCTGCTGGGGTTTACTGTTGCCTCCACAACTATCTATTGAAATGTCTGTGTTGGTTCACTGTACCTTGGCAAATGATGCTTCTTGATCAGTTTTTCATGTGGTTAAATTTTCCTCTACAACATCCTTCTTAATGCTGTCTAGAATTTCTTCTGTATGGAGCACAGTGATATTTAATTAAGCCATTATTATTGTACATTTTGAAACCAAAGTACAGAGTCTCCATGTGGTAGAATTTCCCATTTGTATCTCTTAAATAAGAAGATGTTTCTCTTTAGAATTCTGATGAGTTAGAAGGTAAGATTTAATAGTACAGAAACTAGAAATTCAATCTCTACTGCTTAAGAATCTTGGAGAATTTCCACTTAAATGATTTTTGTTGTTTAATATCAGTTTCATTAAATTTTCTTTAAAGCATTTTGACCTGACTTAAAATTGGGTCAATATACATACATAGAGAGCCTGTTTTCCCAGGTAGTGGGTTAGATGCAAGGTAAGTCATAAGTCTGGGCCCCAAACCACTTACATTTCATTAGTAAAAATAGCCGTATGAATAAGGCAATTACAATACAATATATGTGTTGTATGGTAGGGTCTGAAAACTCAAATGCTAACTGAGGCCAAGTACGAGTATAGAGGTCTGGGTGAAAATTATAGGAATACTTGGAGACTGTGTCCTTCATTTAAAGGGATCAGCTGTTATTTAACTCCAACTAGGTTATTAACATGGGAAATAAAGACCTGGAGTAACTAGATTCTCTTAATTTTTAGGAAAAGCTGCAATTACATTTTTTTGGAGAAAAACTCCTAATTCTTAAATGTTGGCAGTAGTTATAATTGTTTTTCAACATAGTTCTGTCCAAATAGGAGACGTCTGTGGCTCTACTCTAGCCCATATGCCTAGATAGAGCTGGCTCTGGGGCAAGTGGTCAGCAATTTGAGAGTCAGAAAATCCTTCATTTAGAGAGGGCTTTCCTGCATTCATCATTCCAAGGTTAGTTTAAGGATAAGTATAATTTATAGAAAAACCAGAAGAGTTCAAGTAGGCAATTACTTAAGGGAAAAAAAAGGAAAAATAACAGTTTATAACTAGATTTATGCATCTTGCAGACCCCCCTAAATGAAATCCTCTTTAAAACCTTCAATTTTCTACATACCGCAGTAAGTTCTTGGTAATTCAGGGTTATCAGCAAGAATTGTGGCAGGGTGCCAGAGTTGGAGACAATTCCAACATCACTTATACTTAAGTATGGAATGCATTTGAAGTGTGTGTTTAAATATGGATGATGATTCTGGGGGATCTTGGAGATTCACTGAGTCTGAAATGTATCATGATATGAGAATGTTAACACTCATAGCTTCTCTGTTCTGTCTCCTCTAAGTCCCTTAACTCACTTTGCGCTATGAAAAAACTAGACCACCTCTCAGAAGCAAAGGTACAGCATAAAGAGAACATGAATACTTCCATGGGTAAATTTGCTTGTATGTACCATTTCCTAGGCCTAGAAGACAGCAACATTGGTCTAATATGTTGCCTTTTAAAAAATGTTCCTATCGAGTTGGAATAGACATGATCTAGCTTGCAGCCCTAAAACATTAGAGTTGGTGACTAAGGAGCAAGGATTTAAATCAGCTGTAGCCTGCTTCAAACATTATGGTCTTTTCCTAGAGCCAAACAGTTTGACTTCTTTGAGAGTACCTAGCTTCTGCTAGCATTTTATCTCTTTTTTGTTGATTTAGTTACTTGGAAGAGAAATGTGACCTGCTGGTGTTGCTTGTCAAGACACACACTTAATGACAGTAAGGGTAGCCTGTCCTGGGTGCAGTTGAAGCTCCACAGCCAGTGGTGGCATACGAGTGACAGTACTGTCACCTCCAGACTGTTCTTGACCTCACTTGGCATATTGATCTTCAGTCCTGATCCAATTATGTGGCAGGGTGACATTAGAATTCGTCACCACTCAGCTGCTTCCATTGCTCCTCCCTAAAAAGATTTTGAGAACTCAAAATCTCCAAAATAGAGATGACCTATTGATATGCCTGCTAATTTACTCTTCAAAAGCACTTTGACCTCAAGTCCTTATTTTTTCTCTGTGTGCATTTATGTGACTTTATGATTTCCCAATCCCCGCCCCCAAACAACAAATAATGGCTTTACAGTCTTAAAAAAAAAAAATGAGATGTACTTTTTAATAATATCCCAGTAATAAAGAAAAACATAAAGAAGACAGTTACAAATCACCTCTAAATCTTACCTGACGGATATAAAATGTTATGATTTGGGGAATATCAGCCTCTTCAAATATACTGTTAGAAGGATGAATGAATGGCTAGGTAGACAGGCGTGAATAATGTTATAACAATGCAAACATGTTGTTCATACTATTTTAAAATTTAAAGCTTTACATTTCATAAAATGAAACTGGGTAACTTTTTAACTTCTGCTTAATTTCATCATAAAAAATTAGGAAGTTGGAGCCGTTATGGTATTATAACCGTTAGAATGGCTGAAATTAAAACTACTAAAAATACAAAGTTTATGTGAGGATATGGAACAACTAGAACTTTCATGCAGTCCTGGTGGAAATGTAAAATGATACAGACCTTATGAGAGAATGTTTTTTATAAAATTAAATTTACCCCTATCTAATAATCTTGTAATTATACTGGTATTTACTCAAAAGAAACCAAAAGCTGTGTCCACAAAAAAGTGCAAGAATATTCAGATTTATTCCTAATCGTACTTAGAAATTATATAAACAAACTTTATAGTCATGCAATGGAATAATAAATATTCATTTTAAAAAGCCTATTAACATACACAATGACATGGATATATTTTACATTATATTGAGCAAAAGAAGGCAGCCATAATAGAATATCTATTGTATGAGTCCATTTATATAATATTCAAGAACAGGCAAAACTTACCTGTGTTCATAGAAATTAGAACGATGGTTGCCTGTGAGATGAATGGGAGGAAGATTACCTGGAAAGGGGCGAAAAGGAGTAGTTTCTGGGATGATGATAACATTCTGTACCCTAGTTGGGGCATTGGTTAAACAGCTACAGTTTGCAGATGCATCTTGACTAATGATGGAGTTACAGGCTGATAAACCCATCGTACAGTAAAAATTTCTTACATTGAAAATGTATTTAACGCACCTACCTTACTGAACATCATATCTTAGCCTAACCTGCCTTAAACATGCTCAGAAAACTTACATCGGCCTACAGCTGGACAAAATCATCTAACACAAAGCCTGTTTTATAATAAGGTGTTGAGTATCTCATGTAATTTATTGAACACTGTGCTGAAAGTGAGAAACAGAGTGACTTGCAGCCACTGCCCAGAATTACAGGAGAGCATCATACTTGCCTGGGAAAAAAGCTCAAAATTCAAAATTCAAAGTATAGTTTCTACTGTGAATGTGCATTGCTTTCATATCATGCAAAGTTAAAAAATCCTATCAGCCTGGGCACATTGGCTCATGCCTTTAATCCCAGCTCTTTGGGAGACCAAAGCAGGTGGTTCTCCTGAGGTCAGGAGTTAATGACCAGCCTGGTCAACACGGTGAAACCCTTTCTCTACTAAAAATACAAAAATTAGCTGGGCATGGTGGTAGGCGCTTGTAATGCCAGCTACTTGGCAGGCTGCAGCAGGAGAATTGCTTGAACCTGGGAGACAGAGGTTGCAGTGAGCGGAGATCGTATCATTGCACTCCAGCCTGGGAAACAAGAGCAAAACTCCATCTCAAAAAAAAAAAAAATTGTCTAAGTCAGACCACAGTAAGTTTGGAACTGTCTGTATAAATGTTTGTGAGGACCCATCAAACTGGACACCTAAAATCCATACCCCTTGTTATACCCTCAATATAAAAAATGTAAAAGCAAACAAAATTTAGACATTTTAGGTATTACATATTGTCTCCCTGTTATGAAACCAGAGAAGATTAACACACTTATGCTTTCTCCCACCTCCCCTTATGTTGCTTGCGTTATTTTTTTCTTTCTTCAGGTTTTACAACATTCATTCTCTGATCTGCAATCATAATTGCCCCAATTGTTTAGTCTTAGTTCTATATTTAAATGGACTCTGTGCTCACGATTAATCCTTTTGCCACAGTTTTTCCATATCTGATTATTTTTATTCATCTCTTGTTTATCCAAATTTCATTGTCAAGTCCTTTTGTTGGTTTGTTTATTCTAAGGAAAGACTCATGGATGTGCTATTTCCTGAGTTTTTGCATGTTTATAGATGCCTGCCTTTTGTTTTTATGCTTGAACTGCAGATTAGCTGGATTTAATATTCTTGGGTCATACCTATTTCCTTTGTTAAAGACATGTGTTCTGACATTGAATATTATTGTGAAGATATCTGTAGTCAGCCTATTTTTCTTGTCTTTCTCCCTCTAGTAGATAACTTCCTTTTTATATTCAATGTTTGAAGATTTTTTTATTCTTTTTTTAAAGATTCCAGATCAAAGAACAATTTTTTCTTTCTTATGTTCAAAAACTTATTCAAGTTATAGCTTGATTTTTGAAAATTATGTTTAAATTTTTGCTGGTGTAGGAATGCCCTTTTGATCTGTAACTTGACTTCTTCCTTTATTCTGGAGAGCTTTTTTATTTTTAAATGAGTGTTTGGTTTTGTTTTTTAATGTGAACACTTCTGTTCTCCTGTTTCTTCTGTGTGCCGTGTGTGGCTACAAAAACAACAATCATCTTTATGTTTGTTTATCTTAATTCTTCATGTATTACTTTCTTCCTACTTCTTTTAATGTCTTTGTTTTTCCTGCTGCACTCAGTGTGATTGTCTTTCTACCCCACACCATTAATTAGATTTGCACTTCCTCTCTTGCTATTTCTAATTTGTTTATTAACTGTGTAATACTATTGTTATATTTTCCATACGTTTCCTGATTTCCAGTCTTCCCTTTCGGTGGTTTGTTCTATCATCTCATCTTTGGATTCTAATTTTATGGAATTCATAGTTTTATGAAGTTTTTATAGCATGTGACACATTCACTGAAAATCTTCTTATGTTTCTGGGATCATGTTTCTTATAGTCTTAGTTTTACATGTGTCTTTGAATGCTAGGTTTTTGTTTTTTTTTTTTTTAGTATAGTTTTTATAATTGTCCTTATTTCATCTCACTCATACATAGTGGAGGCCACTCCACATCATCTATGTGCTCTGACTAAGCAGAAGTGAATTCACTTGATCCTGTTTCTACTTTATCTGGGACTGACTTGTTTTCCAAATCCCCACCTTCTGTTTAAGGGCTTGCTTTCAGCTTTAATGCAGTGCTCTCAATCCAAGGGCATGAGAGTAGGGAGAACTCAGCTGGACCAGAGTACTGTTGGGGTCCTGGGTCTGGGTTGACCATCTCTGTGTGTCCAGGACTTTCCTAGATGAAGCATTCAAAGTTCCACATCATGGAAAACTTCCTTAGTCCAGAGAATAAAAAGATGGTTGGTTACCACATCAAGATCTTTCTCCTATAGGTTTTTTTTTTTTTTTCTAGAGACCGAATAATTTTTTTTGTCTCTCCCAGGCTGGAGTGCAGTGGCAAGATCTTTGCACACTGCAACCTCTACCTCCCAGGTTCAAGCAGTTCTCCTGCCTCAGCCTCCTGAGTAGCTGGGATTACAGGTGCACACCCCCACACCTAGCTAATTTTTGTGTTTTTAGTAGAGATGGGGTTTCACCATGATGCCCAGGCTGGTCTCAAACTCCCAGCCTCAAGCTATGCTCCTGTCTTGGCCTGCCAAAGCGTGGAATTACAGGTGTGAGCCACTGCCTCTGGCCAGAGTTTTTTCAATACCCTAGGCCCCTGCCCACTCCATGCAGCCATGCATGGTTCAGCTTGACTAACTCTGCTTAGTATCTTGAAATGTGATCAGGCTGCCTTGGTACATACAAGAGTCTAGTCTCAAGGATTGTTTCTTTCTTTATAACTTTCAATTCCAATTCAACTTCTCCAGTTTAGAGAATTTAAGTGAGGATTGTTATAAGTAGAATTTTCGATGCTGCAAAAGAAGTAACACTCAAATATAAATTTCCTCAGCAAGGCAATTTACTTCTATAGAATGGTGCAGCTCACAGATGGAACAATGGCAAGCACACACCTGGACAAGGAGGGGAAGGGGTACTTACATTTGACGGGGGTCGCCCCTACCACTGTGTCGTTCCCCTATTGGTTAGGGTTAGACTGCACAAGCTAGACTAATCCCAATTGGCTATTTTAAAGGGAGCAGGGATCCAAGCTGGAGTGGCCGGGTGGGTGGTTTGGCAGGAAGGACGGTTACGGGCAGGGTCAGAACAGGTAGCCAGGTCAAAGAACGTGACCGGAGCAGGTGACTGGGGCAGGTGACTGGAGCAGGTGACCAGGTTAAGTCAGGATAGAGCCGGGGGCGAGGGAACAGATGTGAACTACTAATTAGAACCTGTGGAGAAGGTTGTTTACTGGAACTACAACGAAGTTAAACTTTAAAATAGATAATTAAAGAATAAGAGAGCCTGACATACTGATTCTTTAAAGAGAAACTTGGGGTTCACTATATGTAACAGATGTTCAGGGTTTAGTCAGCTGATCCTTTTTCCTCATTATTATGTGTTGGGCAGAGGACACCGCCGGATCCAGAGCCATGCTAGAGTTTTATTCCTTTCCTCCACCTGCCACTTGTCAAAAAATAGCATGTAGTTAGTGTCCCTTTCTTGCTTAGCTCGTTTGAAAAGATGTTTAAAATATTTTATTAGCCATTTGAGGAAGCAGATTCAGGAATTGTGTTTGATTCCACCTTGGTTACCTGGTTCATTGTAAAACTGTGGTTATTTCAGTCAGTCAGGTGATTTAGCCTTGCATATCTTCTCTTTCTCCTTCCATCCTGCCCCCAAAATGCACACATGAACAGCTCTCTTTGTCTTTCCCATATGAGGATGCAAGTGAAAATAATAGGTTTGAGAGAGCTGAAAGCCAGCACCCAATCAAAAGCACAATAGATTAGCCTATGAATTGAAAATGTGCTCCTTTCTTGCAGGATTTGTAAGTCTAGATGCTATCATTTGAGAGCTCCTATTTCTAGAGATTGCTTCAAATTGAGTGCTATATTTCACACAGAAACATTAATGGTGACGTGGTTTTTATGGTTAGCTTACTAGTTCTCTTAAGAATTATTTCTTTAAGAATAAAGATTATGATTCTTCAGGAGGGATATAGTAGCTCACACTTCAAGCACTGTGTTACTTGGGGAAATGAGTGGGAATGTTGGAAAACTAGTGCTGGCTCTCCCCAGCCATGTCTTTAGCAGAACTGTTTCAATAATTTTGTGACCATGAAAGCTGGTCAAGCAGTCATGGTCAACCCATGAAGTCAAGAAAGGTAAGCACAGTCATAACTGAAAAGGTCAGGAAAACAGTGACACAACCTAAAAGAGGGCAAGGTTTGAGTTTTGAATGAAGGTGAGAAATCATTGCAAATTTCAGAAAGTAATTTAAAGCACACCTTGAAAAGTACTGCTGAATTCGTTAGGATGTAGCATGTGCTATTAGAATAAAAGGCATTTACTGCTACTCTCCCTGAAGAGGGATTTTCGTTTGATTTTATTTTGCTTTTTTGTAGTGGGGTTGGGAGTATTAAAAAATCCACATAAATTTGAAATTTTATGCTTTTTCACCTTTTTCTTTAAGCCTCAGGCAGTAGGTAATAGCAAGAAAAATGATTATTTTTATATTTGTTTTTGTTAGCCCATTTTTTTTTCTACTCTAGAACAATGAAGAGGTTTGACCTATTTTTAGATTATTATGTATCTGTCTGCATATTGTATTTCACTTGAAATTATTTGCTTTATATTGAGCTTTCCAGAAATATGTGCAGTTTAAAAATTGGAAATTTAAAAATATCCTGTATCTCTTACTAGATTGTTTGCTTGCTTAGATAATTGCTAAAATAAACAGATATATTTAGTGATTGAAGACAGAAGTTATTACAATGAGCTTTATTTTATTTATATTTGCTAGCTAAATGTATTAACACTTTAATACCTCTTTTCCCCTTTAGGAATGTTGTAAAAAGACAATTTTTTCTTTCCTCAGAGATTAGAATTTCTTTTTTTCATGGAAAGTAAAATATATTAGAGAAAATTATTCAGTTGATGCTTAAATGATCATTTGAAGCTAGAATAATAGGTAGTACATTTGTTTTCACCTCTTTCCTATCCCTCTACCTTTTTAGGGCAAGTGTGGGGCTTTGGGGAAAACAAGCCAATAAAGATAAACAACGTAGAATCACAGTGATGTAGCTGGAAATAAAATCTCGTCTACCCCTCAGCAACTTCTTGCTGTTCTATATGGTGTTCACATAATGTCGGGAACCTGACTGCAACACACTGTTATGTAGGGAGGAATTCACAATAAGACAGACCCTTCTTTGGTTCCTTACAATGAATACCAAAATACAAAAAGGCCCTTTTTGCAAATAAAGCAAGCAGCCTCAGAAATGGAAACCAAGGACAGCATTTATGTGAAATATCACTAGAGTGATACGTGAAAGGTTTTCCTAAAAATCTAATCCATTTATTTGTATAAACTCTAATTTTATTTGGAGTTGATAGCCATGCACTTTGGATTTCCAATTTGAAGTAAGCAGTACCTTACACCTAATTACTTATCAAACATTTTAGTTGAAGATGGCACAGGACTTCTTTTAGTGTCTGTGTTTGCATAGATATTTTTGTATATTCTCTTCCTAAATATTTCATAATTTTGATGCAGTTGAAGTTGGGCCAGAATAGCAAAATACTGACTTTTCCTCCAAAATGATGTACACATTGTCACCCATCACATTTTTCTTACTATCAAAATTTTCTAAGCTTGCTATGACCTACTTAAGGGTCTTAGGACAAGATTAAAAATTCTAGAGAATTTTGTGCCACAGACAGCAGTGGATTCAGGGCTTGTACTTGTGTTTTCCAGCCTTGTTCCTATGGAGATAATGGCCAGTCTTGTCATGCAAACCCACTGCCTTCTTTTTTTGGTAGACATGCTTTTTGTTCTGACTCCCAGGAAGCAATACCATTTGAGTTGGTTGACTGGACTTTGTAATGCACCGTACATGTGTCTTTCGGTATTTCATCAGGAGACACTTTAATGACATGTTCACCTCACTGCAATTCTGCTTTGTTAGCATTTCTCTTATAAATCTGTATGTTTCAGGGGTTCATTTAATAGTTTCAAGAATGTTCTGGAGTAAAGCAAGCGTTGCTCCTGCGGCAATAAGATTAATTTGAAGAGGCTTGAAGTGATGAAATCCACATAGCAAATTCTCTTTGAAAAAAGCCAGTTGATGAATTTCAGCTCAAGAGAAAGAAAAGAAAGACTGGTGGGGAGTGAAGGAAGAGGCTCAGACTTGATTAAAGGTTAGGAAACAGTGCACACGGTGGAAGGTTTTAAGAACTGGGCCTGGTTTTCTTTCTGAGAAGGTTGTAGGAATATATGATCAGTCTTTAACACTATAAAGCTTATATAAGGAAAGGCAGATGAGAGGGAGGGAGGGGAGGAAGGAAAGAAGGAAAAGAAAAGTATGAAGATAAGAAAGTAGAATTAAGATTTCCTAAACATCAACAAAAGCCTTTGGTGTCTCACCTTCACTAGGTGAGAGAGTGATGCTCAACGCCACTGAAACCCAACAGACAAGACCCGGAGTGGAACAACTACGTGAAGGATGCCTCCGATGGGCAGGCAACGCACTGGGCTCAAGGCCATTCTTATTCGCTAGGTATCTGACCAACCCCTCTTTCCACATCCTTGGATTCAGTGTCATCCTTTCTTGCTTTTTCGTGATTGCTAGCGTCTGATTCTGATTATTCGACTGAGTTATTAATAGGTAATGGCAGTATGATGCTCCTGCTATTTGTATAATCTTCCCGCTGTTTTTCCCTCTGTCCCATTCTGGTTTGGTGGCACTATATGAGGAGGACATACAGGCGTAGTTTAACCATGGTACACTGCAAATCACAAAAGACCATGGACCAGTGACTCCTGCCTTAAAAGGCATCATCCTTGTCCTATATCACACCTCTTCCTATTTGCCAAAGGTTATGGCCAATGCTTTTACAAGTGACAACCCCCCAAAATTCAAACTCGCTTTTAAAAAGTTCGAGAACTGAGAAATCTGAGGAGCTGACTATTGCTGCAGCACCTGCTGGGTCCATGAGTTCATTGTATCATCAGAGCTCTCTCCGTCTCTCTGTGAAGACTTTTTCTAGCATGCTTTCTCATGTGGCTTTAGCTTTTCGTCTGTCTCAGAGCTCAAAGTCCCAAAAGATGAAAGAGCTTTCTCATCAACTCTGGTTAAAGTTTGAAGGAAGAGTCTGGTAAGACTTTTCTCATTGCCCAAACAAGAGGGTGTAGAATGTGTCAGGCCTGTAACCCTCAAACTACAGGAAATAAATGTAATCATTAGAAAAGATGAAAGGCTAGCTGCACCAACAGTTTGTTCACTACAGCCACCTTGCTCCTGTTTCATGATCTTTGTAGTTTCATTGTGGTTCAGAAATACTTGAAGGATGTTAATCCATTATTTAGCTGCATTAATTGAGGCAGCACTAACACAGCCAAGTGGATTCTTCATAGTTGACTTTGAATGGGAATTTGGTTTGTACAGTTGAATGTATGTCTCAGATTTGAGCGTTCGCTGTTCAAATCCAACATGAATGCCCATCCCAGCCCTTTTCTAAGTCTTGAGGTGTGTTCTCAGAAAACAGATTTCTGTATGCTGGCTGTTACACTTTCAAATGCTGGTTTAGGCTGAAAAGGTCATTTTTTTCTGCATCCTGCAAAATGAAGATCCTGGTCCTCCATTTGTTCAGTAGGAATCTGAAGCCAGCAGTTGAATTGGAGATGTGCCATGCCAGTAGCAGAGTTCTTGACATCATGAAGTTTTTCCTGCAGATGTAATGATTCTCCTATGGAACTGCTTTGCTTCTATTCAAAAGCAAAAGAATCAGAAAGTTCCATTTGCAATGATTTAGCCATTCAGATCTTTTTTGAAATATTATAGCTATTTAATTGTCATGAATATTCAGAAAAACAGTGAATCATGATACTGTTTCCTTTTAGCCATATTTTGCACAAATAATTTCTTTCTGTGATGCATCAGTAGTTGATACTTCTACTTCCAAGAATTAAGTGGGCTCAGATTGGTTCAAATTAGTATCTACTTCTGTCAACACACGCAAACAAACCACCCAGTGAGTGCAATTACCGTCTCCATTAACACTGCTGTCTGTTGGAACTAATGAATTTCCATGTAATTTCAAGAGTGACTGCTGGCTGACATTTTAGATTGTTCAATCAGAGTGACAAGTTCTGTCCTTTAAATTAGCATGGAGGTTCAAGGGTTGCTAACAGTTCTCATCCAACCTCAATATGACTTTGCAAAAGATGTTGCAAACACCAATTGTTGGTCTTGTGCTGCAAATGAACGGTAACATTTTGTGAATTGTTTTTCCCCATTTTATTTTCTTCCCTTGAGGCTTCTTAGGATTTTCATTTTTATAAAAGAGTTTCATATCCAGAATCGATCTGAAAAAAGCAATTCTATGCTGTATCCTTTGAGAGGTTAAAAACCTTACTCTCTAGGGTTGTCAGGAGACTCAGATGTGTTGGAGTAGGAAGAGTGGAGGTGCATTCTTCACACGAAAGGTTTATTTGAGGTTTTGTTTTCTGGAAGTGGCCATCCAGCCTTTCTGTACTTGCACATTCACAATGATTAACTTATCAGGATGTGTTGGATCCAGTGGACCCCAGTGGTGGAGCACAGAACGAAGGAATGAGCAGGCACATTTCAGAGCTAGGTGCCACCAACTCAGTGACAGATTTTTTTGAGGGCAGCTGGAATAGGGTCAGCTGCCAAAAAACAGAAGAATTAAAGCTCAAAATTGTACCTTACTTGCAAAATAATATTGCAAGACCAGCACTACTGGGTATCTGATTTATATTTCAGGTAGGCAGTAGGAAAGTACTAGCCCCAGCATTAATTATTATGTTTAAATAATTAGCAGTCTAAAAAGTAATCAAGACCTCAGCAGGTTTGAGCTGTAGGATGATTCAGTGTGAAATACATGTTGTCTAATGCTGAGAGAGAAATGGGCAAAGGGAACCAGTGAGGCAATTAGAGACCTTTTTGTAGCAAGACTGAGACATCAGCAACCTGTGCTCAGGTTTCAGTGTAGCTGACTGTGTCAGAGAGCAGAGCTCTGTCTTGCCATGTAGATGATGATCAGAAGTATTCATTCATCTCTTGAGTTTCCATTTTACTTGATCCAAGTTGTTGAGAAAGATTTTTTTTGGAGTTGAAGTTTCTCCTACTTGATAATTCTTAAAGAGACTAGCCAGATTGTTTTAAGTTATTATCAGGCCGTTACAATTCAGCCAATTCATTGGGCTGATAAACCTTTAGTGCTGAGATCATGCTAGTGAGATGATGTAGTTCTGTGTTTGGAACAGTGGGGTAGTGGTTTTCAAACAAACATTAATAAGTCCTTTTGATGCAAGGTCTGATCTCCATTCTGCCAACAAAATACTTTTTTTTTTTTTTTTTTTTTTTTTTTTTAGGAATAAGAATATATAGTCTTAGAGTTCTAGGAAGATGTAAGAAACCATTTCTTGTTTGTTGTTTTGAGACAGAGTCTCACACTGTCGCCCAGGCTGTAATACAGTGACTCGATCTCTGCTTACTGCAATCTCTGCCTCCTGGGTTCAAGCAATTCTCCTGCGTTAGCCTCCCGAGTAGCTGGGACTATTGGTGTGTGCCACCACACCTAGCTAATTTTTTTGTATTTTGATAGAGACGGGCTTTCACCATGTTGGCCAGGCTGGTCTCGATTGCCTGACCTTGTGATCTGCCAGCCTCAGCCTCCCAAAGTGCTAGGATTATAGGTCTGAGCCACCGAGCTCGGCATAAGAAACCATTTCTTATCTTTGCTCTTGCCTACTAGATTCTCAGCCCTCAGAGTGCTTGGACTTTGAACATTTTAACATATTCCTTTGTTGGAGCCTTCTTCAGGTTAATCTTTTTAAAAAGTCAATTTACCACTTCCGGTTGCCTTCTCATCCCTCTGGGACCTGTACTTCATGCTCTGGTGTTATTTAGCTTGTGCTAGTGTTATTTAGATGGCTTGTTATTTCTTTCCTTTCTCTCTTGCTATCCTTTTTATTGTTTAAAACTCAAGTTCAGGGTTATCTTTGTCATGGAGGCTTTACTATCTCTCTCCAAGATGTATTGTTAATCCTCTGCTGTATATTGCTCCGAACTCACCTTTAGTTCTGTCCTTCTCAAATGGAATGGTAACTCTTGGGTTTCATGTCTCTTTCCTTCACTAGACTGTGAGTTTGGAGAAAAGACGATGATTTACTCACCTTGTCTCAGCTTCTCTTTTTGGTACTCAAATCAGTGCTTAAGAAATGATGTTGAAGGAAATTGTGTTTGCAGAACAAAGTCAAATAAACATTTGAAAATAAACCAAGTGCTTTTCTTTTTTCTACTTTACTGAACCTGTGCCTTGATGGCTCCGTACAATCAAAGCTCTTTGATGCATGCCAGGTTCTTAGCACAAGAGTCTTCCACTAATTTTAAGTTCATGTAATCTACTTTGACCAAAATAACAAAAGCCAAATGAACTGATATGTTTCATTTGCTTATCAGTTTGGTGCAAACCATTTTTTATTTAGTTAATTGAAATTAACTAAAAACATGAGTAAAGGACTGGGCACCATGGCTAACGCCTGTAATCCCGATGCTTTGGGAGGACCGAGGTCAGGAGTTCAAGACTAGCCTGGGAAACATAGTGAAACCCCATCTCTATTGAAAGTACAAAAATTAACCGGTTGTGTTGTGTACGCCTGTAATCCCAGCTACTCAGGAGGCTGAGGCAGGAGAATCTCTTAAACCTGGGAGGCGGAGGTTGCAGTGAGCTGAGATCATACCATTGTCCTTCAGCGTGGACGACAAAGTGAGACTCTCTCTGAAGGAAAAAAAAGAAAAAAGTAAAGAAAGGTAGCCTGTCTGTATACACAGTTCCTTTTTCTGGGCCTAGAGGCTTGGGATATTAGTATTCTAGAAGAGTCTCACATTTCTCCAATGTATTTGTGAGGCTCAATTACATGACTATTTATCCTTTTTAATAGTTGTTGCAGATGATTAAGTGCCATTGAGTAGCAAATGAGTTCATCCAAGCTCATTATGTCCTTACCTGGCCCAGCTGAGCAGCATTTTCTGTTTATAGCTGAAGACCAACCTCCCATCTCCAGTCACTTTCAGACATTTCCACTCTCTTTAATTTGAACTTTTGTTGCATTTCCAGTGGAAGTTCAAAGTGCCCTTGAAGTGAGATGACCAGGAGAGTAATAGGCAAGGGAATGAAAGCTGTAGAACAGGAGTGGAAAACTCTTTCTGTAAATGGTTGGCTGATAAATATCTTAGGCTTTGGGGGCCATCTAATTTCTGTTCCAACCACATCACTCTGTCATTATACTGCAAAAGCAGGCATAGACAACGAGTCAATGAATGAATGTAGTTATCTTTCAGTAAAACTGTGGACACTGAAATTTGAATTTTATATAATTTTTACAGGTCACAAAATATTACTCTTAAAATTTTGTCTTAGAATTTATAAATAGAGAAGCCTTTCTTGGCCCACATGCCTTACAAAAAATAGGTGGCAGACTGTATGTAGCTGGTAGGCTGTTTTTTGTTGACACTGTTGTAGGGCAGCGGTCCCTGGCATTTTTGGCACTGGGGACCAGTTCTGTGGAAGACAATTTTTTCCATGGACAAGAGTGGGTTGGGGGCATGTTTCAGGATGAACTGTCCACGCCAGATCATCAGCCATTATGGCATTAGATTCTCATAAGGAGTGTGCACCCTAGATCTCTCGCATGCACAGTTCACAATAGGGTTCGTGCTCATATAAGAATCTAATGCCGCTGTTGATCTGACAGAAGGCGAAGCTCAGGCGGTAATGCTCACCCACCTGCCACTCACCTTCTGCTGTGCAGCTGGGTTCCTAACAGGCCAAGGAATGGTACTGGCCTATGGTCTGGGGGTTGGGGACCCCAGTTGTAGGGGACAGGTGTGCAAGTGGTAATGGGGCCTTTATTAAGTTCCTCCTATGTGTTTGATAATATGCTTGTGTTAATAGAGTTCTGGGAACTCAAAATGTGGTGGAAGAGTCTGTTGCTTGTACAGATAGAGAGGTGACTGCAAAGAGAGAGGGTTTTGCATTGGGTATCATGGGAGTTCCAAGGTGGAGCCCCAGGGTTTGGGAAGTTAGCTATATGCCTGTGTAGGAGTAGGCAGGAAAGGCTTCCTGGTGGAGGGGACACCCTTTTAGTTGAATCTGTAATGATCAAACAGTGAGTAGGGCTGTTCTCTGCAGAAAGAACTACATGAGCAACTTGGACTTAGGAAGCAGTGTTATGAGTGACAGGAACTACAAGGATCTGTTGTTGCTTATAAAATAAAGGATAATGAGAGAAGAGGCCCGAAGTAAGGCAGGCAGCTGGGCCAGACCACAGAGGGTTAGCACTTCATTTCATTAGTCATGAGGATCCCTTGAAAGGTTTTATGTGGGAGGGATAGGATTGGCTTAGTTTGGGTAGATCATACCAGCACCCAAATGGAGGAGGAATCAGAGGGTCTGAGGCAGGAGCTATCATTAGGGTGGCTGAAAAACGAACCTATCACACTGATAGAGTTGGCTATCCTCTCCTTGGCCAGTCAGCACTTTAAAACCAGAAGGGCAAGCGGTCTCATAGGTGTTGCTAAAATAGCTCAGGTACTCTAACCCACGGTATAGATCGGAAGCTGGGTCTGTTGTATTCCTTGTTCTCATCCAGAGTATCTTTGAGCGTGTGGTGATTTTCCTTGCATAGAGCTTAATTGGAAGCTCAGTGAGAGCTTAGAGAACTCAATGAGAGGTGGGGTGTGGTGGCTCATGCCTGTAATCCCAGCACTTTGGGAAGCTGAGGCTGCTGGATCACAAGGTCAGGAGTTCAAGACCAGCCTGACCAATATGGCAAAACTCCATCTCTACTAAAACTACAAAAATTAGCCAGGCGTGGTGGTGGCTGCTGTTAGTTCCAGCTGCTTGGGAGGCTGAGGCAGGAGAATCACTTGAACCTGGGAGGCGGATGTTTCAGTGGGCCAAGATTGCGCCACTGCACTCCACCCTGGGTGACAGAGTGAGACTCCATATCAAAAATAAATAAATAGAAAAAAAAAAAAAAAAACAGAGAACTCAGTGAGAATGAGACAGAAAAGGCAGCTTTATTATTATCATTATTATTATTCACTGGATCCCTAGCACCCAGCACAGTGCTGGCATATAGTACATGCTGAGTGAATACTGAGGATTTGGCTTATGTCAGCGTTTGGAAGACATCTGTACTATCATCAGTGTCACTAAATACTTTAGGTTGGTCTTCAGCGTTTCTGTTGATTACTGCTTTCTCAATGACCAGCTGTGTTATGCAAACCAAGTTTCTTGGAAATTTGGTTATTTTGTGAGTGTATTTAGTAGCATGAAATAATGGGAAAGAAACGGTTCTTTCCTGAGAAGTTCTATAGCTTTGTATATAAGAGGTAAGCCATTTAGTTCAGAAAGGTTTGTATCACTTTGCTAATTATACATTATACATAACCAAGAACAGGTCTTGGTAGCATTGTTCATTAGAACCCCAAATTTGAAAATAACCAATGACTGTCAGTATACAATGAAGAAATAATATGTTTTATTTTGAGCAGAGATATGTCATGATCTACCTTAAGTTGTAGAAGAATCACTCTGGCAGTCACTGCAGAATTGACTGAAGTCAAGTTTCCTGAAGTAGGAAGAGATTTAGGGAGGCGTTACAATTATCCATATAGCTATGATGATAATTTGACTAGGGTGGCATTGGTGCAGGGGGTAAGAAATGGCCAGATATATACTTTACAAGTAGAGGACAGTATTTGTTGATGGGTTGGGTAGAAGATGTAAGAGAAAGGAGGCAAAGGGCTTTTGGCTTGAGCAGCTGGAAGAATGCAGTGGCCATTTACAAGGATGGAAGGCTAACAATAGAACAGATTTTGGATTATGGGTCGAGTAGACTGAGAAAGAGTTCAGGAGTTTGGTTTAGTAGAGGTACTAAATAATAAGTTGAAATATTAAATATACTACTCTGGCATTCAAGGGAAAAGGCCCAACTAGAATATCAATTTGGGAATCTCAGCGTTTAGATATTTAAAGCCGGGAAGCTGAGACAGGCCCCGTGTGATGCTTGAATTATCCAGTATAATTATTATGTTTTTAAGGCACATTGATTATTTTTATGAACTCATTTGATGTGAAAATTGAGAGCATTGCATCCTTGTGTCTCTTCAAAGATGCATACATAAATAGTCTTTCTTGATAAACAAGTCGAGATGAAAAACAGACTTCACGTATACATGATAAACATTTTCTTGCCAGGGAAAGCTGTGAACAAAACAGTTTAGGAAGGACATGCGTTGAGCAGCATTTATGACTGATAAATCAAGGGAAAGAGTGCTGTTTCTGTGCTGCGTCACTAAGTCTTCTGGCTGGCCGTTAGTAATGTGAATTATCAAAGTTTTATTTTTTTAAATGACATGAGAAGAGCTAGAATATAGATTAAAGAGTAAGTCTGTTTTTTATAATTATTTTTGTTAATTTCTCAAAAACATACAATGAATTGATAAGTTGAGGGTTGTCTTTTACAGATTTTCAAGTTGCAGAAATAATGCTGCACAAGTTATGCACCCCCCCACCCCCACCTTTCAAGGGATGGAGGACAAATGCCTGTCTCTCTTTCATTGGTATTCTAGTGGTTGGATTCCAAGGACAGAGTTTATAAAAACAAACAAAAGTCCTTTAATACGATTGATTTAAAAAATAGTAGAAAGGCTAATAACCTAAAACCTCTGGTCCCTGATCCAGAAGACATGATGTCATCTAATGTTGTGCTTTCCTCCTGAGCTTTTGCTCCATGAGAAGCAAAGGATGTGTCTTTATGAGAGGGGAGTGTCACTTTGCTCTGCACCCTGTCTGGTTTCCTTGGATGCTCTTTACAACTTGAACAGGAGTAAACACCAAATCTTAAGGGGGAAACAGGCTTTTGCCAAAGTTGTCTGCATTAACTCAGCACCAAGTATAAGTACATCTCACAGCTTCAGTGCTTCTCCCTACACATGCTTCCTTCCGCTGTGTAGAGCAACTCCGGAAATCCACTCATGAAGGTTATGCAGAAAAAGTTTCTCAGCCAGGTGTGGTGACTCACACCTGTAATCCCAGCACTTTAGGACGCCGAGGTAGGCGGATCACACAAGGTCAGGAGTTTGAGATCAGCCTGGCTAACATGGTGAAACACCAGTCTCTACCAAAAATACTAAAATGAGCTGGACGTGGTGGTGGGTGCCTGTAGTCCCAGCTTCTCAGAAGGCTGAGTCAGGAGAATTGCTGGAGATTCGCTTTAACCTGGGAGGTGGAAGTTGCAGCGAGCTGAGATCGTGCCACTGTACTCCAGCCTGGGCAATAGACTGAGATTCCGTCTCAAAAAATAAATAAATAAAAGAAAAAAAGCAAAGGCTACTCTTTGATCGTAGTGGTACTTGGATTTTGGGGGCAATTCGCAGAACTGTGGCTTCCTTAGCAGGAAATTGCAGCCCAGGAACCAGAGTTAGGATGTTAAGAAAATAAGCATTTCATCAGGGAAATATTTATTGATGCCGACTACTTGCCAGGTGATTATAGGTGTAATCAAAGAAGTGGTCAACATTGACAGCTCACGTGCCTTTGCTGCCCAGGTGTGCCCATCGCTATGCTCAACGGCATCCATGTTCCCCATGAGATTCATTCCATTCCCACACAACCCTGTGAGGCAGGTGCTCTTATTTCCCCAGTTTCACAGTCTGAGGAAACTGAAGCACAGCACAGTTAATAGCTGGCTGTGGTCACATGGTTAATAAGTAGCTGGAATGGGACTTGAACCCACCTGTGCAGAAGCCTCAGCCATGCTCCTCACCACTGCTCTGTGCCTGCTTCCCTCTCAAGGAGCGGTAATTACATCTGCGACAGTCATCAATCAGCTGGTCAGGGGCGGAACCCTCTGGCATACCACCATCGAGTTTTGTGACTTTTGGTAGATTACTTCTGTTGTCTGGGCCCAGCTTTCCTCATCTGTAAAATACAGTTAATAATGCCTATTACAGAGAGTTGCTGTGAGGAGTACTTGTACTACATTTGTGGATACTTCTGGCTCCATACGTAGAATGGTACCATCTGTGGTAGATGTTTAGTAAACATTGAGTGAGTGATTGTACTGTGCTAAACACATACCATAGCATTTCCTGTAGGGAACTGGATAGGGACAGAGGAGATTGCATGTGAAGGGAGAAGGGTAAACCTTCGTGACATAGAATATAGTACCAAGTTAATGTCCCTGCTCATAGTGAGTGGTCTTTTTGCAGATTACAATTTTGACATTAATTGGAAGCATAAATAATAATATGCATACTTTTTCAACATAGCGTTTAGTATGCCCTTAACATGATACTGGGCTTTCTGGAGTTTGTACCAGGCCTACTCTGTAGTCTGTTAGTGGGAGAGATCGGCTGGCTCACGTAAACTGGGGAAGCAGGGCGAAGAAACTCTGGAAGAACCCGTAGACAAGGCCTTGATCCTTTTTGTTTATAGTTGTGTTTGATAGCTGTGAATAGTTTGGGAACCCTCTGAGGAAATAGTAAACTAGAAATCCCCTTACAATAAATAAATTAAAAGACTTAAATTTGAAGGAAGCTGTTGAAAGTTGGGAAAAATTAGCTTCAGAGTAGACGTGGGAAATTTCATGGAAATGATGGGTCCTTTGTGGATGAAATACAATGCTTCAGCCTGTGCTCAGATTCATGGAGTAGATCAGTCTGACTTGCCCATGGGAAGGCATTAGACTTCCTCCTGCACTATGAGTAGCCTCAGGAATTTTTATTCCGCTTTCTGTGTAGGGCTATGGATGAAATTCAAGTACCACTTCTTTTCTGGGCTAGTCAAAGGATAAATTGGTATTGTTTTCTATTTATTTTCATTTATACCTACCCCTTTTCTTCATCTAGGTATAGGCCCTTTGAGAACAGATGCCTGGTGTCCTATATAGATGAAACATTTCATATCTCTGATATTCACCTCATCTATATAAAACATAGCTAAGAACTAACAAGTAAGTTTCTGAACTAGCAAAACAGATTTGCCTATGTGTGCTACAGCTCCTGATACTCATTGGTAGCCTTTTATTGATTCTTTTTTATGCTTAAATATAAAATGCTGATATCTGGACTAAAACAGTTTCAAAGAGAAAAATTATTATGACTCTGGGCGTCAGCTTTTGTCCTCTGTGTACCCTCTAGTGTTTGTCCCCCAGCACGGCTGGACGTGACCACGGGCCACCTGCCATCCTCACTTGCCCTCCTCCTTCGTTCCAGCTGTTGCTGTTGACCCTCCAGAACTCTGGGGAGAAATGGGCAGGAAAACAAAATACAAATACTTGGATAAGTATAGAGAAAATTTAAGGATTTATGTTGAGAAATCCCAAATGAAATTTGGCTTAGATCATGTTTTACCAGAGTTCAGATGGTGACAGAACCTGAAAGAAACATCTAAAGCCAGACCGTTGTGAATAGCAGTGACCACACCTTTTCATTATAGTCTGGCTCACTGAACAGCACAGCTTTAGTTCATTTATTACATTTCCTTAATTTATTTTTATCTTTATTTTTTTATTTTTAAGGTACCAGTGACTCCTTGGCATAGAAGGCAAAGTCAGTTTCCGCCTGTCTTCTGTGCCACGTGGTCTTATAGTGCTCTCAGGTTTGAGTTTCTGAAGGAATTACCACTTAAGTCAAAGACTAGTCTTCAACACATGATGGACATTTCCCCTTTTTCCAAAACAAATGTTATTCCTAAAATTGGTTTTTCACGAGGCCGGTCGGGATTAGCTACAGACTACATGAAGGGCATCAAGGGTTCAGACCAAGATTTGTTTAGTTTTGTTTTATGTTTTAACAAATAAAAGGACCTGCCACAGCTGGTGAATACTGTGAAGGTGAACTTTTTTACCTGGGAGTTCAAGATTGATGTACAGTGAGTAATTTGGTATAAGTTGCTTGGACCCAACTAGATTTTGGAAAACTGACATATTATTTCTAACATGTATGAGGATAAAAAAAGTTTCAATCTTATGTAAAGAAAGGAAAATATTACCTCTCAGCTCATCTATTTTGAGGAGATCTTGGTTAGCCTGTCCTGTTTCCTTATTGTGTCAGAACTCAAGTGGGTGCGGAGCAGGTGTGATTGAGAAACACTCAATACTTTTATATATTTGTCACACAGCTTCAAACACAATGTAGGAAGGTTTTTCTGCATAATGTTGGGTGTTTTTAACTCTGTAGCTCCAGTTGTAAATTGGGATTTTCTACTGTAATGTGACTTAGTTCTAGATTTACCTTCTAGGTAAGCAAACAAACAGATTGACTTTTCTGGTTGCCTGTGTTTTTAGGAAGAACTCCTAGCAAAATGCAGATTTTTTTTTCTTTTTTTTTAAGATTCCATCCTATAGTAGGCAAATCTACTATTTTGGATTTATTAAAAAGGTTAAAAAATGAACAAACATTTAGTACACTAAAAAGACCTTAAAACTCAGTGATTGAAAAATTTTTCAAAAAGTATCTTAATCTTTTACTAGTATTTCCTTTAGCTATAAGAAGTAAAGATAGCAAAGATAGTAGGGATATTTATTTAATTATATTTGGATTTTCCCAGAAGCTGATAAACTCAGATTTTTAAAGCATATTATTTTGGGGTCTTAATACACTTAAAACACTGGCCTATGGTCAGTGTTTTGATCCATTTCCTTAGATTTAGAAATAACTAAATTATTCATTTGTATAGATTGTTTTGTAACTTTCAGAACTACCAAAAAATATATTCACTTTAGCCCATATTATTAATAGTGAAGCTATTAGTAAATGGGCAATATAGTTATAAGATATAACTATCTGTTAGTAATAACAAATGCCTGTTACCAGAGGCTTTAAGACGGTTTTAATTACAGTCATTAATAAAAGGAGAAAAAGTCATGTATGTACTTTTCATGCAGGCATACCTTCTTCTAGCCATACTTAGGAATTTGAGCTCCTAAGGAAGACTGTTTCTCATCCTCAATTTAAGCTTTGTATGTTGAGTCTATTTTTGGAAGTTTTAAATTGTCTTCCAAAAAATAAAATTCTTTGAATTGTTTAAAATGTTGCTTTGAATCTTACTTTCTTTGGGCACTTGTTATTTCGCTTTGCGTTAGCTGCGCTGCAGTGTTGAGGACACCCACTTTGGATGTGAGCTCCAAGGGCATTCACGTTGTCAGATTTAGTTCATGGACAAACCAAGTCACCTCTGTTGATGGTCAGAAAAATAAAAACAAATGCAAAATTATCATTTGAACCAAAGAACTGCAAAAGATGGATTGTTCCTAATTAACCTATTGTGAAATCAGTGACTGCTTTTGGCCCTAATGCCAGACCTGTTGTTTGTTTTTGAAGATATTTTGGAAAATTTATCTCATTTGTTTGGCACATTTCATAGTGGAGGGGAAAGGAGAAATATTTCTCAAGATTTTAACCCCAGCTAACCATAGGGATTTTGATTTCCATGAAAATTTGGGGGGAGGGGAAGGTAGGGAGTATTTTGTAAAAGTTTCTTTTGAATAGTGTAGCTTTTTGCAAACAAAGACAATCCAGATTTCAATTATTAGACAACATCTGGAATCAGTAGTTAGCTGAAATTTACAGTGAAAAGAAAGGCATGGAACACAACTGCTTCATTAGCTTATAAAATTAGAAGAGCAGAATAACAGAGGGCATGATTCCCAGGGGAGCCTGGTGCCCTCTAAAAACCCCGAGGAAGAATTTAAAAGTTCATTTATAATTGACAAGTGCTGAGTTGGTAGTGTTCATTTTTATCCTGATTCCCTGATTTGGCTATTACAGTTTCATGAATTTTTCCTTAACTTGTCATTAAATTCTCTGTGATAAACAAGCAGCATTTTTTTTCCCCTTAATATCTTTTCATTTTAAAAATAGTCATTAAGAGGAAGCAGAAAGGCTTCATAGAGAATTTATAAAATGGAAATAACAGAGTTTTATTAGTTTCCTAGATAACATGAGCCACATGAATACCAGGTTTACAAGTACTATATGTAGAATGATGAGTGTTCCTATAAGGCCTTTCTAGTCCCAATACTGTGCAAGTCTGAAGAATGGCTGCCCGGGGTTTGACCCAGATCCCTGAAGATAAGAGTGTTCTTTCCCTCAACTCCCATTGGTCAAGTAGCTACTGTGTTTTCCATAAAGGTTGGGGTAGGGTGTGGTGGAGAGATTGGTGTTCTCAGTGCAGCTTCGTTCCCTTGGGGAAAAGGGAAATGATGGAAGAAAGCAAGGTGTGTTCATAATTATCCAGTCTCTCCTGGGGGCTGTGAACATTATGGTTGTGGCTGGGGTGAGGCTTTTCAGGAATCACGGTTTTTCTAGAAAGCCAGGAGGAGAAACAGTATTGAGGAGGAGTTAGCTTGTATTCATTTTGTCTCCACATTTGCCAAGACCACTCTACGTCTCCCATACTATACTGCCTCTACTGTATATAAATCCTTCCCATCACCCAATTTTCATTACATGTGGAATTAATATTTTAGTTGTTTAATCGATTAAGTAGGCCATTACGAAGTAGCTTCAGCATCTAGTTATTGATTCCAAATAACCAATTTGATAACATTTCCAAAATGTAAATCCTTTGTAAGATGCTCACTGTAGTTAGTAGTTAGTGTCTTATTTTATGTAAGATTTTAATACTTAAAATCAGTTAAACATAGTTCTTATACAGTATGCCACAGAATTCACAACTTCTGATCACTTCTGTATCAGTAAGTCCTAAGACCTTAGTTAAAAATAAGTGTTATGGTACAAAATGATTAGAAAGTCTAGATTCCTGCCAGAAAATGAAACAAATATATACAGTTTTACCCAAGATTCCTTCATAAGTCACCGATAATTGCAGTGAAGATAGAAGGATTTGATTCAAATCTGAAGATGATTACAGTTAATTGTAGGACACATTCAATTTTCCTTAAAAATGTTGGCGGAAACCGTTCAAAAGCTATCTCTCACCAAACACTCATATACAAATTATTTAGTTAAGGAAGTAATATCTAAAGAGATCATGCCATGTATGAATATTGGACAAAAATGTTAATTTGTTTCATTTTCTGAAATAAATGATACGTTTTCATTTTCTGAAACACTTGAAATTTCACCTGATGTACTGAGTATTCATTTCAAGGATGCCTATGGTAGTGGTATTAATTTTGTATTTTATATTAAAGAAATCAAGACTAAACTAAGTATATTGTATCCACTTCAAAAAGAACCCATTAAAGGTTTTGATTGCAATTGAAATAATCCAGCTGTGTCTGAATAAACTTGTGAGAAAACATCATGATTAGAAATGGCTAAGGTTGCAAGGCAGAAATTATCAATGAATGTTATGAGGTATGAAGAAAAACAGTATATTTACATAGTCTCAAAGTATCTTCTTTTAAGGTACTTGTTACTTACACAGGCAAAAATAGTAACGGTACAGTGGAGAATCCAGGCAGACACCACCTTAACCAAGTGATCAAGGTTAATATCATGAGTAATAAAACTTGTCACCATCATATACCTCCTAATGAGATAGACCTAGCAGGGCACATCATCACTTCTGTGATATTCATGCCAAAAATGCATATTCTACATTTAATTAGGAGGAAACGAACCAAAGTTTAGAGATACTCTACAAAATAACTGGCCAATATCCTTAAATTATCCAAAGTCATGAAAGACAGAGAAAGACTGAGAAACTGTGCAGTATGGGAGGAGACTAAGAAAATTTAACAACTAAATGTAACGTGCAAGACTGGACAGGACAAAGATGATGTTAGTTGGACAAGTGGTGATATTTGCATATGAACTGTAGAATAGTTAATAGTATATGTTGTGGTTTAAATGTTTTTGTCCCCTCCAATATTTATGTTGAAATGTAATCCTTTTAAACATGCAGGTCTTGCCAAAGAGAGAGTATTAAGAGGTGGGAATTTAAGAAATGATTAGACCATGGGGACTCCTCCCTTGTTAATGGGATTAAGGTCCCATTGAAAGAGGCTTCATGCTGTGTTTGGGTAGTTTACACTCTCATGTTCTTTATCCTTCCACCATGTGAAGATACAGCAGGAAGGCTCTTACCAAATGCTAGTACCTTGATGTTGGACTTGCTCGCTTCCAGAACTGTGAGAATTAAATTTCTTTATAAATTACCCAGCCTGTGATATTCTGTTATAAACAGCACAAAATGGACAAGACAGTATATTGTTTCAACATTAACTTCCTGGTTTTGTTAAATGTACTATATTTATTTAAGATCTTCACATTTGCTGAAACTTACTTAGAATATATAACTTTATTCTGTATGCGTTATTTTCTTCCTTTTTTTTTTTTTTTTTTTTTTTTTTCTGTTCTCAGAAAAGGGTCCTGATCAGACCCCAAGAGAGCCTTCTTGAATCTCGTGCAAGAAAGAATTCAGGGCAAGTCCACAAGCAAAGTGAAAGCAAGTTTATTGGAGAAGTAGAGATAAAAGAATAGCTACTCCATAGACAGCCCTCAGGGCTGCTAGTTGGCAATTTTTATGGTTATTTCTTGATTATATGCCAAATGAAGGGTGAATTATTCATGAATTACCAAGGAAAGGGACCAGAACTGAGGGTTCCTCCCCTTTAGACTACACAGGGTAACTTCCAGATGTTGCCATAACATTTGTACATTGTCATGGCGCTGGTGAGAGTGTGTTTTAGCATTATAACTAGTATATAACAAAGTGAGGCTGACCACAGGTCAATTTTGTTGCCATTTTGGTTTTGGTGGGTTTCAGCTAACTTCTTTATCGCATCCTATTTTATCAGCAAGGTTCTGATGACCTTTATTTTAGTCCTGCCAACCTCCTAACTCATCCCGTGACTAAGAATGCCCAGACCTACTAGGTGGAATGCCACCCAGTAGGTCTCAGCCTTATTTTTCTCAGCCTCTGTTCAAGATAGAGTCACTCTGGTTCGAATATCTCTGACACTTCTTTCTTCCTTTCTTTTCTTTCTTCTTTCTTTCTTCCTTTTTTTCTGAGACAGGATCTCACTCTGTTTCTCAAGCTGGAGTACAGTGGTGTGATCATAGCTTACTGCAACCTGGAACACCTAGGCCCAAGCGATCCTTCCACCTCGGCCTCTTGAATAGCCAGTACCACAGGCATACAACACCACGACTGGCTTATTTTTGTAACTTTCTTATAAATCTGAAATTAATTCAAAATTAAAAGTTAAATAAAAGACAATAGGCTTATTTTTTTTTCTACGTAAGAGTAGTAGAACTATAAGTGTATCTGTTTGCTGTGTACATTTTAAAATCTCTGGCAATATAAAACACAGAGCTGTAGAAAGGAGAACTAGCCTGGAAGTAGACCTCAGCACAAGTACAGCACGAGTACTAGTGCTGATGTACTCTCCTACCAAAGGCATTCTCAAACCTTGAGCCACGGTTTGAGAATGCTTTTGGTAGGAGAGTACATCAGCACTTTAAGGTGGTATGTGTGGGGGCTGAGTCCCTATCTTCCAGTTCACTTTTGTGGTATTTGCTGAACAATTAAGAGATCCTTATTTCTAGGTGCTCTGCTGGTTGGAATACTAGTCCCTTCCTTAAAGACATGTTTGGTCTTGTTGAAGTAACAAAATTCCTTTAGATGGTAGAAATTGATAAATTCAATAAAAGTTAATAAAATGGATTAAATGCACATAAGTGCTAAATTGAATGATCAAGTGACAGAATCCAAGCATCTGAAGAGCTATCCGTCTACACACTCTGAACTGTGTTTTGTAGGAACCAAAAAACGTAGGAAACTTAATAACTCAACACCAGAGCAAAGTGTTATCTTCACCATTGTATTTCTAGTGCCTAACACAATACTGGCACATGGAACATGACCCTTAATTATTAATTGAATTAATGAGTCAACTGCACACTTTGGTGATTTCATTCCGTTATATATTCAATTGACACTTGTTGAGTTCCCACTAGGTGTCACGCGTTGTGCTGGGTATCGGGAACATAAAGGAGCCCCAAACATAGAGGAGGTGAGTGAGTATAGTCAGTGTTGGAGGAACATAAATGGGAGTGGTGCAGTGGAGTTAGGGTACAGACCAAGCCTTCCTTAAGGAGGATGCTTGTGTTGTTTTGAAGACCTGTAAAGGGGACAAAGAGTAAGAGGCCTAGATGTCAAGTGGGGGGAAAAGCAATTCCGAAAGCACAGATAAGAGAGGTTCAGTGGGACTGTTGAGTGGGGAGTTGTAAAGGGTAAGATTGGAAAAGTATGCAGGAGCTAGATTTTGAAAGAACTGTGGACTTTGTTCCTCTATTTCTCCATTGACCTGTTCACTGGCTCCTCTATCTCTTTGAGAAATGGTTTTTGACTAGGTATCAATGGCCAAAGCCAGTAAAAATTAGTATTTGTTAAAAATTGGAAAAAGGCTTGTCATCAGAGCAAAATGGTAAGTAATTATAGAAATTTAGAGTTTGATTCTTCCAATGGGAGTGTAAGGCAATTTGTAGGTAATAATATAGCAGACCTCTTAACAAGTCAACATTGGGATGGGAGTCAAAATCCGCATCTGAAAAAGGAATACCTATGAAGGAAAACCAGAAAAATAAATGCTTAGTTGTATGAGGAAGATGAGTGACTGACATTGAGACAGGACTGAATCTTACGCTGGAGAGAACATTAGAAGAGGCTGCAAAAATAAGCTGGACACATTAAAACAGTGTGTGTGGAGGCCGGGTCCCTGTCTTCCAGTTCACTTTTGTGGTATTTGCTAACTTTTTGGTGACTTTTGGGAAACTGGGCTGGCCTGCTGAGTCACTCTGGTGCAGGGTGGAGATGGCAGTAATATTTGGATGTACCACTTCAGTTCTGCTGTGTTATATGTTTTGAGACTTTGAGTATTTAGTATTCAAAGAGAGAAATCAGGAAAAAAAAGGAACACAGGGCTATAACATTCTTTTTCTCTTCCCTTATAGAAAAAACTAGAAGTAACAAACAGAAAGTTAGCAAACTTTATCCTGTATGTTAAATAATCTTAGTTCTTAATCTGAAATAGTATTATTTGAATATTAGCCATCTCACATTGGAAGAGGTGATTTTTTTGTTTATTTTTAGCAGATATTGGTGGTAGATTAAATACATTTGATTAGAAAGTGATATTTTATTAAAACAGTTTTTCGTTTGGATTGGGGAAAAGCGGTTGCCTTCTGTTACTTCATTCTCCATTGTGACATGAAGACTGTATTGGAATTTTTTTCCTGCCTAGTCTATTGTACTGCCTAGTCTGCTGTCTATTGTCCCTTGCACAAATAATACTATTGTGCAGAGTGAATGGTAAAAGCTGCCTCTCCCTCCCTTCCTAATTCTGCCTTAGCATTTTTGGAAAATCCCTCTTAACTCCATTACTTTCCTTATCAGTCTCATTGCCAAAGATTTTTTTTTTTTTTCCTGCTTTATCAGAAAAAACAGTAGTGTCAGCTTTTTTTCCTCGAGGTGCTTAAGCCTGAATCTTTCTAAGTTTAACTAAATAATGATTTCCAAGAAACTGTAATAACAGAATAGAGAAAAGGTTTTTATTTACTATTATAAATGGAAGACTTATTTTGGCTTTTAAATCTATGGCAGATTCAGATCCTGCTTCCAAATTTCCAGTTAACAATTATGAAGAAAAAATATTATCTCGTATTTACTTACAAATAGAATTCTCATATATTTGTTTGATCCTCGTGACATCCTGTGAGGTGGGCGAGGCAGGTGATGTCATCCTGGGCTAGCAAATGGAAGGACTAATGAATGGTTCATGGGTGGTGGAGCTAAATCCCAGGCCTCCATCTAATTCACATTGGCTCCCTTTCCTAAGTGCTAGGAGGCTTTCGAAATAATTGTTTGGGCTTTCTTTATTCTAGGATGCTCCTTTTGGCTGGCAGCTGGCCAAAATCATAACCTTTTCTATCATATTAAGTTGTTTTTAAAAGTATGGATAGGTGGATGCAATAATTAGCTTACAATTTTATTTTTTTTTGACCTTCAGTTCTTCTTGTAGCCACTTAGGAATGGATCTTAGCATCCGTGACATGAAATCCAAGGTGAAGAGTCTGTTTATGACCCTTTGGAGAATAAAACTGGTTCATTTATTGCCACAGTGACAATGTCTTCAAATAAATCGGAATGTGGAAAAATTCCCTCCTGATATTGCTAATTCTGTCCTTGTTTGCCTCTTTCCTTTTCTTTTTCTCCATCTATAAAATGAGTATTGAAATGTCTGTGTCATAGAAGGTTAGAACTAACACAGGAAAAACTTAGCAAAATCCTTAAGGGTAGAACAGTAATGCTATCATGTTATTTTTTCTTCTCCCTTAAAAAGAGGACTTTAAACAAATTGGGCAAGAAGTAAATTCTGAACGGGGAGTGCTCAAAAGCTCGTAAGAGGCTGAGCCCTTCAGGAAGCACACCCTGAGACGGAGATTGGCTCTCAGGGTATTTATCAGGAAGTACTCTTGAGGTTCACTCTAGTGCAGTGGTGGGGAAGGAAGCAGGACTTGGCAGAGAGGGAGAAGTTGATCTGTGATGCAGGCCTAGTGACAGTCTTAGCCGCTTAAGTTGGAATGGCCCTGCAGAGTTATACCGAGTTGCAGTGCCAAGGTCCAGCATTCACTGGATGTAAACCACCCTGGGAAATAGCCCCAACCTTGGGGAAGGCAATTCTCTTCAGCTGAAGCCATCCTAGAGAGAGCTAGGGTTCGAGGACTGTCTGTCTCAGCAGCACTCCCAGCCAGATGGAGAGTCACTGATTTCCAAAGAAGGATCTGGGAGGTGCATCACAGCACATACCACCATGCTTTGCCTTGGCGTTCGAGCGCGATGAAGTTCTGCAATCCCTGGAAAAACTACCGTCCACAGTCAAAGGCAGCAATATGTTTTCAGGTGGTACTTGTAATATGTTAGTAACAATGATGTACTTTTCATTCAATATGCTTCTGATTTTTCAAAGTCACATAGGCCAGAAGGGAGTCGTATGACATGTCTCAAAGGCTGACTATATGATAACTGGCCTAAGAATGCAGTCCTGCTTGTGAATGTGCATATATTTGTGCCTCTTGGGTGAGCCTGCAAGATGTGTGAGGCCAGTGGGCACAATCTATTCCCAGATGAAGGCAGATCCCAAACATATGGCAGGTCTGAGGACCAGAAGGGGAAGCACAGCATTTCTTTATTCTTCCCAGCAAGTTCATTTTCACCACAGAGCAGTATCGGGAAGATCATTTCCACATAGTCCTTCTGTGACACAGTAGCCACCTGGGAATTCCTTGCAGTCAGGAATAACCAGCTTGCTCCTAACCTCATCTTGTGGAGGGAAAAGACAGAAAGAAATAAAGAAGAAAAACAGTTCTATCCTATACTTTTAAAGTGATAGTACCAAGAGTAATCTCCAAATGACTTCTGTCTTCCTCCAGCCCTGTCCCAGACATCTAGAAAAAGGGAAATACCTTGAAATAGACTACTGATACGTTTTTTTCCACCATATTTTATCTTTCCCTACAGTGGGGTTTTGTACACATGTAGAAGAAGTGACTCCTTTTCCTTTTCCATCATAGTTCACCATTTTATGAATTAAAATACCTGAGAAAAATTTAGTTCTCCTTGGCCAGGAGTGGTGGCTCACGCCTGTAATCCCCGTACTTGTGGAAGCCAAGGCGGGCAGGGTGTTTGAGACCAGCCTGGGCAACATGATGAAACACCATCTTTTCAAAAAAATATGAACGTTAGCCAGGTGTGGTGGCATGCACTTGTAGTCCAAGCTACTGGGGAGGCTGAGGTGGGAGGATGGCTTGAGCCTGGGTGGAGGCTGCAGTGAGCCAAGATTGCACCACTGCACTCTGGCCTGGGTAACGATGAGACCCTGTCTCAAAGAAATAGAAAAAAAATTTTTAAAAAGAATTTAGTTCTCCTTAATCCCTTTCCTTTTTCTCTGTTTTCTCTTATCTAGATTCTTCAGATATTCTACCCCTTTCTTTCTTTTCCATTTGTGAGCCTCTCCAAAGGATCCTTATAAAAGCTGATAAACCTTAATGGATACTTCCATGGCATGCCAGAGCTGAATGTGAAAATGAACATGGATGTAGGAAGGAACTAGTTTGAAATGTCCTCTGAGGATGTGACACCAAATTCCTTTAGAATGTCTATACAACACCAGTGCCTACTCTATCATTGCCTTCTGATGGGGACTGCTGTGTTTTCAGCACCAGTGTTCCATATTTTACAACCACTCATATCAAATTTTATATTTAATTTCTGGTGCAGTCAGTTCATTTTTGCTGTGAAAAACAGCAGTTTCCTTTTGCCGTGAAATAGGATTCTGTGGGCTAGCCTCAGAACTTGGGAAGAGTAGCTTTGTGTGTTCTGTGTTGTAAGGAGTTGGCTCATAAGTGACCTTTTAGACCACAGCCTGTTCATGAGTTAGAGATCCTTTTAGCAGAAAGGTGAAGCCAAAATCCGACTTGAAGAGAGAAGTTTTCCTTCCTTTATATCACAGAAGACAAAGTGTTTCCATCATTTCTTTCCTGTATTATGTTCCATTCATCTAGATGGTCAGTCTGTAAAGGGCAAGGACAGCATGTGCTGGGCTCGAATTGACCTGTACCAAGTAGAATCATTTTGAATATTATTTTCACAAAGATGAGGAAGCATATGTTACTGTCTGTGGCTTAGAACTACGTGATTGACTTATAATAGTTCTTTTTCTTTCTTTCTTTCTTTCTTTCTTTCTTTCTTTCTTTCTTTCTTTTTTTTTTTTTTTTTTTTTTTTTTTTTTTTTTTGAGATAGAGTCTTGCTCTGTCACACAGGCTGGAGTGCAGTGGTGCAATTTTGGCTCACTGCAGCCTCTGCCGCCCTGGTTCAAGCAGTTCTCCTGCCTCAGCCTCCCAAATAGCTGGGATTACAGACATGCGCCACCACGCCCTATTAATTTTTGTATTTTTAATAGAGACGGGGTTTCACCGTGTTGGCCAGGCTGGTCAAACTCCTGACTTCAAGTGATCTGCCTGCCTTGGCCTCCCAAATTGCTGATATTACAGGTGTGAGCCACCATGCCCAGCCAATAATTCTTAATATTTTGTTTTGATTTTAAATTTTAAAAGGCATGGACTCCTGTGATTGAATTTCTTTGTATTCAGTTTAAGTTTTAAAATGTGCATTGGTTCTTGGCATGAGCAAATAGCATCGTTGAAACTAGGAAATGAGTCCGCATTTCACTGCATTGTTTGCCTTCATTTTATATTCCTCATAGAAAGTTAGGAGTTGTGTCGGAGACTGTTTCCCATGGCTATTCAGTTATTAAACTGTCAACAGATACTAACTAATGTCATTATATGAAGGAATGACACTGATAGTAATAACAGGCAGTTGGTTAGAATATCCTTTTTAAATGATTATGCTATAAATTTAGTGTTTTCAGCTGACAGATATTTTTAAAAGACTTAGCTATAAACTGGGTTTATATACATATAAACGGGGTTTATTAATCCAAGTAAATTTTTACTTAGTAGCAAATGGGCAGAGATGAACACACCACCGTAGAAGTAGTTTTTATCCGCAGTTTAAAATTGTGCTCTCAGGGCCTGTATAACTAAAATAATACTACTGAATATTTATATTCCCAGCTTTACCAAGGGTTCATTCACTATGATTGTTTTCTGTAGTTACCGAAAATCAATTAATAAGAAACTGTACAGTTTATAAGAAAAACAAGAAAAGGAAATCGAGGGGTCAAAGCACTGTGTAGTCACCTTTGGTAAACCTTGTTATTGTTTGGGGGAAAATGCCTCTGGGGAGTGTACAATGAGTAAACTTTTATATAAAGAGATAGCTACTCTATAATAACTGGTGACAATGCATTTTCAAGTATAGGCGTGTTTCATGCAGAAACACTTGGACCCAGGGATGAAGAAAGGAAAGGAGTAGCATCAGGAAATCTTCTAAAGTCCTAACCTTGGAGCTAAGCATTAAATTAAAGCTGCTTTGCAGTTCCCAGGGTAGGAGTGAGGAAGGCAGCCCCCTAAAAAGGGAATAATCGATGTAAAAGCACGAAGGTCTGCAAGAAAAAGCTTGATGAGAAATTGAGTATGGCTGAGCATAGGGCAGTATGTGGAGAGGTGGGTTGGGTGTGAGCCTAGAAAAGTAAGAGAGCAGTTGATAAGGGCCTCATATGAGATGCTGAGAGCAGGCTGTCTCTTCTGCGCTATCAGACGGCTGTTGCAGGTGTGGACAAGTGTCCACTTGATCACAGGCAGTGATTACATAGACTAGGCTGATTTGGGGACAGAGTTCTTTGGAAAGTACTATGCCATGTCACTGCTGAGCTGAAAGTCCTATTGCAAACTCAGAATTTGGGGCTGGCAGGGGAGTTTCAGTTCGTTTTTCCAGCTCCTTTGTTTTAGAGGAACCATCTGAAGACCAATGAGATTAGGGAACTTATTTGCTTTCCTTTAATATTTATTACATATTACATAGCTGAACAGTCAAATCAGAGCTCACCCACATATACTATTTGGATAAGAAATGAGATAATACATGGTTATGACTCAGATAAGCTGTCATCCCAGTTTTCACCAACTCCTATGAATGAGTTTTCTCAAGTAATGCAGTTTTTGGTTCTTAGAATTTTAAGCACACTCTTAAAAGTAGTATTCCCAATCATAAAAGAACCTGACTACTGAAGACCAGAGAGTTTAACAGTAATGGCCACACCACTCCCTCGTTCACTCACCCAGTCATTATTTACAGTGAGGTTGTGGAGATTCTGAGAGGTTAATATCCTGATCAAGGTCACACAGGTAATAAGTGATGAGATTGGAATTCAAATCCATGGGTCAAAATGCCAGGCTTGATATCATTTTCCTACACTTGAGAATCTTAAGGATGGAACTCTGTATCACACCAACACTTAAGAGGAGGGCTAAGAAAGAAGGTCTGGGAAAGAAGGCTGGCGGGTGTGACAGAAGCAGTAGAAGATTCAAGAGAGGATAGGGCCAGGCTCAGTTGCTTACGCCTGTAATCCCAGCACTTTGGGAGGCAGAGGCAGGTGAATCACGAGGCTAGGAGTTTGAGACCAGCCTGGCCAACATAATGAAACCCTGTGTCTACTAAAAATACAAAAAAATTAGTTTAGTGTGGTGGCAGTCACCTGTAATTCCAGCTACTCAGGAGGCTGAGGCAGGAGAATTGCTTGAACCCAGGGGGCGGAGGTTGCAGTGAGCCGAGATCATGCCACTGCACTCCAGCCTGGGCAACAGTGCGAGACTCTATCTCAGAGAGAGAGAGAGAGCGCAACAGTGCAAGACTCCATCTCAGAGAGAGAGAGAGAGAGAGAGAGAGAGAGAATATGAGAGAATAGAGTCCTGGAAAGCAATATGAATGTGACCACACTGAGGGGACTGGAGATCTTAGTAAAGCAGTTTCAAAACACAGTGAAGGCTGGATTTCAGGGGCTGAGGAAGGTAAAGAAATGAAACCTATTAGTAGTACTACTGTGTTCAAGAAGGTGTTGAGGAAAAAGAGAGGAGAGCCAAAAGTGAGGGAGGCAGCCCTGGGTACACAAAGATGTTCCTGAGTGGTAGGAGCTGTATACAGAACTGTGTTGGGAAGTCCATGCACCAAGACTTCCAAAAGAATCATCAGTAGTGCAGAGTTTGGGAAGGCAATTCAGAGTGTTAAGTTTGTCCTTAAGTCTTCTAAATTGCAGTCAAACTACTGTTGGTTCAGTTGCTCATCCCTTGTAAGAAAAGGTCTCTGAAAGTTACATGAAATAATCTGTCAAGACATATTTCCTTGATTATTTTGCCAGCAAAAAGCTTCTTGAATGTCATTATGAGGCTGTATTGTATTCATGGTTATACTTAGAAAAGGATATCATAAATTAGTGCTTATGTTCTTAATTGGTTTCTATCTATATAGTTACTTTGTTCTATCTCATAACTTTGGGTTGTGTTTTCTGTCCTGCATTTTGACCTCTACTGTTAATTTTGTTTTGAGATCATAAAAGGGTTTGAGACTTTTCTAAAAGCTCATTACTTATTGGCATGTTTTCATTTTTGACAGACTTGTGTGTTCCTTTAGATTTTTTAAATAATACATTCCCAACAGTAGCAATAACTTCCTTTTGAGGATTGGGGTTATATCTAAATCTCACTCTGAAGCAAACTTATACGTTTCTCTCCTAAAATTTTGGCCTTTTAAGAATCATTTTCTTTTGATGTGAATTGTTAGTTTATTTCAGCATACATAGTATTGCATAGGCGATGTCTTCTCTCTTTTTGTGTGTTGAAATACATTTTCTTTATTTCTCCGTCTTTGCCTCTTTTCTGACTCAAGCTTTACTTACTATTCAGGGAAGAATCACTGAGCTTTCTTCTCTCTGTAAGTCCTCGGGTTGCCAGGAAAGAACTATGCATACCTTCTCTCTATGGGTGTAACATCCTAGTCCTGTCCTGCCATGCAAAATGTTTTAGAAACCAATTAATCCAAACCATTAATCTATAATTAATTGTGATCCCTCCCCATTCCAAGTGGTATGAGAGCTAAGACATGTGGGAATTGTTGTGGTGGCTGTGTGTTTAGGCCTGTGGGAAGGCCCCGCTATTACTAAATAAAATGTCTCTGTTGATTACTGCATAAGAAGACTGCTTTTATGCACCACATACTATGCTAGGCTCTGGGCACATAATGGTAAGTGAATGGATGCAGTCCCTTCTCTTGAGAATCTTATAGCTTATGGAAAAGAAATCTGCTCCAAACAATATCGCAGAAAGGTAAACCAAACTTGATAACAAGCAGGAATTATAATCCTCATTTATTATTGAACACATATTTATTAACCACCATGGCCTGGCATTTGGATGGTGGAGTGAAGAGAGCAGTGAACAAGAGGGTCATAGTCCTTTAAGCTCTCAGGCAATACCTTTGTTCATATCTGTTATTGGGTGATAGCACTGATATATTGTATATTATTTTAATAAATTTCATATCTTTGAAATGCATATTTATAATAATTTGACCAAGAAGTTAGCAAAGTATATAAACTTAATAATTTTCTTAAAAAGATGTAAAATTAAAATATGACAAAGGATTCTAGCTATCAAATTATACTTAATATTTATATTAATTTTTCCTAGTCAATAACATTTAGTAATAAGCTATAATGGAAATGATTGCCTTCATATATTCTGTATCATTTTTTACAGTTATTGCCAGTTTCCGAGGAACCGTTCCATATGGCCTGTCATTGGAAATTGGAGATACAGTTCAGATTCTGGAGAAGTGTGATGGTGAGTAGCCTTGTGTCAATCACTTGAGATTGTATGAGCAACTTCCTCAACATACAACTGTTTGTAAAGTCTACAGATGTTGTCCATACCACTAGTAGTCTCTGGAACTTTTCCAATAGTCACAGCAAGTCATTTCTGACAAAATTATTTTCTGCATTTTCAGTGTTTGGCTAATGAGAGGTTATCATTGCCTATTTTTAAGCTGATTATAATGTTATTTCCTTAAAGTCACTAGATGCGAACAGAGAAAATAGTTGAAGCTACCGTATCTAAGGTAGTTCTTGACTCAGTGCCAAACTAGAAGGTTTTTCTCTGGATCCTGAGGATCTAGTAGATGCCCCAGGACAGGAAGAAGCAGAGCCGTGAGCAGACATGGCTTACTTAGGCTGAGTAACCAGATGCCTGTCTGGAGGGCTCCTGCCCAGGCCAACTCTGCTCTCCACCTATAGTTTCTTCCCCTCGAACTTGGAATAAAATTATTCAATGCACTTGAATAATATTAGTGGAATATACTGTCTGACCTTGATGATTATTAATTTATATAGTAGAAAACTCATTAAAGACACCTAATAGTTCCCAAACGTTTCCATTCCTGACCCATGAATCATTCTTAAATGCTAGTCCTTAAAAAGATTTCTGATCAAATGACTACTTTTTTTGTTTTTTCTTTGAGACAGGTCTCCCTTTGTCACCCAAGTTGGAGTGCAGTGGAGCGATCATGGCTCACTGCAGCCTTAACCTCCTGGGCTCAAGAGATCCTCTTGCCTCAGCCTCCCAAGTAGCTAGAACCACCGGGACACTCCAATATGCCCGGCCAATTTTTTTTTTTTTTTTAAATATTTTCTGTAGGGATGGAGTCTCACCGTATTACCCATGCTGGTCTCAAACTCTTGGCTTCAAGTGATCCTTTCACCTTGGCCTTCCAAAGGTGAAAATTCCAAAGTCAGATTATAGGCATAAGCCACTACACCCAGCTTTTCTTTCTTTCTTTCTTTCTTTCTTTTTCTTTTTTTTTTTTTTTTTTTGAGACTGAGTCTTGCTCTGTTGCCCAGGCTGGAGTGCAATGGTGTACTCTCAGCTCACTGCAACCTCCACCTCCCGGATTCAAGCGATTCTCCTGCCTCTGCCTCAGCCTCCCAAGTACCTGGGATTACAGGCATGGGCCACCAAGCCCTGCTAATTTTTTATATTTTTAGTAGAGACTTGGTTTCATCATGTTGGCCAGGCTGATCTCAAACTCAGCCTGACCAACATGGTGATCTTGACCTCAGGTAATCCACCCGCTTCAGCCTCCCAAAGTGCTGAGATTAGAGGCGTGAGCCACTGTGCCCGGCCACACAGCTTTTCTTGTTAGCAAAATGACTACATTTTAAATCCCTGTTAGTATATCCAAAAATACCCATGATTTTCCTCTTAAAAGGTTTTCCTTACTAGGATTTTATGTTATGATGAAATTCTATCATATCAAGGTTTATTATAGATTGAACTATATTATTCCAAACAGAACTACTACATTAGATGTAGTATTAGATGGTGTATTAGATGGTGATCATATTGGAATGTTTATTCTTTCTACTGTGATTGATGCCTTAAAAAATATAAGATTTTCTACGTTCTTACCAAATATATTTTGACTGTTCCTACTTTGTATACAAATAAATAGAAAATTTATTTTGAATTGCTATATGAAACTGGGCTCCATAACTAATAGGAGCTATTTTGTAATCTAGAACTTTTTCTGTATAGTATAAGTCAGCAGAGACCTCGCTCTGACATTTTTGCAGTTCTCAAAAAGTTTTGGTTTTTGTTAGAATAATTATTTACAAATGGATGTATTTCTTGGATTTGTCTTTATGGAAGCTGATAAACTCTGAGATATAGAGATTCTGATTTTCAGTTCATTCTGCTCTCTTCAGACTGATTTTAAAACTGTTAGGGATGATATTTTACAATATATGGTTTTAAGAAAATGTATTATGAGGAAGAAAAATGTTTAAATACAAAGCTCAAATAGTTGTTTTATATGAAAATGTTGACTAAAATTTAATTATTCAAAAAATTTTATTAGCTATAACATTTACTACATAGTATAATAATTTTTTGCCAATCAGCAAAATGGTCTTTACACTTGAAAAAATACAACATATGTCCTGATTTGTTTTAAACTATAAAAAGACATGTAAGGATAGTGCTGCAAAATTGAATCAGAATTGCTGGGAGCTTAAATCCAGTAGTCCTAGAGCCCGTTTACTGGTAAGGGATGTGACCTAACATGCCCCGGTGGTTACCTGCAACCTTGGATAGTACTGGATCTTATATCCTACGTTTTTGTTTTTTCCTATGCATGTGATAAGGTTTAATTTATAAACTAGGCATAGTTGACAATAACTAATAATGAAATAGAATAATTGTAACAATATTCTGTTCACAGTTTTGTGAATAGAAGATTAATTCTTACTTAGATCTTAGCAACCTCAACATATGATTTTTTCTTTCCCTATTAAATTCAAGAACTTTCACCTTTTCACTTAAAGAAAGCACTTTATGGCTTCTCTTCGCCGCATCCCAGTTGCCAGCATTACCACTCTTGTGCTTTCGAGCCATGATTAAGTAAAATAAGGGTGACTTCAACACAAGGACTTTGAAACTGTGATCCTCAATCTGACAACCAAGAGGGCTACTAAATAACTAGTGGGTGGGTAGCATTGACAGTGTGGATATGCTGAACAAAAGGATGATTCATGTCCTGGGCAGAACAGAGCAGGCAGGCACAGGGTTTCATCATGCTACTCAGAATGGCATGCAGTTTAAACGTTATGAATTGTTTATTTCTGGAATTTTCCATGTCGTATTTTTACCCTCTAGTTGACCATGAGTAACTGAAACTGTGGACAGTGAAACCACAGATAGGAAGGGACTACTGTGATAGGCATTCTACAGAATAAAAATTATGCTGAGCTCTTAATCAGCCATTGTGCCGATGAAAATGTGCCAGTTAATTCCGGCAGTGAATGATGGCTTTTCTCTTCATACGATATGAGACTGATCGTAACCCAAGACAATGGGCTTAAGGATGTGCAAATTCACTATGTGACTGATTGACCAGGTACTATTATTGGTGGCAGAGTCTGGGCTTTGTAGTCAGGCAAGTGGAATTTGGAAATGTATGAAATCTTGTGCAGATTCTTGACTTGCCAGGCATAATGTGGCCTTCTATAAAATGGGACTAAATGGTACTCGGAGAGGTCAAGTAACTTGGACAACATTAAACAGACAATAAGAAACAAAGCCAGAATTGAAGCCCAATGCTTTGATATTAAAGCCTTTATTTACATTATGCATGATGCTGTCATTTAAATAAATTTTGATACAGTTTTTAAAAAATGGTTTTATTAATAGAATGCTAATGTGTGGTCACTTGAGCTATCGTCTAGCCAATACTTACCCGTATTTATCCACAGAATATTTACATGTATGGTAAAATTCCATCGGCAAAGAACAGATTGATTTGTTATTTCTTTAAAATACTATAATGGTTTATCAAAATATGACCATGATTATTTTTCCACAGGCTGGTACAGAGGATTTGCCTTAAAAAACCCAAATATCAAGGTAAAAAATGTTATTTCTAACTATAATTATGAAATTCATTGAGAAAGATAGTTATTTAAATTATTTCTCTATACAATTGAAATTACAGTTGGAAATCAGTTGAAATACCAAGTGATAATACAGATTTTCATGATTTTGGAAGTTCCTTTGAACTTGGATTATAGTTAAGATGTGCTACTCAAATGATAATCCTATTTAGCTCTTGAAAATTGTACTGAGAAGCTCTTAATAAGCTCATTATATATAAATAAAATCTTTCTGAAGTGGTAGTTTCTCAGAAAGCTAAATTAAAATTCAGGCAGGGGAAATATGTATTTCAAAAGAAATATTAAATTGCAGTATTTAATCTTTATGTTTTCCATGGTATCATTTGTAAAATACTGGTATGGAGAAACAAGTTTACTTTAGCGGCGTGTTAAGAGTCCTTTTGGGTTTGGGGGCTGAAGCCAGGAAAACAATATTATTTAAAAGCCCATTTTTCTTACCATTTCAGGCAGAAATTAAAATTCATTATCCTTTATACATTTCTATAAATCCTCAGGAATTATAGCAAGAAGTAACGTCATTTTTGTTTTATCTTTTATTTGTATAGTTTGCATTTTTGACACTAATCTTACTAATAATCTGTGTTTTTTATCTTACTCGAATCTCCTCAGCCTTCATCCATATTTCCTATATTCTCTAATATTTTCATATGTCATATTCATTTTTTTTGGTTTAATTCTGCCTTTAGGATTGTAGATAAGAAATTGTATCACTTTTCATTCGGAAAATACAATTTTGCTTAAATATGCCATTTTCTGGATCATCCACCTGTGTTTAATTACTTCGTGTATTTTAGGTCATCCTAAAGGGAAGCATAAGGGACAGAAGAGTATACATATTTAATTTTTAAAATATTTTAGTCCTCATTTAACATTGTTTTTATATATCTATGAGGCACATGCAAATATAGCTTCAGTATTCAAGGAATCCATTTAGACCATGTTTGAGAAGGAAACTCAGTATGATTTCTCTGTTATTTCTGTCACTTTTCATAAACCTCAAGTCTGACTTTTCCTGACTAGTTAGAATTACTCTGTTTGTTGATCCTACCATATTGAAGAAAACAAGTGAGTTTTAAAAATCTACCTGTATATATTGACTATCTATTGAATGGAAAGATTTGCCCATGAAATTTTGTTTTATACTCGGATCCACAATGGTGATATATATATTCAGATGACATTTGTTTTCTTAAATATTTAATTGAGTTTGTCATTTAATTATATGTTAGAAATTCTTCAGAAGATAATTGTCAGTTAATGAACAATAAAATTGATGCTCATTTTTGTTGTTGTTGTTTCTTTCAATTTTCCATTTAGAACAAAGAAACAATTTCCTTGCCCTATCATTTCCCTACAATAAAAGCTTCAAGCTAGCATGGCTTCTTTTGTTTAATTTCCGTTCCATCAGAATGGTAGCATGGTGATTAACTGCTGCTGAGTTGTCATCCAGAATCTTCCATAACACAGAATACACATATTATCTCTCAATTCACAGTGATATTTTTTGTATATATATTTTCAAGATAAATATGAGTGGTTTGGGGGGGAAAAAAAGAATAGCCACCAAAACAAAGAACCTTTCAAAACTATGCAATACATATTTTAATAACTCTTATTCAGTATAAGATGCTTTTTATGTAGAATCTCCGAAATTTTGTTATTTTCTGTTTAATAAAGAATATATTTTCTGAGCAAGATTTAGTTTTTTTTTAATATTTGTTTAGAATGTCTCTAAACTTGTAAACTAGTTGATGGTAGAAAATGAAAGGATGGATCTTAAGCCACAGTGGATTTCATCCAAGAGAATCTGGTAGAGGTGTTGTTTTTTCCTGTTCCTGATATTGTCATGGTTGTACGGCTGTGTTTTATACATATGCCTTGTGAAACCAACCCTTCCTTAACAGCTAGCATTGTAAACTTCATGTTTTTTTTTTTTTTTCAGGGTATATTTCCTTCCAGCTATGTTCACTTGAAAAATGCGTGTGTAAAGAACAAAGGGTAAGAAATGAGTTTTATTGGTAGTTAGAGGATTCTCACAGAACCTTTGCTTCTTCTGGAATTTGAAAGGCATAGTAATTGTATTGAAAAATGAACTGTAGAAGATCATACCATTGTCTGTGTTCTTTGTTAAAAATATATTGCACTAAGGTCATTGGTGGAGAAAATTAAAGAACCCCATCTGTGCATGCTGGACAACGGGATCTGAGGCACTGGAAGTCTCTCAGTGTCCACAAATCAGAGAGTCAGCCTACACTTGAGCAGAAGGAGTTGGTCATTTTTGGTGTCTTGCTGCTTAGGGAAGCATGTCAGTCAGACCCATTACATGCTGTCATATTGTCTCAAAACCCAGGAATTTCCTAGGTTCACCACTGATTATAAGATACGTAGTATGACTTTCTCTAAATGGACATAATAACATATTCTTAGGTGACCACTTCACAAAGCCATTATTCTATTTTAGAGAATGTCATTTATATGATACTTTGATTGAGCTCATTGATCACCTAGTATTTCTAATACATCTTTTAAAATTCTAGTCTATTTCTAAAAGGATTTGAAGTGGCAGTCACTTTAACATAATTCAAATAAGATAAAGCAGAATAAAACAGAAGAACTTGCCTATTTAAATAGCTAGCATGAGCAGATCATTCATTATAAAAGGCCATGGAGTTGGACACAAACATTTGGTGTCAGTGTCACAAGGACTATTCACATGACCATTGCATAATTTTCATCTTATGACAACAGAATACAGATTCAGCCATAGAAATTATATTTTTTCTCAAATAGCAGTAAATACCAATTTATTATTTAAATTCTTAAAGCATAGTAATGGTATTTTCCAACTTGAGTCTTATGACAAAAGTTCCAAAGAGGATATTCAAATAGGTGATTCTTAATTTCCCCCTCAGTAAAGGTATGGTATTAAATTTCTGTTCAGTGAAACAGCCTCTGCAAGTGGCTAAGAGTCTATGGTATAAATACTTTAAGAGTTCCCTACCTGGGTAAAATTTAAAGACTCTCAGAGGCTATTACTCTACATGTCTTATATATGTTAGCTAGTTTAAGCATGTTAATAGTAGTAGTCAGTAGTAGTAATTATTGAATAAAACATTAAAAGCGTAATCCTAATTCTAACAATTACCACTGCTACTACTGATCTTTTAAGAAATGTGTGTCCTTCAGAAGTGTTGTGTAGCTATAATCCACCAGAAGCGTCAAGCTGAGTTATTAGTCCTTTTGAAGCTTTCCTACCAGGCTAGATAGGACGCCATCCAGCCTCTCCTCTAGTAAACCAAAGGACACTTCAGAATACACTCTAGCCACATGCTAACACTTTATTCTGATCCTTCTGTGCTAGTGATCTGGGCTTGGCAATGTGAAAACGCCATGGGCTACCCCTGTTCCTTAAAGTGTCCGTTTGGGCAAGCCTGTGCAACCAGTCTTCTTTGCTCTGTTTGCCCCAATCCCAACCCTGACATCCCTCAACTCTGCAGTGCAAAGGGCCACCCAACCCCCATTATATGCTCTGACCAAGGAAGAGAAATGAGAGATTGCTGTGCTAGCAAAGATCTTGTTGACCATCTCTCAACTTAATCAAAGTCTACCCCTCAAGGTGAGTTGGGGTAGGATACGGTTTTTGAATAAGTACATCCTTTTTTAAAATCCTGGTTAATAACTGGTGTATATCTGATCCCCTTCCACGAGCCCCAGGAAGTTTAAATGTGGGTAAAGGTACCTCAAAATTTGGTTGCTTACATTTAAAACTTTCTTGTGGGGTTTCCACCTGACACCAGTTGTGGTGGACATTGTGCAGCAGAAAGCCCAAGATGAGTTTGTAAAGAAGAATTATTGGAATTGAGTCAGACTCTAGGTCTGGGGCTGTTACTGGAAGAAAAACTTTGGCCTGAAAACATTTGAGGGCATGTATTGCCAGATAATTGCTTTCTCAGAGAGGAACGTCTTTGGGGTTTTGGTATTACCTGTCTTATTTTAAGTGGATTTATGGCCCACTAGGATGAAATAATGGAAAAGTCCATTTCAGAATAACTGAACAAAATATAATTTCAGAGGTAACTACTTAAGACAGATTATTTGAACACTGATTTTTGTTTTGGAATAATTAATAGGAATCAGCCACCTTACCTAAAATGGCAATTTTATGCTTAAAAATTTAAATTTTGCTTGGACAACCCTCAATCAACTTCCCACAGACTGTATTGCCTTTATGTTCTTCCCTGCATCTTCTGATCAATGTAGGACAGATGGAGGTCAATTAAATTATAGTTTACGAACAGTGAGGCCACTTCTGTATTGTTTAATTCCTACTGAGGTCATGTCACTTTTTAAATGTTAAGTAGAATGTCAAGGTTTCCTGGAAATTCGGTATTTCCTCCTTGACTGTATATAGGATCATTTTGTGATCTCCATCTCCAAATATTCATCATTTAAATTGCAACAGCTGCTTCAAAAGCAAAATAAATGTACTACAACTTAAAAATGTCATATGCAGACTTAATAAAAGGTTCTGTATCTGCCACAGTTTATATATTACTGTTTACTTTTATTTCTAGTTTAAAATCCCAGTGTTACATTTTCAGCTGTGTTTAAGCTCTAGAAAGAAGGAAAATATGCATAGGGCAAGTATTTTAGCAGCACTGTGAAATAAGGAGATGAAGCTCTGCTGGGAAAAGAATTAAGGCAAGATTTTAGTTCCCATATGTCTGACAGCAAGATTTTACAAAAGACAATTATACACACTTTGGACATAACATCAAAAAGGAATCACAGAGCAGTTATTAACCTCATGCTAAGAAGTAATTTTCCCTCGATCATCTAGACAAACATGGTTCTGTGTCTAATATGTTGCTACTTTCTATGTATTATTAGATGTTTTCTTGAGAAAAAATATACTGAAATAAAATAGTCTCTATCAATACATCAGTTAACATTATAGTCTCTATCAATACATCAGTATCATAATAGTCTCTGTCAATACATTGGCTCACACACACACACGAGGAAAATGTTTGAAAAAAGAAACTGGAAATGAAGATTATTATATGGCAGAGGTAGAATTCAGAAGGCAAATTAAATCTTCTCCTTTATTTCCCGTGTCTCCTCCTGCATATTCTCAACTTCAGGACCACCATACGTACCCTACTAGATATTGATAGAAATATTTTCCAAGGATAGTTTCTGACTTTTGGAGAAGAAATGAGAAGACTATGTTACTCTAATCAGAGAGAGGAACATTTTTGAATGAATATTCAAATATCTGTGATGTCATAAGCCCTTAGGTTTTATGCTGCATGATAACATTACTTGTAGTACTAATCAGTTTTCATGGTCCAGGTTTGCAAATAATAAAAATGAAGTGTTACTGAGATCACGGGAGTATTCAATTAATATCTCACTGTCTAGTTACTTATCACACTGGGTTAGTTTGGAAGCTCACAAGTTGTCATGTCCTGATGATTGAATAAGGTTCCTTTTATTCTTCTTGAGTCCTATGGTCACAGCGTTTGGAAGGCAAAAGTCATCTCAGAGTTTATGTAGCCCAGTGACCTCATGTTATAGATGCAGGCTTTTGGCCTTAGGTTAAATGAGCTGCTGCCTAGTGGCGAACTGGTACTGGAGTAGAACTCTTCTGATGTTGCTTCTTCTTCACCACGCTGCTCAAACTTGATCTGGTTGAAGTGGCTGGTTGTTCTGGTATTGTCCTACCATAATCCAACATAGCATTCCTCACATTAACTTACAGCCAGATCCTGGTTACTATCTGTAGAACGAACAATAGCTAGGCAGCTTTCTTTCCTAATTATCTTTTAGAGTATTTAAAACAAAATTGTTGTCTATGGTATTTACATATATACTTTTTCTTTTTTAATTTCACAGACAATTTGAAATGGTTATTCCCACTGAAGACTCTGTTATCACAGAAATGACATCAACATTAAGAGACTGGGGAACCATGTGGAAACAGCTCTATGTGGTTAAGTAGCTTTTTAATGACATGGTTTTTCGGGTAAAGAATTGTTTTAAGAAACATATGAACATGAGTAAGGGTTAACTAATATAGCACCTTCGGCAAGTCTCTAGGAATCTTTGGGGATATAGATATTAATAAGACAGTCTTGTAATCTCTGTGTCCACTGAGCATGGGTTTTGTAAGTTACTTTTCAATACCACAAGAATATAAAGGATTCTCTTTCTGGCATCCAACCAAATAGGATGGTTTACATGGACCTAGTGTTGAACCTCCTGAATATTTTTGATTTTCAGGGAAAAATAAAATTCAAGACAATTTTGGTGGCAATGGTATTTTATCAAATTCAAATTCTGTAAGTCATTCAAGTATACTGTAAATGTCAGACTTCTTAGCTAATATCAATGAGAATATTTTAAATATACTAGAGAAAAGAATATTTCTTGAGGGGAAAAAGGATCTGTGTTTTGGAGGTATGTAGTATATCTTTATTTACTTATTATAAGTAATCACATTGAGCACTTACGTGGCAAATCTCATGGTAAGTACTCTTGATGCAGTATCTTCTTTAATTTACTACCACTCAAAGGAATAATAACTATGACCATGTCTGGCTTATAAATGAGAACAATGAGGAACAGAGAGTGAAGTACTTACCCTAGATCAAGTAATGGGAAAGTGGCTGAGCTGGGATTCTGATGTGAATATGGTGCTCTCACAGTGAACCTCACTGTAAATGCAGAAGTCTGGGAATGGTGAACTATTGGGAAGGCCCCATGCTATTTTTTTTTCTTTGATTTTTAAAATTTGTAGAACAGCTTCATCATTTGAAGGGATGAATTCAAAATACAAATGTGTACTTATCCTGACAAAATGATTTAAAACAGTCTGTCAAAGAAAAAAATCCAATGGTAGTGTTTATTGTCTGTTACATCTAAAACGCAATAGGACATTTCATCGAGGCAAGAAAATCTTACAAAGTCACTAGTGAAAACCCTTTGATGTTGGACTTCTCTGGTTATACCCTCCTGGAGCTGGTAGCTTTAGGACTCACTGAAAAATCACAAGACAACCTTGGGTGAATTGGCAGAGCATAGGTTTTATAAATACAAAGTCAAGATAACCAACCTCTAGGGCTCCGTGCTGGGGAAGTGCAAGGAAATGCAGATCTTCTTTTTTAAATTTTCTTTTTTATTTATATTGGAAGGAATTCAAAATCCAAGTATTATTTCACTTAAAGTAATATTGTGCATGGCACTAACATGGAAAAGGAAACTATTTGAAATGCTCAAACCACAGCGTTCGAAATACCCGACTGAGACTTACAAAAATAATGACTGTCTAAGTGTTGTCCATTAGCTGAACTAGAACACCGGCACTTTTCTTTTGATACAGCTACTAGTGGGGAACAAAGTTGAATTTCCTCTTGATTCTGCCTTTTCTAGCTATTTTTACCTGTGTTTGAAGTTGCAGATATCTATTTTGGGGACCAACTTGGTTGGTTTGAAAATCTGCGTGTTGTAAACTCCACAAGTAACTCCTCTCCTCCTAGTGTTCTGAGTAACTGGGAAAGAGATAATTACCTAAATACTTCCATGGACACTGGAATGGTAGTCATTTACGTTAGAAACAAATATTCAGTTTAACTCAGAGATATTTGATTTTTGACACTGGGAATGAGGCTACCTTGGCCGTGTTGGATCTTCAGCTTTTCTTTTCCTGATGTAAATGTTTTGTGCCAAATGTTTTGGTTCAGGTTCTTCATGTTGAAGTGTATTTAGGGTACTGTCCGTCCTCTTTGCCAACAGTTTTAAGGCACCTAACTTCTCTACTGGAAGATGTTTGATGAGGGCCATAATATTTTATAAATGGTTAACAATTTGTATGACAATGCTTAGCATAGAAGCAAATGACGAATGCTTGAAAGGTGCTAGTTGCTCTTTAAATAACGTTGCTAAGGACCTAAGTAATGCTCTTTAAAAATACCACTTAATAATCAGGAATGCAACCACAAAAGTTGAGGAGAAATATAGCAGCTGTCTTTTACTGAGTACTTTTATGCAGGCCCTGAGCTGGATATTTTACATCTGTCTTACATGGGGCTCGGCCAGGCAGTTTTTATTCTCGAATCTTATCAACGATAATTTACCTAGGGTCTCATGCTAAAGCCTGAATCTAAATCTAAGTCTGCTGCTGCCAAAACCTATACGGTTTTCGTTTTAAGACATAAAAGCTCATCCATTTCTAAAACACTAAAATACTCTCAGTTAACTTTTTGCTGTATTTTTGATACATTTCCAGAATCTCTTGATATTATTTTATTCCAAGTGTTTAATATTGTACTCTACCTGTTTCCATTTATCACTAAATCAAAAGTGTTTTTTATATTTGTGAATAGCTTTCATAGCTATCCAGTGTTTAAAGAATCATGATTCTGTGACTAGATGTGCAGTTGTAGACCTGTTTGTTACACTAGTAGGGCTGGTTTGCTGTCCAGGACTGCACTATGTCAGTGTTCCTGCCACACCTGGGTTTTCTTCCCTTAATGGAGAGCTGACCAGCTGATTTTCAACTTTATAAGGGATTCTTTTTTTTTTTTTTTTTTTTGAGACGGAGTTTCGCTCTTGTTACCCAGGCTGGAGTGCAGTGGCGCGATCTTGGCTCACCGCAACCTCCGCCTCCTGGGTTCAGGCAATTCTCCTGCCTCAGCCTCCCGAGTAGCTGGGATTACAGGCACGCGCCACCATGCCCAGCTAATTTTTTGTATTTTTAGTAGAGACGCTGTTTCACCATGTTGACCAGGATGGTCTCAATCTCTTGACCTCGTGATCCACTCGCCTCAGCCTCCCAAAGTGCTGGGATTACAGCCTTGAACCATTCTGCATCCTATTCATCTTAGTGTTCTCTTAAACTTAAGTACTAGGTAACATCACAGAAAATCAAGTCCATCCTGTTAAACAACTGCAGAATACCTTTCCCAAGAGAAGGCAGGTGACTTTCTCCCTGTGACAGTTCAAAAAGGTGCTGTCCTTCTTCTTTGCTGCATGAGATTTGACTTGTTTAATAACTTGCCTATGTAATTTTTTTGACTCTGGTGGACTTTTCCTTCCTACCACTGACTTCTTCAAGTGTTTCTTGATCTTCACTGCTTATTCTTTTGTATCACCTAAACAAAACCTACCTCTTGAGATCCACAAAAATTAACATGTTTAAATCAAGCTATTCATTCATTCATTCTCCAGCTGCTACGGCTACACAGGCAGACAGCCATTGTGGTTGGGCACTTACAGCCAAATGGGAGGACATGGACACTGAGCAGTTAACTACAAGAGTATTGTGTTACACTGGCCTTGTATGGCTTCTATGGGAGTGAGTTAAGAGTGCGAAGCAATAGAAGAATGGGCTCAGTCGAGTACTTTAGGAGTTGAGAGACAAGCAAGATTATTTTTTGTGGGGAGGATCAGGGATGACATCTTGGAGAATGCTTTTTGTTCCTCTGGCAAATTCGTCTGACCTGCACATCACATGGAAATTATTCAAGACACCAAGTACTAAAAAAGCAGGTAACACGTCACTACTTTTAAAAATAAAAAATAATTGTCTTTCCCCATCACCCAGAATTTATAATATTTCTGGTAGCTTACAGCTGTAGAGGACTTTAGGTGGATGATAACCTCAACACCTCCCTGTCACTACTGATGAAATCCACTAATAATTTTTGTAGAAAGTAAAAGCATAACTGTTGTTATGGTTTTGGAAAGACATGTCATGGAAAGACAAAGGGTAAATACTTAGATAAGATTTACTCTCATGTCTCTGGAGTAAAGGATATATATTTTCTGGAAAGAAACAGTATTTGTAGAGGGCTCATTCTGGACCAAGCCTAAAACAATAACAGTACTCTAGTGATAGTAACAGTGAGTACTTACCTATTTTTTCTGGGCCAGGCATCATTCTCAGAGTTGTAATAGCTCATTATGCTCACAACAACTCTGGGAAGTAGGTACTATAATACCTGTTTTACAGATGAAAAAACAAGTACAAAGATGTTAATGAATTGCCAAAGCCTTTTCAGCCAGTAAATGGCAAAAATGAAATTGAGACTGAGGTTGTTTGGCTCTAAGTAAGTTTATGTTCTCAGCCGCTGTGCTGTAGTGCTCTCTGCATAGTCGCTACCCCTAATCCATAAAACAGCCTTGCTAAGGGAATGTGCTGCCCATCTACAGATGACAAAATTGATACTATAACACTAGTAAGTGACAAAACCAGGGTTTTAACTTATCTTCTTTCTGGTAAACCACATAGCTTAAATGAATTGCACAGCAGATTATCTTGAATCTCCATTATTGTTTTAAAAGTATGAAAGTATTCACTTTTTAAAAATCTAAATACTGGCCGGATAATAGCAGTGCCTATCCATCAATGAATGACTTCGTGTGCCCACCTTCTGATAGTGGACCCAATAAAGTATTGAGACCATTGCGCAAGAAATATAATTGGAAAATAATGTCTTGCATTTTATCGGCTTTAGTTGCATGCAGCCATGGCTCAGAGAAGGGAGAAAACAATGCGAACAAGAGTGATCAGGGAAGATTTCCTGATGGAGGTGAAAGACAAGCTGAGCCTTCTTGGATAGTAGCATTTGAGTAGTGTTTAAAAAAAAATAAAAGTAGCAGTTGAGAAGTAAAGTTGCATTTCTGGACATGAGAGCAGTGTTGTGAAACTTGGATGAAGCACATAGAGAAGGCAGTGAGTGTGTTTGAACACAATGAGCAAACAGTTTGTCTATTAACGAACATCTGTCCACAGAGGGGCAAGCACATAGTGGGTAACCAGAATGGACCCCTTCCCTTTCCTTTTTGGTTATCCCACAGCTCAGTATGGGGCTGACTGCCAAATCTCCACCTTTGTTTATTTCTTAGAGAAATGAAGGCGATCTCTTCCACCGGCTGTGGCACATCATGAATGAAATCCTGGACCTGCGGCGGCAAGTGCTGGTGGGCCACCTCACCCACGACCGGATGAAGGACGTGAAGCGCCACATTACTGCCCGCCTTGACTGGGGCAATGAGTGAGTATTGACCATCGCAGGGCGGCCTCTAGTAGGTGAACACAATGGAAATGACACAGGTCTGAGCCAGAAGGTGGTAATGTCACCGGAAGAAGTCCTACGGGCTTTTTCAGATTTCCTGTTTTTGGAAAGTTAGTATGAACTGTCGCTGATGGAGTAGAGAAGCATTTCTTCTCAATCTGATGTGGGCACCGAGATGTCGTTTGTTCTCTGGTATGTATGTGGTCTGACGGTGCGCACGTGCTCATGGAAAATTGTTCACAGCAATGAATTAGTTATGGCTTCTGGCTAAAATGGATCTTGTTCTCAATAGGCTTTAGGTTTGGCATGTGGATTTGCTTTTAAAATATATCTCTTCCATTTCATGGTAATAGGTCGCCAGTGTAATCCAGAGGGAGATACTAAAGTTAACAGTTTCTATGAAAAGTCTTATGACAAATGCACTGGTGGGGCCTTTTATTATTGCTGTGATTAGTCCTGTAGATAAATATTCGCTACTTTGAGGAGTTGCTTGAGAGAACTCAGTAAAAAGCTGTTCTTGACCAAGATTTATTTTTAAATAAAACCATAAATGACTTATTTAAAATACCAGCCATGTATTTAAATGATAAATCTAATCACTGAGAGCTCTGACCAAGGCTGATACTGTACTAAGTATGAATGTTAACATAGAAGTGAATAAACCAACTTTGACTGAGATCCTAGGATTGCATGAGGTTTAGGTTTAAGGCAGTGACATGGTTTCTCAATAACCCATATGGCCATATCTTCCCTTCTTTTCCTCTCTCCAAATCCCCAGTTGCTCTTTGGACCTTCAAAAGGATCTTAGGGAACAACAACAAAAAAAGAAAGCAGACAGAAAGGAAGAAAACGACAGGAAATGAACCTTGGGTAAATTTACTTCCAGCTGAATGTGGAAAAACCAATTTGAAACAGAATGCCACTTCCCATAACCGTAGGAAATTCCTTTGTCAGAAGCCAGGTTTGGGTCTTCCCAAGAGGTTACACACTCTGAATATGAATACCCAGACCTACTAACATACAGATAGATAGATAGATAGATAGATAGATAGATAGATAGATAGATAGATAGATATTTTGATACAGAGTCTCACTCTGTCACCCAGGCTGGAGTGCAGTGGCATGAGCTTGGCTCACTACAACCTCTGCCTCCTGGGTTCAAGCTATTCTCCTGCCTTGGCCTCCCAAGTGGCTGGGATTACAGTTGCATGCTACCACGTCTGGCTAATTTTTCGTATTTTTAGTAGAGACAGGATTTCACCATGTTAGCCAGGATGATCTCTATCTCCTGACCTCGTGATCCACCCACATTGGCCTCTCAAAGTGCTGGGATTACAGACGTCAGCCACCGCGCTGGGTACCTATTAACAGATTTTTAAGCCTCCATCTCACTCAGAGGACTTCTGGTATTTTGTTGAATAGGATTCATCTCTTTATAGACAATGAATAGAAGAGCCCAATTCATTTATCTCTTTAAGATTCATTCCTGTGAGAAATAAAACAGCTACAAATGTGGAGGGAGAGCAAGAGCTCAGTCCTGGGAGCTCTGCTTTCTTAAGACCTGATGCAAACTCCTGAACCCCCTTCATGTCAGTTTCTCATCTGTTGAAGGAGGAAGTTGAACTAGAAAAGGCACAAGGGCCCTTTCAGCTCCAGGATGACATTTAAAATACACAGCACCTCCTAGTAGATTAGACTTGCCAGCCATTTGCAGGCAACTTCCCGTCCTGCCATGGGAATGAATTTCACAGGAGATTATCTTGAATCTCCATGATTGTGAAGTGGAGTGGAGTGGGAGGGGTCTGTTGGAATGAGACCTGTGCTGCCTTATGTTTATTCCTTGATTGTTTTGAAAAACCTTTGAGGGTTCTCTGAATTATTTTGGGTCTTAGTCATTATGCTGGTCATCATTTAAAGGACTAGTTTGTAAATACAAAGAAAGTTGGATGAAGTTAGCTCATCCAAAATAATGTAGGAATGTAGATCAGACAAGAAAATGATACTTCTTCAGTTTTATGAAGGTAAGTGATGGCAGAATGAAAAGGGGAAGGAAGGAAAAACATTAATTATGACTGAATCATGACTCAGGTTTTACTTACATAAGTTCTGGCTTGTATTTTGGGCTGTTCTGTAGCTAATTTATGATAAGTTGGTAAAACATTGATGCATGAAAATGAGCAATATAATTTATTTAGATCATCTTCAGCTTCATGAATTTTCTGAGCTATGATTCTGTTTTCTTTGCAATTCTTTGTTTATTTTTTTAAAAACTTACAATACAGAGATTATGCATTTACCTTATTCCTTTAAGTATACATTTGTTTTCTTACTGAATAGTGCTCATGGAGAGCAAATCAAGATAATCTCTTGCCTATTAAACTAGATGAGATTTCATGCAAAATAATCTGTTAGCACATAAATCTCTGGATGAACATAAATTAAGAATGTGTTCCATCTCTCATTGTATATCAAACTGTTGAAGAGTAGTGAAGAGAAGCCCTCTTGATGTGGGAAGCTTAGGAAAAAGAGATCATTCATCTCATTCCCTAACAGGGCCAGCAAAAGAATTGTCCCTGAACCTGAGACAGCACTAAAATAATGGTACATGTTTCTGTTGCCCACAGAGTCCTACAACACGGTGTTCTTTGACTTTCCTGCTGAGATTATATGGGAGGAGACAATCAATTCATCCTTTCTTCCTGATGTCACAGAGTAGTTTAATGACTGAGTTGATATAGAACATGATGCTCTCCCTGTGTGATCTCCTCTCGTCCTGTCTCTCCCCATTTGCCTCACTTCTCCTTATTCTTTGTAAAGCACATCCCTGATTCTAATCTGTGGGCTAGAAAACCTCAAACCGTGAAAAGATATACCTAAGAATTACCAAAATCAAACAGAAACATATAAGACTCCTCACATAACCAGGATGCCGGGAAGCCAGCAGAAGCTGAACAATCAAAACTATGGGAGAAAAAGACTTGTATGTTACAGCTTTCTGGGGCTGCAGAATCTCCCGCACACATTCTGCAGCCATGTAGGTCACCTGTTCTTCACGCATCTTCCTCAGGCATATGGCTGATGTCTGAATTTCCAAGTTCAAATTCTTAAGGAGGGAATATTACTGACAGTCAATGTCTAATTTTGGGCTGAGCAGTTTATACCAGCCTCTCATAAACTGCTGGCCAGTCTTTGGGTTATTTGTTCTTAGGTCAGGTGTTTACCCATGGGCCAGTCAGGTGTGGCTCAGGAAGAGGAGATAGTGAGATTGTAACTGGGGAACAGGAAGCAGGGCTGCCGGGGCGAGGGGAGAGAGAGAGAGAGAGAGAGAAAGAGAGAGAGAGAGAGAGAGGATTTCTTAAATAATTATGTGTATTCTTAAATAATTCTAAGATGTGAAAATCCAAAATCAGAGTAGAAGGTGGTTGGGATAGGCTTTCAAAGACTATCATGCTACCCATAACTGTACTTTGATCTCATTACTGCTGCTTCTTACTGCCCCATTCAAGTTCTTGTCCAATGAGAGGAGCTTTTCCAAACTTCCTCTGGAGTGACTGATCTTCCACTCTGAAGCTGGATTGGTTGCCTTGGTCGCAACAGAGCTCTTCCTTACAAGGCTTTTGGCAGTCTTTTTAAACAAGGGAAGCTCATCTGGGCTGTCTACCTTCCCACATGCCCCAGGGAAAATTAGACAAAGAACTCTAGGCTCCCGGATGAGGGGTGTGGATAGAGATATGGCACTGGGAAGTTCTTGCCTTTGAAACCACACCCCTTGTGGACCCGGGAAGAGAAGTTAACACAGTCCCTCAAGATGACTACATTGTCTGCCTCCACCTCTCCCAGTAGAGAATGTGGGTGGAACAGCTTCTCATAGAAGGAGCTATGAGTAAGATAGGTACCACGATTCATATGTGGTTACAAGTCCTCTTTCCTTTGCTAAATGATATTCGTCAGCAATATTGACCCAGTAGCAGATGATGTCTTATACTGTAGTACAGTAGTTCTCTCTGGGCAGGGAATGGAGGATGGAGAACAGACTTTATTAGACTCCCTGGTGAGATGTAGCAAGGGGGAATGTGGACATTATGAAAACAAATCAGAGTGCCTGTTGTGAGTTAAAAATTAAACTAAAATTAAATAATGGGTGTGTGATTTTTTTTTTTAAGTTTCCCAAAGAGAAACATCATTTAGGAAAATTGAGAAACTGTTTTAGTATCTGAAAGACAGCTCCTGCTGTCAAGGAGGTGACAGCTTTCTAATCTTAAGAACAAATATCCCTCAGGGTGGCTAGGGCAGTGCCTGACTTCAAGTAGGTGCTGAATTAATAAATTTTACTTATGAAACAATGAGTTTTTTGGGGAGGACATGGAAGAATTTCAGGTTTTTTTTTTTTTAAACACAAAAGAAAGCTGTGGTTCTATAATTGGAAGTGTGATGCCAGAAGGCTTCCATGTTAGAGAGAGTGGTGATGTGAAAGAGATGCAGAACAAGTGATCCTCAGAAAACTGAGGATGGGGCCTTGGATGTGGCGATCGAGGGGGCTGTGCTAGAGAAGAGGGTATCTTGGCCTTAAACGATAGGGCATTACACGGGCATTGTGAAGCCTTTGAGATGATCATGAGGCTTAAGGAGATGAACAGAATTGTGTGGCATTGGTGTCAGCATTGTACCATGTGTGCCCTGGAAGGGATTGTACTAACAGGGTCACTGGAGGGAAGGTAACCAGAATATAGTTAGACTCATGTTCCTCTGTTGATGGGAAGACATCACAAATCAATTACTGTACTTGGTACCTCTGAGGCTGGATATAACCTTAGAATACTTTTCAGCACAGCGAGCCATCTGTCAGTCGCAATGAAACCTGACATAAAGGGTTAAGCTATTCTGCCAGCCCACGCCTAAAACTCTTCTCCCATTTCTATTTCCTGCCTTTACTGAGTTTCTCCTAATGACTGACCTCAGAATTTACTGTAAATAAGGGCCATGTGCGAACTGCCTGAGATTCACGTTAGAAACATGTTGACTCTAGACACAGCTAGGTACATTGATGCTAGGTCAAATCCTAATGGCCAAATTTCCCTCTCCTCATCTCCAATTTCTAGAACCAATGATGTCTGGCTCTAGTTTCCATTCACTCCAGTGTGGAAGGCCTTCCCTTGTGAAAATTTGAAGGGTGCTGAAGGCTTCACACCATAGGGGGCTAAGGGCCCAGTAGCAGGAGCATTCCACTGACATCACCAATCCATCCCTCCTGCATTTGCCTGTCTTTCACCCCTTCTGTGTTTCAAGTTTTACCCAGTGTCCAGCCTAGTTACGTTGTCCACCTCAACTGTGGTTAACAAGTCATATAAGGTAAAACTATGGGTGAGAGAAGCATGGTGGGTGATACACCTAACTTCAAAGTGATATAGTAAAAAAAAAAAATTTAACATATTTAATGGAAGTAACTTTTCCCCCAGACTTTTGCAATTTGTTTTCTAGACAACTGGGACTGGACCTGGTGCCTAGGAAAGAGTATGCAATGGTGGACCCAGAGGACATCAGCATTACCGAGCTCTACCGATTGGTAGGTACAGGAAATCTTGGCTCCCAGCCTCACTGCTAAATTTGTGGTTTCCATGGCATTCTTCATACTTGCTTGATTTTGTAAGAACAGGATGTTCCAGGATTAATTTAGAGAAAGTAAAAAGGCTTGAGGGCTGAGGTGACCATGCCCTGGGTACAGTACCGAGACACTTTACCTGCCTGAGAATGACATGATACTCTCCGTTAGATCCTCAACGCCCAGGCATCAGGAAGTCAGTACAAAGACATTTTCAGTTCTTTTGCAAATCTGCTTTTTACCTAGTCTGGTAAAGTGCTTACAAGTCCTGCGTACTTAACTTAACTGTTGTTCTGTAATTAATGGCATCTAGTCATGGCTCAGCAGCATGTTAAACCTCCTCCTGCCCCCATTAGCTCCATATACATATAGTGTGTGTGTGTGTGTGTGTGTGTGTGTTGTATATTAGCACTAGATACACCAACTACTGAAACAGTCTTCTCCTTAGTCTTCAGCTGCTGGATACCCACCCTTCCCAGACCCCAATCCATTCCTAAGTACTGAAGCCCATTAATCATCCGAAAATATTTGATCATATTGCCCATCATGGTCTCACATATGATTTGAGTTTTTTCTCTAGTTACATGGTAAGTTATAGTTCAGTATTTTTGCTTGGCATCCAGGTTCCCCAAATCTGGTTCAATCCACCTTCTGGTTAGCCTTGTATTCTTAAATAATTATATGAAATGTACCTAATCTCTTGATATTAAATGAGATGTAAAAATCTAAAATCAGAGTAGCAGGTGGTTGGGATGGGCTTTCAAAGGCTATCATGCTACGCATAACTGTGCTTTGATCTCGTTACTGCTGCTTCTTACCATAAAGTTCCAAGAAGGACTGCCTATCGGAAATAGTAGACTCCTTTTTGGATGAGCCTGCCTTTGTTGGCATAGCTTTCCAAGCTTATTTTTCTGAGAATAATGGGATATTCTTAACCTGAAGATTATCCATATCTGAAAAATGTGAAGGATAATTTCAGTAAGTCCATTGGGGATATGTCTGATTTGAGAAGGCAGTTCTTAATATTGCTTTCAGATTTTTCCGTGATCATCAAATTGATGTTCAGATTATCTACACTTTATTGTGTCCGTTGGAATAAATTCCATTTTTTAGAGAATATTGTATGCTAAATTTCTTCAGGGTAGTGTGTGTGCTGTTTGCCTTCATCACATCAGTGCTAAACAGAGTATCTGGCATGTAGCAAGAACATAGAGGTCAGTTAGTGGGAGGTGAAGAAGGAATGAATAAGAGCATTCCAAGTTAAAGTCATCACTGCCTCTTAGCTGATACAACAAATATAATCTGTATAGTTTGTCAGTCACATCCTCTGATGTGGCATCTTTTTCTTCATTTAATTAACTCATTGGACATCATATTCTCTCATTTTTAAGAACATATCTAACTTAATTTTAGTTTCTTTAGGGAACACACTGTATCTTCTACCTCTACGTGTTCAAGATAAGTGCTTTTGCACTTAATAAGCACCCAGTCAATGCTTTGGAGATCATATTGTGAAAAGACTGTGTATTATTGGCTCCAGGCAACTACATTTACAATCTATCTCTTTCTTTTACCAGTACTTTGGGTTTTAGATTTATTATTTAATCTCTCAAAGCCTCAGTGTATTCATCTACTAAATGGGGAAATAATTATTTTTATGTTCATTATGAAGATCAGATAAGAAATATATGTAAGAAATTCCTTGACAGGTAATTGCACAACGTGTAAGCATTTAATCAGTGTTCATTCCTTTCTTATCTTTATTTCGTCTGCATTGGAGAGGCAACATGGGAAAAATAATTGATAGTTCATATTAGGATTAGATTTGGCTGTGTCATGTAATAAATAAAAAAATAGAAGCTAAAACATGATAGAAATTTCTCAAGGTATGCAAGTTTAGAAACAGGAATTTCTGGGTTTGGTTGTGGTTTTATTGTATGAAAAGGATTCTAGAGCCTTATCTTTCTGCTACACTGTACATGGCTTCCATCACCAAGAACACCTAGAAGTGCAGTATAGCTCTGAGAGTTTTAACCATCCTATTTGCATTCTGGTCAGTACGAAGGAGACAACTTTCTCTCAGTTGATTCAAATCCTTTAATGAACCTTCCTGGAAGTTCCACACAACACTTGCACTTACATCTCATTGGCAGAGCTTGGGTACACCCCTGTAAATAGTTGAGGATTCCAAGTTTTGGATAAATAACTGATGTCTGACACAAGTATATTTTATTTTCTCGAGTTTGATTTTGCGCGTGTTTAATTTTTTCTGTTCTTTTCATGTAACATTATATATGGGATGGCAAGTTGACTTCACCTTTGTCAACATTCCAGTTGATTGGTAGGTGACTGCCTAGAGTACACTGTGGATAAGATTCCAGGGTCTTGTGTAGCCTCTGATTGATCAGCAATGTCTGCCATTGGTGGGAAAGACAGCAGGAGATATTTTAGTATGTTACAGCTCAGATCATAGTCCAAAGTCTTCATTTTACAGCTGAAGAAAGTAAAACATCATGATTTGACATGAAAACTTAATTTCTCCTCAGTGGCAGCTATACCTTACTACTTCTAAAACAAAGACAGTAGCCCAAGTAAAACTCAAATAATTATCAGTTTCGAAAGAGCATGTGCTCTTCTTTAAGGCAGCTTCTTTTTCTTTTTTCTTTTGTTTCCTCTTCAATTTTTATTTTAAGTTCCGGGGTAGATGTGCAGATTCTGCAGATTTGTTACATAGGTAATGTATACGGTGGTGGTTTGCTGCACACATCAACCCATCACCCAGGAATTAAGCCCAGCATCCATAAGGCAGTTTCTTTTTCAAGTTACTGTTTGTATCCTGGCCTAACAGTAATAAGATTCCCTGTAGCCCTGATCTTCTCTGTTCAACATAAAAGTGACTGACTGTATTGATTTCACCAGGGAGAGTGGGGAGGCACCAACACCAATCCCTTGTTGTTGTTGTTTGGCAATTTATTGTCACTTTGGGTCAGGGACCTCAGCATGGAGGTTAAATGTCCCAACAGAGAGGACGTTTGATTAATTGCTGCTTTTCTTCTTTTACTTCTTTCTAGTCAGTTTCATGTTTGAAACACAAGTGTTTGCATCTTACTAAATTGTATTGCATTGTTCAAAAAAAAAAAGGTCTCTCTTTAGGTTTTTGATAGCACTGTTAGCAGATCTTTCTCACCTAATTGTGTTCATTTAAGCAGTAAAAGTGCCAAACCTCACAGTGTTTGCATATGTCCACCTTGAAACTTTGGTTTAGTGCCAAAGCCAAGATCTTAATCCTTGTATAAGTAAAGAGAACCTTATTAGCCAGCTTCTCTCTTATTTGTGTCCGCAGGTTTCCATCTTTTTGGAAACCTTTCTTGGTTTTATGAGATCATGCATCTGCTTACTCTGCAATCCTTAGTAGGTTAGACTAGCAGATGTCAGATGGAACATAGTGGTTCTCACAAGCAATTCAACCCCAAGGGGATATTTAGCATTGTCTGGAGACATTTTTGGTTGTCACAACAGGAGATGGGAGGGAGAGGTACTATTTGCATCTGGTAGGTAGAAGCTAAGAAAAGCTGTTAGATGTCCTACAAAGCCCAGGGCAGCCCCCACAACAAGGAAATATTTAGCCTAGTTGTCAGTAGCACTGAGGTTGAAAAACCCTGGTGTAGACAGTTCATTCAATAATTACTGCATTATTTGAAGAGTAAAAATTTGAGCCAGTTAAATAAATCTTTGGGATGAATCTATTTCTTTTCCTAATCAAAGGTCTAGTTCAACTGTTAAGCACAGTTAGTTAGAGTAACTGATAGGTATATTTGTAGCCACAAATTATCTCAGACTCTTGAAGTGTGAACTTCTTAATTTTATTGTAATAATATTTTCACAGAGTTTTTTTTTTTAAACAGTTTGCCAAAGTACTGAATTACCAAGAGAAAATGAAAGTAATCATACCTACTTAAGTCCAAATCAGTCCCAGACCTGAAAGAATAGTGGGGATGGGAAGAGGGGTGATTTCAGTGCTAGAGTGTGCCAGATGTGAGGGCCCATGTTAAATGTGCAAAGGGTAGAGTCAGGCAGACTTATTACTAGCATGCATTCAAGAACAAAGGTTTCAAGGCCATAATTACTGAAAAGACGCAACAGTGCATTGTTTAGTTTGCTGTGATTTGCATCTGTCTGCACATGATCCTAATCAGTGATTCTCAACCCTCATTGCCCAGAATCACCTGGGGAGCCTTTAAAACTACCAGTCTCTGGACCCCCAGCCCCTAGAAATTCTAATTTAATTGTTCTGAGATAAGAGCTGGGTATAAGTATTTTTAAAAATCTCTCTTGGGGACTCTAAAGTGCAGCCAAGATTGAGAACCACTGATCTAGATATATTGGATTCTTTGCATGAGTAAAGGAGCTAATTGTTTTTCCTCAATTCTTAGTGAATGTTGTGATTGCTGCAGGGAACTTTGCACTGTTTGGGGTTAAGAGCATATATCTCCTTAAGGTCTATTCTTTTCATAAGGTTTTTACATCTGTTTCTATAGCTCTGGCCCTTAGTAGTCATTCAGTTCTTCATAGTAGCTTGTGCTCTGTTACCCTTTTGAGTAAACATATGTTTTTCTTTTAAGTAAATCAGTAAATAAGTTAGCAATTCTGGTGAGGTAGAGGAGGGATCGGAAGCCTTGTTAGAGATGTATTTTTATGAAATATGATGCTGCTTTTGCCACAGTAAAAAAAAATAATAATAATAATAATTGTTAAGGCGCAAAATAGAGCCACCTTTATAGGAAACAAGGCAGAATTATTCTTTTTTCCTGCAGTTAGAATATTTCTCTGCAGGAACCTGTTTATGGCCAACACATGCCTCAGTGCTTAGGTCTGCTTTTAAAAACAATTTATTTACTCTCCACTTTTACAAAGAGGTTCCCAGTGTACTTGTTGAGTATACACTGATTATAGATGAGTTTAGTTAACTACATTTTTTTCACCTTTTGCTTTTCAAGTAGTTCAAAATAAAAGTTTTAACTTTTAAGCATGAAAAAATTGTAGTGATTTTATGTTGCATTAACACTTGTAAATTTACATGAAATAGCTGGGCTCGGTGGCTCACATCTGTAATCCCAGCACTTTGGGAGGCCGCGGCGGGTGGATCATGAGATCAAGAGATCGAAACCATCCTGGCCAACATGGTGAAACCCCATCTCTACTAAAAATACAAAAATTAGATGGGTGTGGTGGTGTGCACTTTTTGTCCCAGCTACTCAGGAGGCTGAGGCAGAAGAATTACTTGAACCGGGGGGCGGTGGTTGCAGTGAGCTGAGACTGCGCCCCTGAATTCCAGCCTGGTATCAGAGAGAGATTCCGTCTTAAAAAAAAAAAAAAAAAAAAAATTACATGACATTTTGGCTTCAAAATTTGGTGATTCAGTAGTTTTCTAACTCAACTTAAAGGCTTAAAAGATGGCTAGTATAGACATGGGGTCATTTACCTTATTGTTCAACAACGGCTATGGCTCTGTTACAATGGAACTGAAATACCTGAATTTTTTTTTTTAATTGTCAAAGTCATCCAAAAGAGGTAGATTTTTTAGTTGTCTGTGCTATGAAAGTGATAATCTTCCACATCCTTAGCACCTGTTCTATTAATACACATGCCTAGTCATGTGTTTTTCCTGTACTTTATCCTGAGTCAGTGCTATGTGAAGTGTGGTCCAAGTAATGGCTGGACTGTGAACTGTGGGTCTGACTATACAAATGACAAGTAAATGATTAGAAACCTTTATGGCATTTTGACGTTGCCATGGCATTTTTATTGTATTTTAGGAAAGAATCAGTCTGCAGTGAATTAGCAGGAGAACAACCTGCTCCCTCACTGCAAAGCAGTTTGAGGAGCCCTATCCTAGACAGATAAATCCTGCACCCTCCTAACCTTTCAGCTGAAGTGCCGTTTTCCCAGGACGCTTGCCCAGTCTCATGTCAAATCCCCACGTTTATACTCTCATCGTAATCTGGATCTTTAGGCCAAGGGCAGTGGCTCATACCTGTAATCCCAGCACGTGGGCAGGCTGAGGTAGTAGGAATGCTTGAGTCCAGGCGTTCAAGATCAGCCTGGGCAACATAGCAAAACCTTGTTTCTACAAAAAATACAAAAATTAGCTGGGTGTGGTGACATGTGCCTGTAGTCCCAGCTACTCTAGAGGCTGAGGCAGGAGGATCGCTTGAGCCTGGGAGGTGGGGGCTTCAGTGAGCTGAGATTGTGCCACTGCAATCTAGCCTGAGCAATAGAGCAAGATACTGTTTCAAAAATAATAATAGCAATCTGGGTCTTTGCTTCCATTCATCACAGTTGCAGTTTTACATGCATATGTGTGACAATTTTGTTCAGGTTCATGTCTGCTTCCCCTAGTAGACAGACACTCTGTGAAGGCGTGAACTATTTCTGTTTTTACTCATTATTGTAGTCCCAGGGCTAGGCACATAGGAGATACTTGAATGTGTGTTGGGTGAATAATCATCCCCATGCTATCCTCCCTGGACTCATGAATGATTCTTTTTCTCCCTCAAGTTGTAGGAACTCACATCTTGTCTTGCTTCCCAAATGGAGCCTCAACTGGCTGTACTGAGGACGGGATGCCAGGTGGACATAGATGCTATTCCTATCTTTAGACATCTTGTTGGCTTTCCTAGGCCCATCTCCCTATAGCTCCACAGCAAGTTAGAAACATTTTCTAGCTCAAGTGATAGACTATTACTTGCCACAGCCTGTCTCAGACAACTAGTACAACTGTACAGTTTAGTATAACCTAAAAGAACTTCTAATTTTGAGAAATAAGAAGTTATAACTTAGATATAATTTAGTCTATTCTTTAAAAAGATAACTAATAACTTGTTCTCATCTGGGGAGTTGATAACAAAGCAACAGAATTCTTTGAACTTCCTGCTTCCTGAATCTACTCAGTGAGTTGTTATTTTAACATTAATGATTTAAAAAATTTTTCAAGCAAGGTTTCTTGATGATCTATAAACTTCATGGATTCTTGTTTTAGAAGTTGGAAGAAAATTTGGAATTTTTTAACATCCAAAGTTAAACTGGATGTCTTCTGGACTGTTTCTATGTCCAAAAAACATCGACTATATATTTTGCTGTACATTTAGATACCAAATCCACAGCAAAATAAACAGTTATGTCAAAGGACACCACAGTCACACCATAGCTAACAGTTTGTTGGGTCCTGTTATTTTCTTCAGTCCATGCTGATCATGTTTTTGTTGGGGGGGGGGGGTGTCATTCAGATGGAACATCGACATCGGAAGAAAGACACCCCGGTGCAGGCCAGCAGTCACCATCTCTTTGTCCAGATGAAGAGCCTCATGTGTTCCAACCTGGGAGAGGAGCTGGAGGTCATCTTCTCACTCTTTGACAGTAAAGAGAACCGGCCAATCAGGTAACTGCATGTGGAGATAGAAGTTGAATGTCTTAATGTTAGAATGGTGGATATTTGTGATTGGCAAGCTTTAAGATATATGATCTTGTGTACCTTTTACTCCATCAGCCTCAATTTTCTCACCAGTAGAACTCTGAGTTTCTAGGCTGCCTGTCCTTTGGATGTTTCTGTGAGGGATGATGAATGCAACATTCTTTGAAAAATTCAAAAGGGCTATAGAATCAGAACAATTGATAGTAAATGGAAGTATGACATTGATACCAAGTTTTTTATTTGTTTTAATTATTTTGTATTGATAACAAAGAGAAGATACAGATTCTCTGGAGAATTTTGCTTATCACAGTCAGCATGTTATGTCATTCAGATTTTCAGTAAGCCATTATGTCATTCCTATCTTATCTGGATCAAATGGTTTAAAGAGACATCTAAATACGTAGAAACTTTCCCATTAACATTTCAGAGCTGTGAGATGATAAACAATTTCACATATTTCTTTTCCTTTATCAGTTCTCTGAGTCTTACCTATTATAGTTCTCTTTTGGTTCCTTTTCTCTTTCTATATTTAGAAAAAGACATATAGTGGATATTTTGGTTGTTATTTGAAAGTCTCAACTCTTACTAAAACTTTTTTGTCTAAAATTTTTAATATTTGTTTTGAAGTTAAGCACAAAGCTTGCCCTCTTTTAAGTTAAAATTTTCATAGTTAAATTGACGATTTAAATTGATTTAAATTGAATCACACAAATCACACATAATGACCCAATTTTACCATGCTTTAAAAAAATACTTATCAATAAACACTAACAATTGTAGGCAATACAGAGTCACTTTTTTTTTGCGGGGGGCAGGGGATGGAATCTTGGTCTGTCATCCACGCTGGAGTGCAATGGTACAATCTCAGCTCACTGCAACCTCCAGCTGGGTTCAAGCAATTCTCTTGCCTCAGCCTCCCAAGTATCTGGGATTATAAGCACCTACCAACACACCTGGCTAATTGTTGTATTTTTAGTAGAGACAGGGTTTCACCATATTGGCCAGGCTGGTCTCGAACTCCTGACCTCAGATGATCCACCCACCTCAGCCTCCCAAAGTGCTGAGATTACAGGCGTGAGCCACTGCGGCCGGCCCATCATCTTATGAACACAAAATAATCTTAGAGTAATTCTTTTCTAGTAAAATAGATTTCTTTTTCTAGGGAATATTTGTGAAGTTTATTTTTAATGTAGTTACAACCTTAAAATCTTTGTTGAAGTAATTTATATTTTAGTCATTATCTACTAGTAAGTGTACTTTTTATTTCTTGACAGTGGACTATGTCCATAGAATTTAGATAGTGGTGTTTTCGTGCAGCAGGGACAAAATTGATGAGGTGTGGAAATAACAGTGGTAATACAGTTTTTAAAAACCTACTTTCTACACTGCTAGAGAAAATGAATCAGTGTGTTAGAAGAACTTCGCCTCTTTACAAATCAGTACCACTAAGAAGGGAAGTAAAAGGCATGAAAACTGATCTAAGCTACACTTTAGAAATGCGAAAGACTATTTAGAGATATTTGTTTATATATTGAAGTGTGTCTGGTTTATGGCTAGTTTAGTTTAACAAAATCTTTATAACATTGTCTGTATAATATATGATCTCTTTAATATGCTTTATAAACTATATGAAATGTAAAAGGAAGAACTAAAGTTTTTCTTTTGCTCATTCCTGTTAAACTAAAGTTTTGTTCGTTTGTTTGTTTGCTTGCTTTTCTTTAAGGCAGAGTCTCATGCTGTCGCCCAGGCTGGAGTGCAGTGGCACATTCTCGGCTCACTGCAACCTCCACCTCCCGGGTTCAAGTGATTCTCATGCCTCCGCTTCCTGAGTACCTGGGATTACAGACACCCGCCACCATGTCTAGCTAATTTTTGCATTTTTTTAAGTAGAGACAGGGTTTTGCCATTTTGGCCGAGCTTTGTCTTGAACTCTTGGCCTCAAATGATCACCCACCTCAGCCTCCCAAAATGCTGGGAATACAGGCATGAGCCACTGTTCCTGTTCACCTGTTGAAGTAAAGTTTTTGTGGGATACAAAGTCTCTTTTGCCACTAATGCTCAAATTGCCTTATCATAGGATTATACTAACTTGGGATTAATATTAGCTTGTCTCTAAATGTTATCTTACAAACATTTTCAGATTTTCTCAAACATTCCTTATAGGTGTTGATCTTCAGAGTGCCCCTTATTTTATTCCTATTTACTTAGTAAAAGTAAGATAATCACCTGGGTACAGGGTCCGCCAAAATGTTGTGTTTGTGTTCCCCAAGTTCAAGCCAGGAGCTGGGCAGCTTTCCCGGTCTGTCATGCGGCTGGGCTGCCATGCCTGCCTGCTCCCCTCTGTTGTCTCCCTCCATTTTTCCCTCCCTCACTTCCACCTTCACCCTCTCCTTTGTCACCCTCCTCCCTATCCCTTTTCCTTCCTCTCCCTCTCTCTGCATCCCCCCAGCTCTCTTTCTCTCCCTCTCTCTCTCTACACACACACACACACACACACACACACACACACACACACACTCCTTCAATATCCCACCTGATCTATAATGGTCCTAGGAGAAATCAAGTCAATCCCTTCCCATTGCTTCCCCTCACTGCATTTGGTTATCTGTGGCTCTCACCTCTCAAACTCACAATCACCATAAAGGTGATTGGCAAAAGAATGAATAAGAATCACAATATATGCTTACTAGATGTTTGGAACAGTGTCAGATTTGTCTTCTTGATGTTTCTGAGGCCTCAGGCTGCACAGTGATTGTTTTCTTTTAGGAAGTGTTCAAAACCTTGTAATGAGTGAGTTTGGTTCAAACTGCTGGGAACACAAGGCAGTTCACTGTCCCTGTGTGAAGAGGCCTTAGGATGTACAGATCTGAAGACTGGGCTTGACTCTTGTCTCTGCAGTTGATGGTGACTCTGCAGCACTGACCCCTTTACTTCCTTCTATTTTTTCTTTTATCTTGGAACTGCTAACAGTTCTTGCTCCCTTTATCCCACTTGACATAGGTAATGAGTATCAAATGCCTGCATCTTCTCAGAAAAAGGTACAGCGAATATGAGATATGATTTTAGGGCATTGTTATATTCTTATTTGTGAGTGTTTTAAAATTTTGTATTTCTTTTAAATGTTTTATTTTAGAAACATTTCCAACATGTATTGTAAGGAACCCTTATGCACTCTCCACAAGCTTCAACAACTATCAGCAAAAGGTTGATCTTGTTTTAACGACAATCCTTTCCAATTTCTGTCTTTACCCCCAGATTATTTGGACGTAAATTCCTGACCTCATAACATTTTCAAATGTAAAAATGGGATTATCATCTAAAAAATTAATATTCCTTTAATATCACTAAATATTCGTTTGGCATTGGATTCAGGTTTCTCCTATTGACTCATAAATATCATCTTACAAAATTGTTCAAATTGAGACCCAAATAAAGTTTATATATTGCAGATAAGTCTTATATGTAAATTTCAGCTCTAGCTTCCCTCTCCCTCTTAAATTCCTGGAACTTATTTTTCATTTGATTTATTTCTTTTTGAGAGTTCAAAGTCTGATTGCAGACATTGAAAATCAGTAGACAAAAGATAGTATAGTTAAGTGAATGCTCCTGTTATTAAATAGGATGGTTAGTGCTCTAATTTATAAAAAGTAAAATGCCACAGGAAAGGAAGTCATTATACGAAAAATATTCTTGCACACTCATGTTTTCAACAGCACAATTTGCAATTGCAATAATATGGAACTAGCCCAAATGCCCATCAATCATTGAGTGGACAAGGAAAATGTGAGATATACATGCACCATGAAGTACTCTTCAGCCATCAAAAGGAATGGAATAATGGCATTTGCAATAACCTGGCTGGAATTGGAGACCATTATTCTAAGTGAAGAAACTCAGGAATGGAAAAGTAAACATTGTATGTTCTCACTCATAAGTTGGAGCTAAGCTATAAGTACACAAAGGCAGAAGAAAGATACAAGACTGTGAACTCAGGGGAAAGGGTGAGAGGGGGATTAGGGATAAAAAACTATGCATTGGGTACAGTGTACACTGCTCAGGTGATGAGTATACCAGAATTTCAGAGATCACCACTAAAGAACTTCTTCATGTAAAAAAATTAATAAAAAAAAAATTAAACAAGGACAGAGAAGTAGAGATGTGGTAAAGCATGGGATAAGTGTTAATATCAGAATGTAGATAATATGTATACATGTGTTCACTGGAGATTGTTTTTGTTTATATTAAATTACCATAATAAATGCTAAAAAAAACCTTTTTCTTTTTAAGTAAAATACAGCCTAAATGATCTTTACAGCTTCTGTTTGACCACTGATCACAGAACGTTACCTTGTTCAGGTACAAGTGGAGGGACCAACATGTGTAAACCTGTAGAGGACGGATTAGGAAACAGGATGTTTATTCCTCACATAAGACAGATAACTGGTTAGTACTTTGCAAAAGAAAATTTCCTTCCTTTAAGAAGCAAACAACCAGCATTTATTGAGCACTAACCATATACCATACTCTGTTCTAAGTGCTTTAAATATACTATTAGCAATAATTTTACAGAAGAGGAAGCCAGGGCACCGAGAGGTTAGAGAAGGTGACCAGGCTTCTTAAGTGGCAAAAGGCAGAACAGAGCTGCAGATCCCGTGCTCTGGCCCAAAGCCTGCCCTCTGAACCATACCACCAGCGATCGCATCACAATCATTCCCTAAGTGCCTTAGTATTTGTCTGGAAGTTTCTATAGTTGAACAGGATTTTATTGGTCAGAATTGGGGCTTTAGAGACTGATAGTCTTAATATTAAATTGTTATGACTTCTTGATAATGGTAACACTGAAACTGATATAGGGCCTCAGAAATCGTCTGTGCTATAGAAGTTGGGTTTTGAAATTGAGTCCTTCTCAAAATACTTTCAAGAATAGCAAAGTGGCTCCTCCAGCTACCCATGGTGTGGAAAGGAAAGAAGGCCAAGAGAAAGAAGGTGGCCATGACCTCTGTTGTCTTAAAAAAGCAGAAGGCCAAGAAAGTGATAAATCCCCTGTTTGAGAAAAGGCCTAAGAATGTTGGCATTAGACAGGACATCCAGCCTAAAAGGGACCTCCCCTATTTGTGAAATGACCCCACTGTATCAGGTTGCCGATATCCCCCATGGGATGGCTCTTTGCCACAGCAGCCTGATACAGTGGCTGAAAGTGCCTCCTGTGTTAACCAGTTCACTCACGCCTTGGACCGACAAACAACTAGGCAGTTGCGTAAGCTTGCCCACAAGTACAGACCAGAGACAAAGCAAGAGAAGAAGAGACTGTTGGCCCAGGCTGAGAAGAAAGCTGTGGCAAAGGAGATGTACCCACTAAGAGACTACCTGTCCTTTGAGCAGGGTTAATACTGTCCCCACCTGGGTGGAGAACAAGAAGGCTCAACTGATGGTGATTGCACATAACGTGGATGCCATTGAGCTGACTGTCGTCTTCTCTGCCCTATGTCATAAAGTGAGGGTCCCTTATTGCATTATCAAGGGGAAGGCAAGACTGGGACATCTAGTCCACAGGAAGACCTGCACCACGCTTGCCTTCACACACTTTAACTTGGAAGACAAAGGAGCTTTGGCTGAGCCAGTGGAAGCTATCAGGAACAATTACAACGACAGATAAGATGAGATCCACCATCACTGGAGAGGCAATGTCCTGGGTCTAAATTCTGTGGCTCACGTTGCCAAGCTGGAAAAGGTAAAAGCTAAAGAACTCACCACTCAACCGGATTAAATGTACACTGTTGAGGTTTTTGTACATAAAAATAATACTTCTTAAAAAAAAAAAAAACAAAATAGCAAACTGGCATCAATTCTCACTCTATGCTAGTGATCAAAATAATAGATTAAGTACTTAGATGTGTCCAATACAAAAGCAGCCCGCATGTAAAAGTATTCCCCTTCTTGTTCACACAGTGAAATTGTGAAGCACGTAATATCTTCTCAGTACCAGGAAGAGTGCATTTCCTGATAAGAACTTATCATTGAAACTGCATCATATTTAGAAAGCCCATTAATTTTTGTCTCAAAACAATTACTGAATATGGCTGAAGGCAGCCCAGAATGTTAGGCCCGCAAAGTGTGTTCTGGACACCTCTTGGAGTGACTAAAGATTCAGGCCCATTCCGAAAACATCCGGCTCAAACACACCTGCTGCAGGCCTCTTTTCCAGTTAACCTTCCTCACTTGTTGATGTCACAGCACCAGCCCAGAGTCTCCTGAAGGCGCAGCTACACTGGAGCAGCAAAAATCACATACTTACTTGAGATGTGTACGGTCTTGACACAGTTTCTCTCTCTAAAAGATAATTATTAGTTTTATAAAATGAGTTTGCCAGATTTTTACATGAGCCCATTGTTTTTAGAGAATATTTATCTGGTTGAAAGTTTATTATTTCTTCAGCCCACAAGGGTATAGCTGGGAAAGGCAGGGAATCAATTCTCTGGAAATCATCTGTAATTTTATTACATTCATTTAATACTTACATAATGCTTATTATATTCCAGGCATTGTTCTAAGCTCTTTAAGAAATATTAGTTTAATTAGCCCTTGTAACACTCTATAAAGTGAATACTACTAAGTTTTTATAGCTGGGGAAACTGAGACACAGATTTTGTTTGTTTGTTTGTTTTTTAAATAACTTTCTCAAGGTCATACATCTGATACATGGTGGAGCTGGTGTTCTAACATGGCAGTTTATATAGGAATTGGTATTCTTAAACACTGCTCTACACCCATACTCATCATGTATAATATCTATAGGATTCTGTATTCTTCATCCACCTGTTTTTACTGACCAGAGTATAGTAAGGGGTCTGTGGACGGTTTGTTTTTTTAAGCAACTAGAGTAGGAGGGACTTGACCTCGTTAAGAATTGACAGGAAAGATCCAGTAATGAGGGAGAGGGGAAATCACTGATCGTTCAAGGTCCCTTAGGAGGCATCAGGAAGCAGATTTGAGTTTGCAGATGGGGAGATTAGCCATGAGCCAGAGAAAGGAAGAAACAGAAGAATGTGGACTTGCATAAACTGAGGTATAGGATTGGGCATATGAGTTTTTGTTGCATAAAAACAAACTACTTAGCATTATTTGCTACTGTGTCTCCTTTAGCTTGCATTCAAAATTGGCTTCTGCACTGCATGATGGTAGAAAGAGTCACGGTGTTTATGCTTTCCATAGGTTATGCAGCGGCGGATGTGTATATTAATTCCTATCTTTCCTATTTTGGCGTATGTCGGTTAATCTACAACAGACAGTAAATTGTATGGACCAGTGAAAACAACGCTGTTCACTGGTTGACTACCTCCCTTATAGTTTTCATTACTTTGTTTACTGATGTACTCTAAGACTTCATTAGTTAAAGTTGTAAATTTGTTTTGGGACTAATCTATTAATGTATTACATTATCATCAGAGAATATATTTAATAGGACCTGAGTGCCACCAGTTGGTACTGAGCTGGCATAGGGCTGCTCATGCATGTGAGCTGCTGGCGTGGGCTTTTATTTGAGAAAATAGCAACAGGGTAGTACTTCTTGAAAAAGCGTTATCCCAATGATTACATACAAAAAGTATTATCCTAGTAATTAAGTGCAGATGAGGTTTACTGACTGCTTGTGACTTATTCACATACTTTTCGGAAGCTAGGTATTTTTCCTAACGTCACACCATTAAACTCTCCATTTTTCTTGAAATGCTTCATTTCCATATAAATTTTATATTGCCTGTAATTACCTTATATTTGGTATTCATTCCATTCTGTCATTTAAGGAAAGGAATGAATGCAATTGGTAAGGTATAGATTTTTTAACATATGGAAATGTGGATTCATACTGAACTCTGAAATACATCTGGACATCTCTTCACCTTCAAGACACATAACATTCTGTGTTTTGTGCACCACATAGTAACCTAAGTGGCCAGATTCTGGAGTCAGATGGCAAGAGTTCAAGCCCTGGCTTTGTCATTTAGTAGCTACATCAGCTTTGGCAAGTTAATTCATGTCTCTCAAGGCTGTTAACTTGTCGGCTAAGCAGAGAAAATAATAATACTTTTCCCATGGGATTATTGGAGGATTAAAGCTACTGTAATACTTTCCACCTGATAATTGGTCAGTAAATCCTAGTTCTTAGAATGATTATTTTTTAAAACCAGTACAGAAAAATATACTTTAAAATAACCAGAAATAATATGTGTTGGTTGCTCTTGAAGTCTTAAATATGTTTTGAGGAACTTTTTTTTTAGGTATATGGCATTATCGTTATGTAATATTTATAGAGACCTGCTAGTAAACAGATAAAATGAAATCAGAGGTATAATTTGCTTTAAAATACTTCACCAATAGAAGAACAAGAGAAAGACGCAAAAAGGAGAAAAATGACAAAGTATGTGGAGAAAGTATGACAAACTTTCTTGGTTATGAATTCCCTGTGATAGGTATATGAGCTCTTGGTTGAATTTCTGGAATATAATATATATAGTTAATGAATTACCTGTATATAGGTGGTAAAGCAATGAGAAAAGACTTTTTTTTCCAATCTCTTTAAAGGATATTAGATTGGTTATGTCGCTAGCCCCATAGATGATGGTCTGAATTCCATTTTGCCTAGAATAATATACTTGTTATATGAACGGACAGTTATGTTTTTCATAATGTATTTGACAAAACTGAAGAGGAGTGTTTTCCTAGTGGTCTAGGACATTGAGTATTATATCACACTTAGGTTATAATAGTATTCCCCTTGCGCGTGAGCCTTGACTCAGGTTTAAAATAGGCAGCTTTTAGAAGATTACTAAAGATTTTGTGAGAGAAAATACCTTGTATGCTTAAATCCTTAAAGAATTTCTGCCTTACAGGCAAAATCAGTACCACCTTCCTAGAAATTCTAAGTAAGTATAAGTTTATCCTTCCAAAGGTGAGAGAATCCCACTTGTAAGAATGCACATCTCCTCTACCCATTTGCTTGTTCATTCACTTACTGTGAAAGTGTGTAAGAGTAAGTGAAGTGTTGTGTGCCAGCTGTACGAGGCTCTTTGAACCTTTTTAGAGGTTCAACGGTGAATCCTGAAGCAATGGCAGAAGGGATCCAGACACAAGTGAAGCAATCTACTTTGAAAAAGCGGGAGGACGCTTCTTTTATTAATGTGGAGGATGAGGGCAGTGCAACAGGTGTAAAATGCTGAGATGGAATCAAGAGACTCTGAGTTTGTGGCCTTGATCTTTTGTAAGTAAAGGGGGAAACTAGATCAGCTGCCATTGGAGAGCAAAAGAGAGGACGGGGGAGCTGAGGACTGAACGTGAGTTGTAGGAGGAAGGCGAGCAGACTTGGACCAAACGTATGATAGGGGTCCATCAGTCCAACCCCTGGGCATGCATCTAAAGGAAATAAAACCAGTGTGCCCAAGAAATATCTGCACTTCCATGTTTACTGCAGCACTATTGGCAATAGCCAAGATGTGACGTCAACCTAAGTGTCCATCAACAGATGAATGGATAAAGAAAATGTGGTACATATACCCTATGGAACCTATGGAATACTACTCAGCCTTACAAAGAAGGAAATTCTGTCGTTTGGGACAATACAGATATACCTGGGGGATATGATGTTGAGTGAAATAAGCCAGGCACAGAGAGAGACAAATAGTGCATGTTCTCACTGACATGTGGAGAGTAAAAAGTTGAACTCATAGTAGCAGAGAGAGAAAAAGGGTGATTATCAGGGGTTAGGGGAGGGAATTTTGAAAAACAGGGGAGAAAATTTCAGTTGGATAGGAGAAATAAGTCCAAGAGAGCTATTGTACAACGTGGTGGTTATAGTTAATAGCAATGTATTAGATACTTGCACATTGCTGAGACAGTAAATTTTACGTGTTTTCATCACCAAAAATAAAAGCACATGAGGTAAAGCACATGTTTTACCTCACGATAGATTAGCTTGATTTAGCCATTCCACAATGTATACATATTTCAAAACAACATGTTTTATTTAGAATTGATAAATATATACAATTTTCATTTATCAACTCTATTTTTTTTTTTTTTTTTTTTTTTGAGACAGAGTCTTAGTCTGGAGTAAGACTCTTACTTACAGTCTTAGACTGGAGTGCAGTGGTGTGATCTTGGCTCACTGCAACCTCTGCCTCCCAGGTTCAAGCAGTTCTCTGGCTCAGCCTCCTAAGTAGCTGGGACTACAGGCGCATGTCACCACGCCCAGCTAAATTTTTTTAATAGAGACAGAGTTTCACCGTGTTAGCCCGGATGTTCTCGATCTCCTGACCTCGTGATCCACCCGCCTTGGCCTCCCAAAGTGCTGGGATTACAGGTGTGAGCCACCGTGCCTGGTTCATTTGTTTTCAGTTCTAAGTAAATGAATAAGTAAAATGTTAAAAATGTATAAATACTTCAGTGTCAAAAAGAAAAGCATGATAGAGACTGAGTGAGGGCTCATAGAATTGCTGAGTGCAGTGAGAGACGCACCAATGGGAGACGTCTGAAATTGCTAGTGCATCTGGGCTCCCAAGTTAGCTTTTGCTGGACGTGCTTAGCAAATAGGAATCAGAAGCAGGAGAAAAGGTTGGGGACTGAAACATCATAAGTAGAAAAGAATAAGAAAATTTAGAATTCTGTGTGACAAGGAGAACCTAAGAAGTTACCATCATTGCAGAGGTTGATATAATCTAATAGCCTTTTCAGTTTTAAAAGGAAATGAAAGAAACGTCTTCTTTTGAAAAGACTCAGTTGCTAGGAAAATTTTTCAAGAGCTTACAGAAAAAGCTGTTAGGGAGAATTGTTATTTGACCGAGACTAGTACAAAATGCTAATATTTTTGTGTATGTATGCTAATACATGGCATAGTTAAGAGAGCAGATATGGCTTCTTAATTCCATCCACTGTGCTAGCATTTCTTGTTTCATACATTATTTACAACGTATAGTATGATCACACAAGTTCAGCATCTATGTTGTTACATGAATTAGGAGCATTTATTGTTTTGAACTTCAGAAATCAGGGACATAGATCCCTTTTTGTAGTTTCATGTTGTAAAATCAACTAAAAAATGTGACCTCTCCAAAGCAGAGTAATAATGTAGGGAAATTGTCTGACTGGCCAGACGTGCAGAGAGTACAACTTTGAGAACAAAAATAGATGGAGAAGGCATTCAGAGACCCTCCTTGGATTGTGGCAGTATCAACTATTCTGTGCGGCCCAGAGCATTTCCTGCCATGTCTAGACATGCTGGCACAGATTTCTCTGTGGGTGTCTGCCTGTCAGTGACCCGCAGCGACCTTCCCTCGGGCCTCCTGTTGAAAGGCACTCCTGCTTTCCGCCTGCCTCTTCTCCGTCATTTGATTGTTCCAGCAGGTGCATGAAATGTGGGGTTGTTGTCACTTCAGAGTTAATCAAATTTGTGGTTTACTCCCCCTTTGGTCACACTTCTGTGTCACATAAATAATAATAATTGCTTTAGAGATGTTCTGATGTCAATAATGGGAGAGTTTTCAATATGAAATGAGCCAGGAGGAGGATCTAAATTAATACAAAACAAGCAAAGAAATGCTTTTATTAATATTGACAGCAACCAGGGTAGAACTGATTCACTTTTTTCTCTGTAGCATTTTAAGAGCCATACAATTCTAGTTGTTTTTGAAGTTGTAAATTACTGCATCATTATAATGTGTTATTATAATAATAGGTGGCTAGAAATTCCAAGTTTCAGAAAACCAAAAACTCATAGAGTCAGTGAACTCAGATCTGGCTTTCTCTTTCTCTTTCACTCTAAGCTCTGATTATTCTAGCTACTTGTCTCTTTTTACTTAAATAGTGCAGAATTTTAGAAGGTGACCAGAAGGTCCTTTTACCCCTATTCCTGTGTTTTAAAAGATAACCAGACCAATGTTCTTTTCACAGATTCGGGTCATCTCTATCTTTCTTCCTTTGGCCTGTGTCTGCTTCCTTTGGCCTGTGTCTGCTACCCATAGGGTATTCAGAATTGTTTAGTTTTCCTAAGTTCCCTGCAAGATAAGCTATGGTCACACACAGCAACTCACCTCACAAGGACTTCTTTGGTATTCAATGTCATTTATGTTGTAAGACGGCTCAGCATTAACAAAGGAATTATTAATGATTTATTTCTTGTTAGTCCCTTTTCTAAAGACAAGACTTTGCCCTCTCATCATCTAGATGTTTCCAGCACCTTGTAGAGTGCCTGACACAGGGTGGGGATTGATGCCATTAAAGGAAGCTTACAAGTCTTTCATTGTTGTTGAGGCAAAGCATTAAGAGATCGTGCTATTATTATCTTAATATTTGCTATCATCTTTCCACTGCAGCTGGGATGTGCTTATTACGAAGAGAGAGTGCTCGAAGTGCTGAGTGCGCCAAAAATGTTTATAGAGTCATTTCATGTTACGCAGTGTTAGTAAGAACTTGTGCTCTCAGCCCTGTCTCTAGGGAAGCATCATTTGCAAACACAGTCATGCCAAAAAGTACATAAAAATTGTTGGATAAATGTGTAGCATCTTCCTGTAAGTCATTTGTATGTAGAGATTTTGGACTACATGTTAAACAGAGACTGCATCTTCTTTTTATTTCAGTTGAGCTTTATAAAGTTCACACTATTCCTGTCGAATTGCTGATGTTCATATGTTCATTCATTCATTTATTCAGCAAACAATTATTGCTGTCCTTCTCAGGGCCTGGCACTTATGTGGACACTGGGAACATATCACTGAATAAAACAGGAACAAAAAATTCCTACCTTCACACCATTTATTAATATGTTGTAAGACAATTCGACAGTGACAAAGGAATTAATAATGATGCTGTCCTTGTTAGTTTCTTTTCCAAAGATAAGACTTTACCAGTAGACAGAGCTTATAGTCTACTGATGTTCAACATACTCGAGCAAGTATTTTTTTCCAGGGTGTTTAGGAATATGGTATACCTCTGAGGATTTTACTTGAAGTGAACTTTGGGATTTCTAAAGTCTTCTGAACTTAGAGTCATGGCTGTCTTTCTTAAATAAACAGTCAATCAAAATCATTTCCTTAATTCAACAGTTTCTGTATCATTCCTTTGTGTGGTATCCAGTATGCAATTTTTATTTCGCAAAGGTGTTTCACATGTCTAAAGCAATGGTTCCTAACCTTTTCAGTGCCTAATATACTTGTTCTCATAGACATTAGACATTAACATTTGCCTGTTAAGCTTTGTAGTTTCCAGGTCAAAAAAGCACCTGATCTTCAAAAAATGTAGTTGAATGAGTCATCTAATTAATAAGTAGTATTTAGTGATGCTTTAGATAATTTTCATTTTTTAAAGTTATAATAAATATAAAGAATCTGTCAGTAAGCTGTTGTGTCCATCGGTAAGCTATTGAAATGAAAGTTTGATTTTGGCTTGTAAACAAAAATGTATCTGAGGCAGATCTCAATTGATTTAGTTTATTTTGCCAAGGTTAAGGACATGCACCTAGGAGACAGGTCTATGCCATTCTCCAAAGATGAGAATATTGAGAGCTTCAGTATTTAAAGGGGAAAGGCAGGCTGGAGGGGAAAGAGGGAGATGGTCACATTACTGAATCCACATGTTGCAAGGGAAAAAGAGTAGGTATGGGAATAGTCAATTATGTATTCATCTCACGCTCAGTAAATGAACACTTTATAAACAATAAGGTGAACATAGAGTAGCTACCTGTGGAGATATGTAACCTTTTATCTGTAGTTCTCTGCTTCATAACAAAAGGAAAGGAAGCTTCTTGCATGACTCAGCTTTCAGCTTAATCTTTTTCCCTTTGGCAGAGTGAACTGGTGGTCTCAAGTTTTTATTTTTCTTTCACAGACTTAATTTCATTAAAAAAAGAAAATGTTTTTAAGATAATAAATGCGTGAAAGATTTACTTACTGTTTTTGCAGGACTTGAATTATATGGATTTTTAGTACTTATTCTGTGTTTATGGCTTTTTGCCTTTTTAAGAAACTGCATGCATCAACTCAGAGTACCTATAAAGAGCTCAGGTTTACTTTAACGTTCCTTATTATAGATACATTCCTAACGAAAAGATGTTAGAAAGGTCAGAATAATTTCCGAATATAGATCAGAGTGATTCTTTTCTCATAAAATGTCAAAGATAGAGTATTTACAGTGATCAAGTGATATAAATTCCCAGAACAATAAGCACAACACATTCTGCCTACATATAGGCTTTCTTACTTCATGGTGCCTGTTTCTGTTAACCAGATCCTATCTGTGCCTACTTTTGGTTACTCCTCTAAGGAACTCATTTTTTAGTGAAATTCTTAATAAGTTCCCTAGAGAAGACTCAAGCAAGTATTTTTCTCAGTTTGGTTATACAGTGGGCCTCTTTCTAAGGATTTTACCTGAAATGAACTTTGAGATTTCGAAGGTCTCAGGTCTTCAGAACTTAAAGTCATTGCTGTCTTTCTTAAATCAACAGTCAATCAGAATCATTTCTTTAATTCATTTACTTAACGTCAATTACTTAATCTGATAACAAACAGCACAGAAGATGTGAAACAGCAGCTGATCTGAACATTATTTGTTTATAATTTTTAAAAGTGTTATATCCCTTTTTTTAATTAAATTTTACCTTCCTAAAAATTCTTTCCTAAAATTTTACCTTTCCTAAAAACAAAGATATTTGTGTCAGATATCTTTATTTTTATGCAAAGGAAAATAGCATGAAGTGCTTTACAATAATCCTGGCTAGTTAGTAAGAAAGAATTGGCTTGTTATTGAAAATTGGAGTTGACTATAGTTTAAAATGTATCTCCTGTTGGCCTGGTGTGGTGGCTCATGCCTGTAATCCCAGCACTTTGTGGGCTGAGGCGGGCAGATCACAAGGTCAAGAGTTCCAGACCAGCCTGACCAACATGGTGTAACCCCTTCTCTACTAAAAATACAAAAATTAACTGTGCGTGGTGGTGCATATCTGTAACCCCAGCTACTCGAGAGGCTGAGGGCAGGAGAATTGCTTGAACCGGTGAGGTGGACGTTGCAGTGAGCCAAGATCGTGCCACTGCACTCCAGCCTGGGTGACAGAACGAGACTCCATCTCAAAAAAACAAAGGTGTATCTGCTGTTGTATCATTCAACTAAACCCGAATTCTTTATGTGCCAATTAGGCCATCACATCATTTGGTTGCTTAGTCCTCAACACTCAATTATTTGTAAGGTGCATATGGGCTTGAGCATTAATAGTTTTGAAATAAAACAGCATCTATCTCCTCTTTAGGTAAACTCTGGAAACAGTTGTATCAAAGGTCTTCCTCTTTCCATTTCCCTTTAATCAGAAGAGCTCATGACTCTAACTTTGCTGTAGTTTTAAAATTAGAAAGCACATTAATAGTCTTATCGAGGAAGACTTGCTTGAGAAGTTGCTTTCATTTATCGCCAAGGAAAAACTCTGTCATTTGTGTTGTCATTGGGAGAAAGAGGGGAAAAGTCTTCGACCCTAAGATACCAGGCGTACATTGCCTGTTTTTTGGTATACATGACTGTCATAAAACACAGTTCAGCAATTCTGATTAATTAAGACTAGGGCTTTTGGGTAAAAATAGTGATCCTTTAACATGGCTGGGCTTTAAACAAACAGGAAGCTATGAGGTCCATCCTGACTCAGGCCTGGGCTTTATACAACTCACCAGGAGAATATTTTACACAATCAGGTTGGGAACCGCTGATTAAAAGGCCCGTGGGTTTCTTCTGTTTACCACTGATTATTTCCTGTACATAATGTACATAGGGCACCCATTCTCATGTCCTTTGTCTCTGCAGTCATGAGCGCCAAAGCCCATAGTCCAGAAGCCACTGCAGAGCTGCCAGCACACCTTCTAGCTGCTTCCCAAGGTATCCTGCCTGAACTGAGGAAGCACCAGTTTCTTAGGGTCATAAATACAGCAATTGATAGAGCAGCCGGAGCTGTTTTGACTTGTCCTTTACCGCTCATTCTAGGAGAGAGCACAGTAAGAGCTCTCTTCATAGTGTTGGGGAGGAATATAATTTTTTCTTTAATCCTCATAAGTTCTTACTTGGAATGGTCCTCTTTATCAAAATACAAATTAAAAAGAGAAAAACAGAAGTTTACTGACATGCATATTTTATACACACATGGTATATATTAATACCTGGGGAATGAGAAATTCTCAAAAGAGGTGGATTTGAATTCCAGCTTACATAGCATCTTCAAGAAAGAACAGTAAAGTTTGGAGAAATGACAAAACCAGAGGACTTGAAGTGTCTCGGGGAGGCAACTTCTAGGAAGGCAAATAACTGGCAGACAAAGGCGAGTTGGTCAAGAGTGTTGGCAGGGATATACCTGTGGTGCCATCTCCAGGCCTGTAACGTTTAAAGTTGTCATCACTCTGTTCTCCCTGGTAGAAGAAAGGGCAGGCCCATGACCTTACCACCCTGAATGTGCCTGATCTTGTTTTATCTCAGAAACTAAGCAAGGCCAGACCTGTTAGTACTTTGATGGTATAAGAGGGGCAAGATTTCTTTTGTTTTTGTACATCTTTGCATTGCCTTTAGGCAATTAGAGGGAAGGCAGAGAGCTTTCCAGCACCTACTTCTTAATTACATTTAGCTCAATAATTCTTACACCAAAGAGGCATATTTTGGGGTGCCATATTCTGGTCTCCCACAGCAGATTGCTGGATATATCTTACACTATTAGGCAGAACATTTGAGAGAATGCAGGAGAAGCAGTGAAATAGAAACAATTCAGATCACCTTACATTTGTATTCTGTTGCCTTTTAGGGAGAGGGTCCAGGGTCAGCACTGTGAAACCATCCTCTTGGCTCTTCTCATTATTCCTTCATCAGTCTTACCACCCCTTAGCTTTTTGTGTGTCTCTCTTCATACCTACTCAGTGTAGAATGGGAATTAATTGTTACCCTTACAGTCCTCACACAGCATAGGCATAGTTAATTTTTTTTTTTTGGAGGCAAAGTCGCATTCTGTTATCCCATCTGGAGTGCAGTGGTGCAATCTCAGCTCATTTTAACCTCTGCCCCCTGGGCTCAAGAGATCCTCCCACCTGAGTCTCCTGAGTGTCTGGGATTATAGACATGCACCACCACAACCGGCTAATTTTTTTTTTATTTTTTGTAGAGACAAGGTTTCACCATTGAGGCCGGTCTTGAACTCGGGCTCAAGTGATCTAGCCACTTCTACCTCCCAAATTACTGGAATTTCAGGCATGAGTCACTGTGTCCAGCTTAGCATAGTTATATTTAAGACAAATGACTGCTTTTTCAAATATGCCACATGGTCTTTGGTTTGGGCTTTTTTTTTTTTGTAAAATTGGTTTGTATGAGTATAAAAGAATATGACAGTTGTTTTTCAAATTAGTTTACTAGAACATGACCGTCTAAATGATTTCTCTCTTGTTACTGTTCTTCTTGGAGACCATAAATCTATTTCAATGATATTTAACTGTTGAAAATTATTTTTCAAGTGTTCTTTGTAATTTTTTGCTGATTGATTAGCTTGCTAATGTTTCTCACAACATGTTTCAACCCAAGATATGACCCAGTCATATATTTTTGGATAAAAGTAAATGTGTAACTTTCATGTTGATTGAATCACTAGACAGTCATGCTTCTTATGTGAGGTGAGGTATAAAAGTGATAAATATAAATCCATGCAGAAAAAATAATTTTTATGTGAAATATAGAAATATATTTCATATAAAATGTCAAAATTTTTTGTGTTGGCATTCCCAATGGAAGGATGACTTCTACCGAGTGGTTTATAAGGAGGCACAGAAGACAGGAGCATCCTACTGAGAAATGGAAGAGAACCATCAAGACCTGCAAGTCCCTACTGTGCCTCCTATATTATTTGTATCACCAGGAAGAACATTTCTACTAAACTATGCTGTGAAACACACTTATCATCATTAGATCCTTTTTGACTACATCAGAATATCAGCAGTAGTTCAACTGAGAGTTGGTCACAGGTATAATCTCCCTAAACAGATATATTGTGGCTTTTTTTTTTTTCCCATTTGGCTTCATGTAGTTTTGTTTGTTTGTTCATTTATTTTGATTTGTTGTTGTTGTTTTCCCAGACAGGGACTTTGTTATCTTGCCCAGACTGGACTTGAACTCCTGGGCTAAGTAATCCACCCACCTCAACCTCCTGAGTGTTTGGGACAACTGGAGTGTGACACTCTGCTTGGCCATTTTATAATTATCACGTTTTAATTTTATTAAGAATATTCACACAAAACCTCTTGGTTTTTGTGATATAGTTAGTCTTGCTCTTCTTTGTCCATTTCTTTCTTTCTTTCTTTCTTTCTTTCTTTTTTTTTTTTTTTTTTTTTTTTTTGAGGCAGAGTTTTACTCTGTCGCCCTGCCTGGTGGAGTGCAATGGTGCAATCATGGCTCACTGCAGCCTCAGCCTCCCAGGCTCAAGAAATCTTCCCACCTCAGCCTTCTGAGTAGCTGGGACTACAGGCATGTGCCACCATGCCTGGCTAATTTTTTTTCTTTGTAAAGGTGGGCTCTCACTGTGTTTCCCCAAGTTGGTTTTGAACTCTTGGGGTCAAGAGATTCTCTCACCTCAGCCTCTCAAAGTGCTGAGATTACAGGCTGTGAGCTAGGCCTTCTTTGTCCATTTCCAAGGTGCTCTATTCTTTTAAAGACAGGATTGCATTGCAGTTAAAAGCTAAGACTCTCAAATCATTCTCTGACCACACGACTTTGGCTAACTTATCTAATATCTCTCAGCCCCACCTTTCTCACTGGGGTAGCAAATGGGCATGACAGTGGTTTCCACCTCTGGTTAGGAGAATTAAATGAGAAGAGCTATATAAAGCATAAGGCATAGGGTCTCATACAGGGTGCACATCTGCCTTTATCGTTTTTCACAGGGATGCTTAATTACATACTTATTTCATTATCTTGATTTCATCAAATCATTGTTGGAAGAAGAAAGGTTATAAATAATAAATAATTGTGATTTGATATTATTTCCAAAGAACAAATTAGTCACTGTTGACTTGTAGTATCATGATTTATAATGACTCATACATGGAATTCAGGTGAGAACTAAATTTCTCCTGCAGAGAGATTTCTCCTCTGGAAGAACATGGCAGTATATGGGGAAGTCAAGTAATTATTTTTCTCTGCTGTTAATAATATCAACCCTCATTTCTCAGTGTTTCTAGAAATGTTCTATTTGGCTATTCATTCTTTAAGAAGAGGAAGATAGTATTCTCATTTGAAAACATATCATTATGGCTTTTTTATTACTATGTGTTGAGTATAATAAAGATATAAAATGTTCATGGGGATAGCATTAAATGACATAATCTGAAATCTGGAGGTGCCATGAAGTTAATGTGAGAATCCTAAGTCTGGTCATGAGGCATCATGGATTGAAATATCTTTTTGCAGAGTTTCATACAATTTCCTACCATAAAGAGCATGATGGGAGAGTTAAGAGAGAATTAAAGGTTTCCAGTCATTTGGGTGTTGTTATATTTTGTCCTAAAAGATTGCATTTGGTTCGTCTTATCAAACATCTAGGAATACCAAATCTTTCACTAGAAGTTGAAGATACAATAGAATAGTATCTATTTACATGGGCCTGTATTCTAGTTGCTCATAATGTAATAGGAAAGAAACATATAAACCTGTCTTCCACTTAGGAAAAAAGTCTAAATGATGTAACGAAGGTGTGCACATCTTGCAAAGACATTCTTTAAATTTACAAAAACTAATTTTGTCATCTGATCATACTTACCACAGAGTTGCAATAAAACAGACTTAGAACTGAGTGTCAGACATCTACTATGTGGCCACAAACGTATGCACGAAATATTTGGAGAATTTCAAAAGTATGCCAGAATGCAATATTATTGTATTGGCCAGGCATGATGATCATGCCCATAATCCCAGCACTATGGGAAGTCAAGGCGGGCAGATCACCTGAGGTCAGGAGTTTGAGACTAGCCTGGCCAATGTGGCGAAACCCCATCACTACAAAAAATGTAAAAATTATCCCGGTGTGATGGTGCATGCCTGTACTCCCAGCTACTTGGGAAGCTGAGGCAGGAGAATCGCTTGAACCTGGGAGGTGGAGGTTGCAGTGAGCTATATAGCGCCACTGCACTCCAGCATGAGCAAGAGAGTGAGACCCTGTCTAGAAAGAAAGGCGCAAAATAGGAATGCAATATTATTGACTTGTTGAGTTTTTCTCTGGGCATCAAAGGCGAACCTTCCGATATTCTCCAAACATTTCAGTGTGGGTAAGTAATTATAATCCAAAAATTCTGAAATGTGTTATTATAGGTCTTTTTTTGGTCCAAAACCATTTGCTGAGTGATTAGTTGCTGTATCACCAAAGCAGAAGATAAATTGATTTGAGTTTGTATAATGATAGCATGTCATCAAATGAATAAAAAGGATTTTTTTAATTGGCCATAAACGTTTTTCTTTATTTTTTCTTTTTTTTTAAAAAAAATCTCTGGCTTTTAAAAAGAACTGCACATGAATTATTTCTCCGTAGTACCCATCTTCAGTCTATTTTTATCTCCCCCTTAAGGCATGCTTAAGCTAAGGGATATGTCATTGGCTTAGTACTTATTGATATTCTTTCTGAAACAGGATATGATATAGTATAATACTTGCATAATCAGGATTCTGTCTAGACTAGTGAAATTAAAATAGTGACAGAGCAAAAAGGGTCTCTTTATGTAATAGAATACTTTAGGAAACATTATTTTCCAAAATATCGATGAAATGTGCAGATATGGAATTAGATTTTATATCATTATTAAAGTTAAGGTTTTAATATTGAAAATGCCTTATTGTTTTTTGTATTTTAATCTTACTGGTGTCCATCATTTTAGACTGACCTATTAGAAGATAATGTGAAATTTGCTTCAAATGTTTCTGTGGTGATAAAGAGAAGCTTCAAACCTAAGTACATCTCAAAAAATACGAAATAGAACATAAGGTCAATGATATAGGACAGGGGAAAATGCTCACATTGCTTATGTTTTGTGCTAAAATGTAATCATTAAATATATGTTAGTAGGTAACTGATTACTAAGAAACAGACTAAATATCATCCTTAAACCTTAGCAGTTTTGACTAAATAAAGCTGAGTTCTTAAATCTTTTTGGAGTTTTTTTGTTTAATAAAATAATTTCTAAGCATGTTTTATTAAAGAAAACTACCAGAAAACAATTTCAAACCAAAGATTTCTTTGAAAACTGCTAAGTCAAGATTCCCACTTCTTTCATTCCTCTTAGCCTAGGAAGGGTATAGAGAAAGTTACCTTGAACTCTTGGGACCAGGCGTGACTGAGTGGGTGCCCCAGGCAAATGATGACTTCTCCTTTATCTCAATATTCTGGAAATATTTGCTCAATATTTCTATAGAGAAGAAGAGGAATTTACCTTATAGCATTCTAATGGAGTGTTAGAGTTTTGAATGAATACATGGGATAGAGTCTCTGCTCAGCCACACACCATCTCTGTGACCTTGAGTAAAACTATTTACTATTTCTCACTTTTCCCATCTGTAAAATGGTCATTATAATAGTACCTATTTTCTAAAGGCATAGTGAAGATAAAATGAGATAATTTATGTAAAGTCCTTGGCAGAGTACCTGTCAAGTGGTAAATTCCCAAAAAAGTCTTACCTAATAATATGGTTAAAGTATGATCACTTTGTCCCAAGATAAATTCATGCACATTTCCTTTTCATTGATTTTAAATTTGAAATAAGCCAGATGTGGTGGCTCATGCCTGTAGTCCCAACACTTTGGGAGGCTGAGGCAGGAGGATCACCTGTGGTCAGGAGTTCAAAACCAGCCTGGCCAACATGATGAAACCCAGTCTCTACTAAAAACATTAACTGGGTGAGGTGGCACATACCTATAGTCCCAGCTGCTCAGGAAGCTGAGTCAGGAGACTCTCTTGAACCCATGAGGCAGAGGTTGCAGTGAGCCAAGATTGTACCACTATACTAAAACCTGAGTGACAGAGTGAGACTTGAGACTTCATCTAAAATAATAATAATAATAATAATAAATTGAAATAATAGTGCACTTTCTTTTGTGAAGAGAGCTTACAGTCATTTTCCTTGAATGATGGTAAATGGCAATTGGATAAGATTAATTGATCTCTGCGTCTGCAGTTGTAGCTGTCATTCCCAGCCTCCAGTTTGGAATCATATCACATGTGAACTTCAGCTTCAGTTGAGGATCCCTACAGCAGTTTTTATTCTCTTCATACCTGCCTATTGGCCATCTGTTTCATGGGAAAAAATAAGGGTAATAAGAGTGAAAATGGCCCCTCAGAAATATGTATTGGTTGCCCTTTCTCTTAGGAAAAGTCAGAAATGGGCATAATACAAGTAAAAGATGAGATAAGCCAGGTAGTTGAATCTGTTAAACATATCTAGACTTAGATCACCAAAGAGAGTAAGTGTTCCAAAACAGCCATCAATTCAAATTCATATGCTTCCTTAGAGATCTTTTTATGGTTCTCATTTCTCCTCTTATGTGTATTTGAATGACAGAGCCATTATTTAAGGCAAGGGTCTGTTGATAACACAGATCTGAGCCTTTGATTACTGTCCTGCTTTCCATTTCCCTGCTTGTTCCCTAGGCTGAAGCTACACTGACCAAACCATAGCATCTGATAATTTCACATTCCGTAGATGTTGATTGTGTGCTCATTGCCTGAGACAGCCGACTATTAATTCTATTGGTTTTGAAATTCAGTTAAAATTTGAAGCTCATAGTAGTTGATAGATTAATTTTTTTTGTGGGATTATAGTCGTTTTATTTTGTTGAACACCTTGGATCTAAATGGCATCCATGGCTGGGCATCCGTAGTGGCTCATGCCTGTAATTGCAGCACATCGGGAGGCTGAGGCAAGCAGATCACTTGAGGCCAGTGGTTCGAGACCACCCTGGCCAACATGGTGAAATGCTGCCTCTACTAAAAATACAGAAATTAGCCAGGCATGGTGACGTGCACCTGTATTCCCAGCCACTCGGGAGACTAAGACAGGAGAATCTCTTGAATCCAGGAGGCGGAAGTTGCAGTGAACCGGGTTCACATCACTGCACTTCAGCCTGAACAACAGAGTGAAACTCTGTCACAAAATAATAATAAATAAACAAATAAATGGCATCTATAAGTATTTGTTGCTATGAATTAGTGGCTGATCAACAGCATTATTTGTGTTTCCATTAAATCTAGGTGGCATTGGGGGAGTTTGAGATCTTCCATTTGTAGACCAAAGAAAATTTAAGTTTCATTTTTTGAAATCTCTACTTGTGTTTTGCATTGTAGACTTATAAGACCATAAAATATGAGCCTTCTAATAGATAGCACTCAGAATAATGTCTTTAATGTTAATTAAATAATGTGACATAAAACATGAAAAAGAAATCTTAGTTACAAGCACATGACACATGTTAGATTGTATTTTCTCTTTTAGTACATTTATTTCTACTTTTTGGAATAATACTGATATTACTCACATAAAAATGTATTCAAGTCTTCCAGAAGTTAATGTCTGTTTGTATATATGTGCTTTCTGCCTTTGCAGTTGCTGCTTTGCCAGTTTTATCAGAAGTGAAGCAAATATTTGTTGTCTTGGGAGCTCTCCTAATTTATATAAGCTACGTTGGTATTAAATGAACAACCTAATATTTAACTTACCTGTTGTGATGAAGAGTAGTTACAGAGGGACAAATATTTATTAAATAATTTTCAAATTGTTAAATGGTTTTTCTCTTGTAGTGAGAGATTTTTCTTGAGGCTGAATAGAAATGGGCTTCCCAAAGCCCCTGATAAACCGGAACGACATTGCTCCCTCTTCGTGGTGAGTGGATCTTGTTTCATTCATGAGTCAGATTCATCTAGTTATGATTCATACTATTTAGGAGAAATAAATTACTGTGAGAAAACATAGTGAATTTGCTTAAACTTTATATAAATAATACACAAATTACATTAGTGCCCAGAATTCTGAATATCGCCTTCCGGGGTTACTTTAATTCCTTTAATGTATTACTGCTCCTGTTAATACTGCTGCCAAAGTATAACAGTGATTGCCAGGCACAGTGGCTCATGCTTGTATTCCCAACACTTTGGGAGGCTGAGGTGGGTGGATCACCTGAGGTCAGGAGTTCGAGACCAGCCTGGGCAACATGGTGAAACTCCCATCTTTACTAAAAATACAAAAATTAGCCGGTGTGATAGCAGGCGGGAAGCTGACGCAGGAGAATCGCTTGAACCCCGGAGGTGGAGGTTGCGGTGAGCTGAGATGCGCCACTGTACTCCAGCCTGGCCTACATGAGCGAAACTCCATCTCCAAAAAAACCCAAACAAACAGTAATTGCACTCGGCAAGACACCTGGTATTTAGTATGTGGTTGATAAATGTTTAAAGAATGAAGGACTGAGAGATTGAATCAACAGTGGTCACTTCATTAAGGTATTACTTGGTATTAATTGACCTAAATTTGATTGTAATGAGATTTTTAGAACAGGATTTAAATCATGTACTTCTGCTACAAACATTCCATTAAGAATGTTGTTGTTCATCTCTGTCTTTCTTCTTTTATTTGTGAAAATAAAGTGCTATGCCCTTTAAGTGCTGCCCATGACTTCCAAAATAACCAAACTTCATTTGTTTGTAGGATTTGGGTAGCAGCGATCTAAGAAAGGACATCTATATCACCGTGCACATTATCCGAATCGGTAGGTACAGTACTTCATAGTGCAGTAGAGGAAGGAACAGAGAGAAGAAATGCTGAGAGGTTTCTGTGTCGTTGTGGTTTATTTGCTGTCTGAATCAGAAAGATATCAAAGCCAGATTTGAATTCCAGAATCACAGAAGTTGTGAATTGTTCCTTGATCTTCCAACTCCACATACGACCTCTTCATCTACCATAAACAGATTTTGGTCTCTTTTAATATAAGTACTTGTGAAGTTTATTGTGTTTCATTTTGTTCTGTTAGTCTTCTCAAACATATTTGATTCAAAAATTGTTTGTCTTTTTTTTTTTTTTTTTTTTTTTTTTTGAGACAGCGTCCCTGTCACCCAGGCTGGAGTGCAGTGGTACAATCTCGGCTCACTGCAACCTCTGCTTCCTGCGTTCAGGTGATTCTCCTGCCTCAGCCTCCCGAGTAGCTGTGATGACAGGCGTGCACCACCACGCCTGGCTAATTTTTGTGTTTTTAGTAGAGACGGGGTTTCACCATGTTGGCCAGGCTGGTCTTGAAGCAAGCCCTGGCCTCAGGTTATCTGCTCACCTCATCCTCCCAAAATGCTAGGAATACAGGAACGAGCCACCACTCCCAGCTGTGTTTGTCTTAAAATACGAATTTCTGTTAGCATAAAATGAATTTTTAAGAGCTGAATTTCCCATAAGTTAATGAAAACTCTATATAAATTGGCATTTTCCAAAGTGCAGAATGCTTCAGAGCGTTATTCCAGAAGGTGCTACAAGAAAAACAGGCTGTGAAATACTGAATACTGAATGTTTTTTTAAGTTGTATAATGTCATCAGTTTATTAAAGGGTCTGAGATGTTCTAAAGGGAAAAATAAATATGCCTGTCTAACTTTGTTGACCCCAGATTTTCTCAAATTTGATTTGACTGTGAAAACACTTATATAATGTAGCACTTCTTAACATCTTGTGGAACCCACTTTAATGTTCTGTGATGAACTTGCTCAATGAAGCCAGAATGTGTTCCGTTATTTTTACACATAAAATCCCTTTAAAAGCAGGCATTTTATGGCAGAGGAACTAGGTGAATTGAGGAACAGTGTAACCGACACAGTTTTTCCATTAAGTCTAACCAGTCATTAGGAATTTGTTCTCACTTCTTCACTAACTGTACTCCATTACTTGCCTAGGAATACTTGTGCAAGACAGTAATATCTTGCCATGCAGTCCTGCAAGATGATTTATTTTTATAGGCCTTTGTTTTATGTACAGGATAACTACATTGTGCGTTTAGTAAGGCTATTAAAAAACGTGCTTTCGTTCCAGCATAGATTTTCTATGTGTTTTTTCTCATAAAAATCTATTCTGAAAACCTGTTTTCATTTTATGCTATTTTTATATTTGAAGGACAGGAGAAATAAAAAATAGATATTTTTTAGTTATGTTTTATTTTTCTTTTTATAAATGAGTCTAATGAAAAAAATTCAGAAGAATCTTTGAAAAGGTTGGAAAAGTTAGAACCCATGCTGCTGTTTTCTTATGAGATAAAGCCTGTCTGTTCTCAGGATGGCAGAGGTAGTTTGTTATTTAATCTGTGTTTGTTTAAATTCAAATGTATAACACCAATGGTTAAAGTAAAATGTGATTTTATATATCTTCATGTAAACATCGCTAAAATTGAATATCTCCTATAGTAAGAGAAAAAGTAAACCACTTTTGCTTTTAGAACTTTCTCAAAGATTTCTATGGGTTTGGGGCGGTAAAAACAAAAACAAAAAAAAACCATGCAGCAAGGTGTGTGCGCTTCTGGCCCATGGACTTCACTCACAGCATTGTTACCAAGGAAGCCACCTCAGTAGTACTGCCCATCACAGGGCAGTCCTTCAAATGCTTACTGTTTAATTTGTAATTACACTTTATATTAAGATTGCTTTGGGCCAGGCACGGTGGCTCACACCTATAATCCCAGCACTTTGGGAGGCCGAGGCGGGTGGATCACCTGAAGTCAGGAGTTTGTGACCAGCCTGACCAACATAGAGAAACTCCGTCTCTACTAAAAATACAAAAATTAGCTAGGCGTGGTGGCTCACGCCTGTAATCCCAGCTACTTGGGAAGCTGAGGCAGGGGGATTGCTTGAACCCAGGAGATGGAGACTGCAGTAAGCCACGATCGCACCATTGCACTCTAGCCTGGGTGACAGTGCCAAGACTCCGTCTCAAAAAAAAAGATTGTTATGGTCATTAAGTCATTAGAATGAATGTTGAATCAGAAATTACCTCCTTGTCCTTGTCCTCAGTTTTAGGCAAATGAATACTTCTCTGGGATTATTGCAAAAAACATTTACCAGTTCAACACTCTGAGACTGAGGGACAAGTGAGATTAAGGTAAAATACACTAAGATAGGTTAAGATGTACTCTGCCAGCTCCCTTGATCCAGTGAAATTAGTGCCAGATTGCTGTCTGTCAGGGACACATGCTTCTTAATAGAATGTTCCTTGTACCTATTTAGTAGGAAAAGGGCACATTGGCCCTCACTGGCTACAGAAAGCAGGAGCAATAGCACCTCACTTTTGGGAATTTAAGTCTAGCTCTTTAGAAAGATGGAGAGGAAAAAAAGGAGAGAATTTAATAGTTTTATATCTTCCTGCCCATGCCAGTAAGTTCCTTCAACCTCTGTGCCTCACTGCCTCCCTTTTGACTTTTGGCTGATTGCTCAGTATTTTCCCCTTTCCTCACTCCTGCTACCTTCCTTCCTGCTTAGAGGAATGTGCCTAGAAAACTGATCTGGTTTCCCAAAGCCCAGTCAGAACTGTGAATTCTTACTAATCCTAGAGTTGGTGCCACCAATCCGGCACCAGATCATTTTTTCAGCATAGTAATTAGAATGGTGTCCAAAGCTATGGCACCCACAGCTCCCACACAAAAACCTTAAACTTTCATGTTTGAAGACATGAGTCAGCTGGACCACATAAGCTTCTCAGTGGTCACAAGTGACAAAATCCTTATTGAAGAGTCTTAAGTGGTTGTGAGAGCTACACTTCTCCCATCAACCTTACTCCCTTATTTTGCCATTCCTTCTCTCCCCTACTGTTTTTTCTTTAGTGCAGCTTTAGATGAAGGGGTTGTTTAAAAACGAAGAAAAGGACTGAAATGTGTGTATCCCCTTGTGTAAATTGTGGGAGCTAGCAAAAGTCATTAGGAATAATCTTGTTCACAGTTTCTAAGTTTCTTTTTTACTAAGGAACTTCTTTTCTGATGTTAAATAACTTTGAAGTGCTCCACTCAGAAATCATATCCCTTTGTCATCTTGTATTTACAAGGAAATGTAATAAGTTTTAAACCACGATATTGATAAAGACTGGAGTACATATTAATATTTCATTCTAATATAAAATTCTGTAATAATATTCAAAATAAAGATAAATTGAGACCTTTTTTTTTATTTAAAAATGTGACCAAAGTTTTAAATTTGTCTAAATCGGTTGTGTAAGTGGAAGTCAGATTGGTTGATAATTAAACTCAAGTATGACATAAAGTGTTTGATTTTCAGGCAGAATTTATAATAAATTTTTGTAGAGTAAAATTTGGCCATACATATGCGATCAGATCATGAAAACCTGGTATTTTGAATTCTTACATTTTGCGCATCTGAAAAACAAATAGATTTTTTGGCCATTTTTTAGTTTTGATTCTAACTAAGAGGTTTTTGGGCTGCATTTCCTCAAAAGTGACATCTTGTAGAGGTGTCACTTTTTGCAGAGGTTTATTTTACTACTGAAGAATGAAAGACAAATTGGATAGTGTCATCCCATTTTTCCTACTTCACATTAGATTTTGGAATTGCTGGAGATATCTTGATGTGCTGTAGGAGAATTTTGCTCAGTTAGAAACAATTTTATGGTTCTGTCGAAAAGCATCTAGAGACAAATTTGCAGATTTTTAAAAATCATTTTTCCCACCTTGTTATATTTCAACTTCAGTATACTTTTCACTTTTTGTCTTCAAAATAATCCTCTCATAATAAACACTAATAAATTAGAGAAATATATTAATAACATATTTTAAAATCTGCAACATTTTAAACAAGTTAAAACTTTATAACAGTTAAAACCATTTTGGTGATAACTGAGTTATGAACAGCCTGAGAGCTGAGGCAGGAGTGTGTGCAGTTGATCACCTGTGCTGACTTGCCATACTTCAGACAACCTCAAACTACTCCTTTCACAGGTGAAATTTTTTAAATAGTTTTTTTGAATATAGAATTTATTGAAAAATAGAAAATGGGAGAGTCACCATTACTGCCTTTAGTGACATGAACTTCGTGGGGTGCCTTCACGAATCTCAGGGGTCAGGGGATGGTTCCCAAACATGAGATTTGTTCCATTCTTTGTGTTTTACAGATGGCAACTGATGCCCAGAATTTAAGTGGCTTACCCAAGGTCACACAGCTAGGTGATTGGAGAGAGAGTCCAAAACTGAAGGAATATCTTCTGTTATGCCCAACCCAGACGCTTTTTATTGCCCATTACATTTCATGTGGCCTATTGTGTAGCTGGATATTTCTCTGCCTAAGATGCAGCTAATCGAATGGCTCTGTGGGTAATGTTTGCTTTTTAATTGAACAGGTCGAATGGGAGCAGGAGAAAAAAAGAATGCCTGTAGTGTCCAGTACCGACGACCCTTTGGCTGTGCAGTTCTTAGCATTGCTGACCTGCTAACAGGAGAGACAAAGGATGACCTCATTCTGAAAGTGTACATGTAAGAACCATGCACGTGGTGGAGGCTGGGTTGGGCGCCGGGGTACGTGTGGGTCCTACTTGGGCGAATGCTATTTTACTTCGGTAGAGAAGAACAGTGGATGGTTTATGAGCCATTCCTCAAAAACCCAGTAATCTGTAGACTTTTTGCAAGTGAGCCAAGTGAACCCTCAAACCACAGTTTGCCAGTCAGAGGAATTACTGAAGCAAGAACCAATGAGTGCAGACAGTTTATCAACTAGGTAGACTATCTACTATGTGGAATACCACCTTTGAATTTATAAACTGTGCACGTCTTTACCTTCAGACAATCAATGTGTTTTTGAAAAGTGAAAGTACTTTTGAAGTAAATTAATTAGAATTGGGAAAAGGGAGCTCATATGATTTCCAACCTACTCTCGGTGTTACTTTGCTGGACCTGCCATAACAAAGTACCACAAACAGTGTGGATTAACCCATTTATGCCTGAGATTGCAATTTTTTAAATTTTTGCAATCATACCATGGTGATGACCTTGAGCAGTAGGATATAAATAACTCCACATGCTTAGCGTTCCAATAATGGAACAGTAGGCATAAATGGGTTTTAAACAATAGAAATGTATTATCTCACGGTTCGCAGATCAAGATATTGGCATGACTGGCTAATTCTGAGGTCTATGAGGATGAATCTGCTCCATGCCTCTCTCCTGGCTTCTGGTGCTTTGCTGCCAGTTGTTGGGAGTCCGTGGCTTGTAGACGCATCACTCTGACTTCTGCCTTCATCTTCACACAGCATTCATGGCTTTCTCTGGGTCCAATCACCCACCCCACCCTACCCCCCCCCCTTTTTTTTTTGAGACAGGGTCTCACCCAGGCTGGAGTACAGTGGAACAATCTCAGCTCACTACAACCTCTGCCTCCCGGGTTCAAGCGATTCTCCTGCCTCAGCCACCTGAGTAGCAAGGATTACAGGCACATGCCACCATGCCCAGCTACAAATTTCTTCTTTTTATAAAGATACAGTCATATTAGATTGTGGTTCACTCTAGTAACCTTCTTATACGATTATCTCTGTAAAGACCCTCTTTTCAAATAAAGTCATATTCTGAGGTACTGGAGGTTAGGACTTCAACATTACCTTTATTGGGGAATATAGTTGAACCCATAATGCTCTGCTAAGAAAGTCGCCTAATATGTTCCAAATCCTAAATTAATGATTTTTTAAATGCACATGGGTTTGGCTCACACCACCATGCCACCTCCCCACAGGCTTGGACATTGAGGCCTGATACACAACAACATCTTCAGAGCCGACCCATTAGGTTTCCACACTCCTGGTGTGAGGACCATGCCCTTGGCTACCTCCATGAGTGAGCTGGCTTTTGTATTCCATTCTGGAGGTTGTGTTAATATATCCGATATGTGCCAGTGTTTTTTTCTTAGGTGATGGTAACACAAGTAGCCCACTGCCTTTGGGACATATATTAAAATTGCCTTTTTGACTTCTGCTTCAGGGTTTCATGGATTTTCCTACTGTCCATCCAATGGGACCTTTGTAACACAGTTAATAATTCATTGACAAAGATTAAACTATGGTCTGTGGTTTAGGACTGGAAACTCTCTTAATCCCTCTTACAAAGGGAGATGCCTGTGATGTTGATGTAAACTTGAAAATTTTGGCAAATTTAGTGGGTGGTAAAAGTTGCTACTCTTTTTATCACATAGCGACCCTCAATTTCAGTTGTTAAGCTTAAATCCGTGATGCCTTTCTTTCCATACTCAACTGGTAGTCATAAAAGGCAATTTATTTGAAATACTAATGACTAATAATAACTACCCTTTACTGTGTACTTACTATGTATGAGGAACTGTGGAAAGCACTCTGCTTGTGTCATTTCATTTTGCCCTCACAACAAACCCAGTTAATAGTTTGTAATTTTCCAGGTGTTGTTTCACACCCCAGTCTAGTCATGTGATGCTGCTGCTTATGTAGCTTTTTTTAATGTGGCAAACTAAAATTCCTCACAAACACACACTCATCATTTCTTAAAGTAGTCTTTCCAGGTGTGAGTAGCAAGTACTATAGGTGTCCTGCCACTGGGAGAACAGAGGGACAGACAGTCCCATCATCACCCTTGATTATGCAGCCAGCTGAACAAGACCCCTGCCTGTGCGGGACACTCACACTCATGAAGACAAATTGTTCTGCTCTTTGTGGCTTTTTATTGTCTGCTTTTCCTTAAGCATCAAATAAGGTTTTGGGTAATTCTTGTTCTAAGAGAAATTCCTTAAAGATGCCCATTCGGCAAATGGTGGTGCTGTTTCAAGAGTAATGCCACTCAAAACAGCCACTGTAGATTAGGGAGGAACTGTGAATTTAGTCAAACATGGGAAAGTGCTTATTAGAAACAATTTGGGAGAAATTTCTGCTTGTTAAGGTGACTGAACCCCCAGCCCATCTGGGACTCAGATAAATAACAATAACAAAATCCGGCCTGAGCATGGAAGATATTTTAGTCACATACTTTCGGAGGTTTTGTTTTTGTTTTATTTTGTTTTTTCAGTTTTGTAAGCTAAAAGCATGAATTCTGGAATCACTTAACTATCTAATAGGAAGTAAGCCATCTTTCTTCCTTCCCTACTGGGCTGAAATAAGAAAACTGGAGGCAGAGTGTGCTCAATGGCAATTTGGTGTCTTACAACTGGACAGGTGGGATGGTTTCATTCCATCTTAATTTTCCGGTCTTCTAAGATTCGGTGCTCAGTTTGGTATCCCGCTGTTAACTGGCTCAAAAATCACCTCCATCATGTTCATCCTGCAAAATCCTGTGGCTATAAAATAAATAAATATGTAAGAAAATAATTGTAAATTATCTGACTCAGACTTGATCACTAGGAAACAGAACCTGTTCTGTGGAAGATTTTGATTGATAGTGTACATAATCTTGACGTTCAGGCCTCCTGGGAGGACACATTCATGGATAATAAAATAGTGAATTTACACATACGTTCAGATGAAGGAAGTTTTCCCTAGCAAATCTGGGAGAGTAGTGTCAGTAAGGATGGATAGCAGAACCATATGCTTACAAATCATCATGAGTTACCAGGCAGAGGGACATCCATCTATTCATTCACGCAACTGACAGTTTTAAGCATCCACAACATTCAAAGTACTAAAGGAAACTCAGATATCAGCCAGTCCTAGATCCAATCCTCAAGGACCTTAACAGTCTACCAGGTGAACTACACCATGTAAACAAAGATAACATGACCAATTGATAAAAGCTAAGAGAAAGAGGTACAGATAGCTGTGAGAAGACAGAGAGATGCCCTATGTGGAAGCTCTGAAAGAGTAATTTTATTATTCTTTGGTAAATCCTGCCAGTGTTTTGCCAGTGCAAGCTGTGTTAATGTCAATTTCATTTGCTTAATTTGCTGCATTTGGATGCTAGGCAAACCTGTTCATGTTACAGTAGGCAGAGACCTTGCTAATGAGAACTAATTTATTGAGCATTTATTATATGCCAGGAATTATCCTAAGCCCACGTTTGTTTAAAGTTCTAGTATATTACCCCTGTTTCACAGATGGGGAAATTAAGACAAGGATAAATAAACTCACCTAAAGAAAATAGCTTGGTTAATCGTGAGAGTTTGAATTCAGGGAGTTGAACTCAGTTGGGCCTGCCTTCCCCTGTATGCATTGTTCTCTGAGATTTCTCTCTGTTTTGGGTCCACTTGTCTTCTGTTAGTTGTTAATCCCAGCTGCTTCTGTCATGAGGTAGGTAGGTGGGCAGGCATTACTAGATACAGGCATTCCTGCTCATCCTGGGACAACCATGCTAAAACTGACAGTCAATTGCAACAGGTTGATGGGGACTCCAAGGAAGTACATTACAGTGGTTACAATGAAAAGAGCAGGTATACTCTTTTGAGTATGAGGGTCATTGCTGGATCACATGCATCAGTAAAACTTAATGGAGTGTTAATGTTTTCACAGGTGTAACACAGAAAGTGAGTGGTACCAAATCCATGAGAACATCATCAAAAAGCTGAATGCACGTTATAACTTGACTGGCTCCAATGCAGGTGAGTATATGAGCCGGCTGATTTTCCCTATACTTTTCATTCCAAGCCCTTTCTTTTATTTGTGTGGGAAGGAAATTATCCGCCCTTTGTTTTTCTCTCCATTCACTCCCTAACTTTAAAAATGCTCGATGAATATTCTGGTACATCTTCGTATGCTATGATAGGCTTGTACTTATAACTCCCTATAAAAAATGTATTTCATTCTTCTTGAAACAAAAAAGATCATCTGAATTTGTTCATTGGTACCAAGTCTTCAGACTTGTAAGTTGTTAATGAAAGCTAAAAATCACATGAGAAATATGCTTGGATTTGTGACTGTTTTGTGGAAACAAGTTTGATAAGCAGCAGTCTTCAGGGAGGTCCAATAAACACATGCTTCGCTGCCTGTGGCTGGCTGCGAGCAGCAACATTATTGACAAACATACAGGTTCACAGACTGAAGGTGGCTAAAAAGGAAAGTGATGCTGACTGCAGTGGCATGTGAGGAAAAATGTACGTATGCTCGTTCAGAGGAGAGTTGAAATATTATATACCACTGTAAGTAGTATATGGTACATAGTGTTGTAATAGTAACATATAGTTTATACTACATTATGTAGCATATATAGATTGCATACCATATATAATGATATCCTGAAGTTTGGTCAGTAGACAAAAACTTGGTGAATATGTTTGCTCTTATCCACCTTTCAGACCCATATTGAAGCAAAACAAAGCTTGCAGCCATCTGCTTTAATTGACATAAAGAAACTTCAAATTAAATAAGCTGTTTCTTGAACTGAATATGTTGCTTTTTAATACTGATTTTTAAAAGCACCTTGAACATAGATATTTGTGTTGTAGACCAATCACCTGGCAACTAGGAGAACCGGAATTTAAATTCAAACCACCTTTTTTTTCAGACCCTTGGAGATCTTGCTAGACCAAACTGACCTGCAAGAGAAAAATCACTGTAGACAGAGCTTTGTGGTTCATTCAGTAAGAGCCATAAGTACCTCCAACTCACACATACAGCAGTGTTTCAGACTGTAATGAGTGGTGAGATCAGTTTTCTCCTCCCTCTCCCAAGAGTTGGGGAGATAACTTGGGTTTTATTTAATGCAGATGGCCTTTTTTGGGGGACAAAGTCCTGCATTTACCACTGAACAAACAAGACACTCGGAGCACTTACTATTGAGACCAGAGTCTCTAAGACTCAGAGGAGACAGGAGAAATGAAATACAACATGAAATACAACTACTATGTATGCATGTCTTCTCTTTTCCCACAAAGGAATGATAATTCTCCTGATTTTCTGTGGATAAAATGGTTTAATTTCAATACTCCCTCAGTAAGATGGTAGAGCGGCCGTTTTTTAGAGAACATGTCTTGTGGAATTCACTGGTAGACTTCCAGCCAAATCTAGTTCTAGTCCAAACCATTTGACGTTTCTTGATACCATTGACCATCATTTTATCATTAAATTTACCCTAGACCTGTGCTGTCTAATTCAGGAGACAGTAGCCATGTATTGCTATTGACCATTAGACATGAGCCTAGTATACCACTAGGGTTGAGATGTGCTGTAATTGTAAAGAACAGACCAGATTTTGAAGACTCGGCCCAATAAGAAAAATGAAAAATATGCCATCAATAATTTTGATATTGATTACATGTTGAAACAATAACATTTTAGATGTCGTGGGAGAAATAAAATATGCTATTGAAATTAATTTTGTTTCCTTTTCACTTTTTTGACGTGGTGACGAGGGAAGTTTAAATTTCATTCATGACTCACATTATACTTCTGAGTCAGTGCTACTCCAGGCTCACTTTAAAGACTAACATTTTTTAAGTTTTTCTTATGCATCATAAACAAATCCATTATGCCTTGCTCCTTTCCTTCTGCCTTTTAACTGTGAATAGAAGAGTTGGTAGCCATTACGTATCTTGTTCTTTCTCCTCAGGAGCCCTGTTATTTTAATTTGCTTACGTTCGTTCTCTATGTGGATAAACAAATAACAAACTAACCCTGACCTTCTGACTTTTCACATGTAGTTCCTGACCTTCCTGCCATCATAGACGTGGTCTTGACGCACCACGATGTGTTGAACTGTTGGCTACATGTCTTTCCCAGCTCCTTTTCATCTCACAGCCCTTTCCCCCTTCACTTGTGCCTGGTGCAGAACAACATTCATCTGTTGTTAGGTTGTTTGAATATATCATTGTCCAAACTGTGAGGTGATACCCAGTTGCCTCTTGAATCTTGGCGAAGTTCTCAATGATAGGCTTTAATTTATATCTCCAGATAGACCCTAACATAAATGATCCTATATCCTTAAGGCCTGTGTTAAAGGTCAGGGTTCCAGTTCAACCAAACCACAAATTGCCCTCTGCTTACAGACGGGAGTCGTCTCTTAGAGAGTATAGAGTAGTATTTAGGAGCTTTTTCTCTATAAGCAGGATGTCCTAGGCTTGAATCCTTTAAGGGATATTGGGAAGATTAGACGGAAAAATGTATGCAAAGCACTTACCGTAGGACTTCATACATGATAAGTGTGTTGAATGTTAACCATTATTATTGTTTACCCACTTTGAAGCCACTATCTGAAATATTCTATCCTCACCTCTTAAGTTGCCTATTTTCATTGTTTCAAAATGGATTCTGATTTAATCTCCTTGATGAAGACTTTTAGAATAACACAGTAAGATTATTGATATGTTGGATTATTGAACCAACCCCTTCTATGCTTTGTTTCCTTCATCTCCTCTCTGCTGATTTGATTCCTAATATCTCTTCCTGGTTTCTTTTAACTTAATTGTTGACCTTCTGATTAACTCCAGGAAGGAAGGGAAGCACATTCTGTTTCCTTGGGCAGTTCCTCCGATTCTTAGATGTGTTTTGTGCTTTAGATGTTCCATATGTTTTGTCAATTTTACTAGCTCCTTATTCTTACGGGAATCCTGAGTGAAACCCTACCAGAAAGTGAGATCCAAACCATCCTTTCCCGTGAGTCATACCTTTTCTCTTTACAGCCATTGTATTGAAATGAAAAGCTACGTGTTGTAACCTTTGCAAAGAACGAAAGAAACCACTGTACCATAGAGCCTTATATAAAGGGTTTCCCTTCCTTTAGCAGGATCCATCCCTATTTTGCAGCCTACTATGATACTCAGATTCCTAAGCAACCAAACGTGTGCTCTTTATACCTGGCTTCTGCTACAAAGCCCTGTCTGTTCTCCTGTCCTTGTGACCGCAGCTCTCCTCCACCCTTATCTCCTCAAAGGTGAGGCCCAGCCAGGGCCCACACAGCCTGCCTCTCTCTGCCTTCTATTTCTCTGGTCTCTCTCTCTGATCCTTTCTAGCCTCTCTGAAGCTGAGGCAAACCCAGCCCTAAGCCTCTTCACTCTAAAATTGTGCTCTAGAGAACGGAAGCTCAGGAGGAAGCCTAAAAACGATTTTAAAGAAAAGCAAAGCTATACTCTTTTCACCAAAGTTCCCACTCTTTGGTCTAGGTAGATCATTGTTCTGTATCCCCTTGATCTATACCCTTGGTGGAGGAATGGAAGTTCTATGGCCAGCAGATGGGGATTCCAGAGCTTTTCAGCTTCGTTATTGAAAGGGAGGCACATTAATTAATGGCTTACTTCAAGATAGTGGGAGAAGCAAGAACACCAGAAATTGAAGTGGGAAATTAGGGTGCCTAATGTGTAAGCTGTCACAACAGTTAGATAATGTTGACTTCCACTGTTTTCTCTCTGGACCACAGAATTGTTGATTAAATGGAAGCAGTGCAGTCAAACGTTTTCAAGAGTTGAGTTCACCCTAAAAAGGACTGTTTTTCCATGCTTTCTCCTGCTATTCCTTGGTCATTGGCACTAAAAAAAGATTTAAAAAGGCAACTTTGAAATTGGTTTTGGAAACAAATTCTACCAGCTAATTTTCAGGCCATTTATGCTTCATTGATGTCCTCCTAGCTGTTGGAGTTGTAATCTTGTCTGGTTAATAGATAAAGGGATTCATCTAGTTAACTGGGCTTTTTCCCCCTCTATCCTAAAACTTATGTTGCAAAGGTACATTAACCACTATCTTAGTTGAATTTAGAAACTGGAAGAAAATGGCAAGTGATCATTTAACTTTTTAAGATTTTTTAAAAAATTGAATTACTGTATCTCTACAGTTAGATTTAGTTAGGTTGAGTGGTTTGAAATATCCAAAGTTGTGCTGTTTTATGAATTTTAAATCCAAAGGCAATATTGTGAGAATTTGAAATTCTAAAAATATTCATTAATGTGAGCCTGATTTAGGTTTGCTGAGCAAATGGATATTGTAAATGTCACTTCTGATAGCAGTCGAATTCTAGGAATGTGAAATTAGACTGAGCCAATATAATTTACTGAGGCAAATTAAGTTCTAAGTCTTGAAACTGTGTGTAAAAATCATTGGCTATGGTTCAGTATGTCCTAAGAGAAACTTCAGAGTCTTTTCATGTTATCTGTATATTTATGAAATATTTCCTATAGTTTGCACATGTAGCTTACAACTAGAAGAAATCGTATTTGCTATTCAGGTAAGTTTCTAGAGTCTGTTTTATCTTAGTTGAGTGTACATGATTGTATTCCTACAACTATACTTTTTAACCCCCACAGAAGCTTAAGAGGAATTACCTGAATAAGGAGACCACAATATGTAGCGAGAGCAGTTTCATTCTATTCAGGAAATATGTGGTGTTCTTTATTTGGCTGAGGTGAAAGGAGGCTTTTTGAGAATGTTAGGTTGCATTTTTATGTCCACACATACCAAGTAGTCATTTTATTCTATATTACCAATTGGTATAATTCATAAGAATTTGATCAGTGCACCTGATTTTTGAACATTGTATTTGCTTTCTAGTATCATTAAAATAAAAATGGAACTTATTGGCACCACCTATTGGTTAGAAATTTAGTATATGACCTTTTTGCTGACTTTTGGAATTTCCTAAATATTTTACCATGATCTCTCTTTAAAGTTTTTTTTCAACTAGTTTTATTTATAGAAAAATAGTACAATTAGTAATTTCTGAAAGGTCTACATTTTACCACATTTCATTTGCATAATATCCCCCTCCATTTATATATGTGTGTATATGTGTATGTGAATATAGTCATATAACTCAACATTAATAAATTTGATGTAATTCTTAAGGATTGTATCAGAGCCCTGATTTTATAAGTTTGTGTATATATATATGTGTACATACACCTATCTATGCATGTATACACACATGTACATATATACACATATACACATCTATACATATCATACATCATATATACATTTATTTTCCTGAACTTCCTGAGAATATATTGCACACATGATGCCTGTTTATCCCTGCTCACTTCAGAACATAGCAACAGAACCACAGTACAATTATCTAAATCAGAAAGTTAACATTGATATAATACTATTATCTAATCTGCAAACTTCATTCAGATTTTAACAATTTTCTTCATGTCTTTTATAACAAAAGACAATCCTGGCTGGGTATAGTGGCTGCCACCTGTAATTACAGCACTTTGGAGGCCAAGGTCAGATCACTTGAGGTCAGGAGTTTGAGACCAGCCTGACCAACATGGTGAAAACCCATCTGTACTAAAAATACAAAAATTAGCCAGGCATGGTGGCCTATGCCTGTAATCTCAACTACTCGGGAGGCTGAGGCAGGAGAATCACTTGAACCCAGGAGACAGAGGTTACAGTGAGCCAAGATCATGCCACTGTATTCCAGCTTACGTGACAGAGTGAGACTCCGTCTCAAAAAAAAAAAAAAAAAAAGAAAAGCCAGGCTGTTTTGCATGCAGTTGTCATATCTCTTGTTTCCTTCCATCCAAATCATGCTAAAGAATGGCAAAGAAAAAATATAGTTCAAAATATTTACTACATTATACTGTAAGATATTTTTGAAAGTTCATGCAGTATTTTTTTTAATTAAATCCAAATGATGTTAATGGAAGTAGAGCTATGCATGGCTCTACTTAATGTAAATGAGCTATGTATGGCTAATTTATATATAATCACTAGCAATTCTGTTTGCAAGATTTGCTGTATAGGAAAAATATGGAAGTATTTTAACAAATTAAAATAATCAGATATTAAATGACAGTCATAGATACTATTGTAGAGGAGGAAAAAAATCTCATCTATTCTAGGTTCATGGATTAGGCCCCTACAACAAAAGATGGATTAACAAAAGAAAAGTATACAAATGTATTTAAGTTCTATGTGACATGAGAGTCTTCATTAGGAAATGAACACCTGAAGAAACAGTTTGATCTTAGTTTTTTATAGTAGGTCTGATGAAGAACAGGGAGTTATAGAGAAATATGATAGGGAGAAAAGGTATTATCTAATGGCAATAAACTGGGAGAAACTTAGCCAGGCCTGTTTATTCAGATTCTTCTCTGTAGCACTTTATTTTCAGAGATAAGCTCATACTTTCCCCTCAGGTATAGAAAGGACACCTCTTAGGACCTGCTCAGGGAAGAAGGGCAGGGAAGGTCAGAGAGACCTTCCTGTACATGGTGTCTCCCAAAATAGTATGCCACGGTACCGTATTTTAGGGTAGTGTGTCCTGACCCCATCATTATGCTCTATACACATTTTTAAAATGGTTTTCAGCCCATGAATTCCTTTGTACTTGTTATTGTAGAAATAAAATATAAATAGGTAATAATAGTTACAGTAAAAAACAATAAAGCCTGTTGAAAAACCTAGACATAATCCTTGTGTATATACTCTTGAAATGTGGATACACTAAATCAGAATAAGAATGGAAACTTTAAAGTGAAAAATTCCCCTTAGTTAAAAAGGAAATTTTGAAATCCCTTTGAGTGGTCTCACCACTCCTTTCAAATGTGGACAAGCCTCTCTCCAGCTTTCATTGCTCGTCTGCAAATTTCTTTTGTGGTTAAGACTCAGTGAAAGTAAATAATTTCACATGTCTTTAATGCCCTTTCATTTGACATTCTGTGACATTATGCATTGCTTTAATCTTATGTTACATTCTGTGACATTATGTATTGCTTCAATCTTATGTTCTCTGTAACTCTTAGCCATGAGCTAACCACTTCATTAGAGAAAACATAAAAGCCTTTCCCAAAACTTTGAAATGTAGAACTAGCAGATCTGCAGACAAGCAGTTATAATCACAAGATTATTTGTTCATGCTTCTCATACTGTTTACATATTAGAAGGTAGTCATCCCAATGGATAGGGTTACCCACTTCAAAGATCAGGAAGCTGATATTCTGAAGGTGAGCCTGTGGTCAGATCCTTTGAGTTATCCTCGGTGATGTCAAAATTATTCTTTAAGAGTTAACTTAGTTTAGTTTATATTTATATTCTTTAAGAGTTAACTTAGTCTTTAAGGAAGCAGTCAGCAATAAGCATATTTACAAATTGAATAATACTGGTTAAAATCAGAAACCAAGGTATGACTATTCAGAAATAAAAGTTTTTTCTTTTTTCTTTTCTTTCTTTCTTTTTTTTTTTTTTTTTTTTTTTTGAGATAGAGTCTCGCTCTGTTTCCAGGCTGGAGTGCAGTGGTGCAATTCCAGCTCACTGCAACCTCTGCCTCCTGAGTTCAAGCAATTCCCCTGCTTCAGCCTCCCAAGTAGCTGTGACTACAGGTGCACACCACCATGTCCGGCTAATTTTTTTTTTTTTTTAATTTTAGTAGAGGCAGGGTTTCACCATGTTGGTGAGGACAGTCTCCATCTCCTGACCTTGTGTTCTGCCCACCTCAGCCTCCCAAAGTGCTGGGATTACAGATGTGAACCACCATGCCCAACCCTCTTTTTTCTTTATTTTCATTTTAAATTGGCTTTGAAAATATATCTGAAAGAGGAGATACATCCCAAATTTGAGCAGTGGTAACATTAATAGTGTTAAGTGTCAAGCTCTGCAAGATGACAGTGTTAAAGGACAGCTATAATTTGAATACTTTGGTCCTACCGTGTAGAGGCTTTAAGTAACTAGGACCTTTTCATCATGTAATTAACACATTTTTAAGCAGGCGTCTGGTAATGCTCACAGCTCCCATTTTCCCACCTGCATCTTGATTTCTCCATCTAACCTGGCTCATTTGTACACACCAGTCTCTTCCTAATATTCTTGTCTTGTCTCACTTGACACCACACTTTCTAGAAATTTGACTTTCCTTCTTCTTGCTTTCCTCTGCTTCAGAAACTTTCAGAGCCTGTCTCTGACCTCCCAATGTAAATACCTCATCTTAATCAACCAGAATTTTACTGCTTGGTGTAGCTAGGATGTGCTCCTGTAAAGTTTTCACTGACTTTGAGTTGAACTCTAAATAGGATTTCATTTACTGAAAAAGCCAATTATCTTATCTTATAGATATAACACATAACATTCTAATGCACAAAGCAAAACTTAGATGATTAATTCTGTAAATCAAGCAAATAGGAGGGAATAGATATAAAATTTGTGTTCTAATAACATTGAGGCCCTAGGTATTTCAGAAATGAACAGGTTTTACTGAAAGTGATTTTGGAAAGAATCTGGTAATATCATCTTTAGGAAGTTTTGCTAATACCTCTTGATGTTAGTAATTTTGTAGTTCAAGTGTAGAAATTTCACAAATTGTGTTTTACTGTTAGCCCTCACCTCCCAAACACATACAAAGTGTGTAAACACTGTCAAGAAACAGTGTTTTGAGAGTTCGCAACAGAATGGCCGTGTGAAGAGCTGCACCAACATGCTCCAATGGAACAACCATTATTGATGAAAATCATATTCCCTTTTAGATTTTCAAATATATTATTTTTCTTATTTATTTTTAAAAATGAAATGGGGACTCACTGTGTTGGCCAGGTTGTTCTTGGACTGGCCTTAAGCAGTCCTCCCACCTTGGCCTCCCATGGGATTACAGGTGTGAGCCACTGTGCCTGATCAAAAATCATATTTTACAATAGGACTAACATCTAGAAATCTTCCTAAGTGTAGATAGTAAATAAAGAATAACTACCAAATCCTGATAAGAATCAAGAGAGTTGGTGAAACTTACATCTCATTTTCTCCTTCTGGCCTGCACTACTTCAATGTGATGAAAATTCTACTCTATATACATGTAGCCAAGAAAATGGGGTTCCCTCTACCCTCAGCTCACAGTCAAGGGATGTGGTAGCTCACCAGGAGAGGGTAGGCTGCTAGCATTTCTCATTCCCCCTGCTGTGACATGGAAAGGCCAAGTTTCTGACAAGTATGGCTTAGGGGTTGGGGGCTATCTTCTTCTGCCCAACCCCCACTCCTAGAGCAGAGGAGTTACCCCAAGTGCAACAGGCTGAGAATGCTGGACTACCAGTTACCCTTCCCCCAGCTTGCTTATACAGCAGAGGTTTCACACAAGGGGAGGCAAGTTGAAAAGAGCGGTTACTGCCTCAGCCTAGCACCTTGCTTATAAAGCAGAGGTGTCACTCTAGAGGGTGGACTACCGTACCCACTTCCAGCTCTGGAACTGTAGTTCAGAGATTTGGCTCAGAGGCAGAGGCAGTCCATAGAGGAGAAAACTCAAAAGCTCTAGTGAAAAGAATGGATTTATTTGAAACAGAGTATATGGAAGTTTAAGCGTAAGGGTACTCCTGAAAACAATGTAAATGTTAGAATAAAGATGTTTTGAGAAAAAAAAAAAAAGGTATGAGAAAAAAATGAACAGAACCTTAGAGAAATGTGGGATGCCATCAAGCACATCTGCATACCCAAAATGGGAATACCTAAACTAGAAAAGAGGGAGACAAGAGAGGAAAAAATATTTGAAAACATACTGACAGAAAACTTCCCAAATTTAATGAAAAACATTATCTATCCATGAAGCTTAATGACTGTAAGAAAGCTAAACAGAAAGAGATGTACACCCAGACAAATCATAAAGAAAGTGCTGAGGGACAACAACAAAAGAGTTTTTCCCTTCCTTGCAAGCAGCAAGGGAAAAACTACCCATCTCATACAAGGGAACCCTAGGCATATTAGCACCTGACTTCTCATAAAAAAACAACAGAGATCAGAAGGAAGTGGGATGATGTATTCAAAGCTAGAGAAAAAAGCAGACAGAATCTTATATCCGCCAAAACTCTTTCAAAATTTCTGGCAAAATAAAGACATTCCCAGACAGACAAAAACTGGAAGAATTTGTTGCTAACACAACTACCTTATGAGAAATGCTAAAGAAATTTCTTCCTGCTGAAAGCAAATGGCTCCACACTATAATTCAGATCCTCATGAAAAACAAAGAACATGTAATTACGTATTTATAAAACACCGTGTCAATGACTATTTCTTCTCCTTTCTTCTCTTAACTAATCTCTCCATTTCAGTACAGAGTGCCATCATCTATACAGCTTCGCAGATGAGAAACTCAGAAATCTTCCATGATTTCTCATTTTCCCTTATCCCCTGACATCTTATATACCCCCAAGGCATATAACTTCTTATATTTCAGTACGTAGCTATTTTGCCACTTTTTCTCTTTCTGTTGCATCCATGTTAGTGTGAGCCTCTGTGATCTCTTGCCTTTCTGTCTGCAGTAGCCATTAACTGGACTCACCAGTTCTACTCTTGCCCTTCTGTTTTAGTCTCTTCTTGCATTGCTACAAAGAACTACCTGAGACTCGGTCATTTATAAAGAAAAGAGGTTTAATTGACTCACAGATCCACAGGCTGTACAAGAAACATGGCTTGAGGGAGACCTCAAGAAACTTACAATCATGATGGAAGGCAAAGTGAAAGCCAGCAAATCTTAAATGGCCAGAGAAGGAGGAAGAGAGTGAGGAGGAAGGCGCCACACACTTTTAAACAACCAGATCTTGTGAGAGCTCACTCACTGTCATAAGAACAGTAAGGGAGATGTCTGCTCCCATGTTACAGTCACCTCCTACCAGGCCCCTTCTCCAACTCTGGGGATTACAATTCAACATGAGATTTGGGCAGGGACACAAATTCAAACTGTATCACCTTTCCACTCCCATTTTCCAGGCAACACCAAGAATACTTTCTTAACACACAAACTGGGTTATAATCCTTTACTTAAAATTCTCCAGGGGCTTCTCATTACTCTTAGAATAGGAATAATTTATCATGGCCTCCATAACTGTTGACTGTATTTCCACCTCCACCTATGGTCACACTTGACTCTGCTTCAGACACACTGGCCACTTTCTGTTTTCTCAGTCACCCCAAGCTCTTGCCTGTTGCAGGACTTGGGCACGTGGGCTTCTTTTTGCATGAAGCATTCTCTCTCCATTTTTTGCATTGCCCTCTCTTCTTCCTTTAAGCTTAAATGTTAAATTATTCTGTAGCCAATTATCCTTTATTATTTTTACCTCAGTCTCTGCTTTATTCACCTTTAATAATTATAACAACTAAAAGGAAGAAAATTCTCATAGAATACGTAAGAAATAGTAAACAAGAAGACAGAACCTAGGAATTGGGATACGGGAATACTTTTTCTGCTGTAATAGTAATAAGACCTTTTATATAATTTCAATTATTTAACATATACATGTGCTTTTACATTTTTAAATCTAGTTAAACTTTAAAATTCCCAATATTTAATGATTAGTAATCACTCAATATTTGTTTCACAATTGAGTGAATGAAAATGTTATAAGAGGTATACCTCCAGTTTGTTTCTGTAATTTTCTAGTGCCAAATCAAAGAGGAAAACAGAAGATGAAAAAATATCATACTGAATCCTAAAGAGGTTACATAATATTTCCTATCTTTGAAGTCTAAGGCCCTCATTTACTTATCCAATCCTAATTGTTGGACTCTCGAGTGCCTTCAAATTTTTCATATTTATACATAATCATGTGGGGAACGTCACTCATATTTTGGAATATGTTTTTAAAATAAAGCCTTAGAAGTGGGATATTAAGGGAGAATTTGAGCTTTATTATGAATTTTGCTGTTTTGCCAAAATTAAAAGGGGCTTGGATAGTCATTTTGGGAGAAATATTAACCCAATCTAGAACAGATAAAAATCAGATATTTACATCTGGAACCTGAAGATTCAGAATTGTGGGATTAATCAATACAACTAGAAAATGGAGGAGGAAATTGTTTGGGGATTGAGTGGAAGAGACTGTGTGGTTTTAAATGTGGCTTTACTTCCGCAAACTCTATGTGCTCAAGGTAAGCTGCTGAGGTTAATGATCATCTTCTATAGTAATTTGTGATATTAACTTTAATCCCTCATCATTTCTCATCTAGGCTATAAAAATTGTTTGTGATATGTATCCTGCCAAATCTTTCTCTGTGTCACTATCAGATCTTGTTCAACCAGGTCCATTTTTGAGAATGAGTTTCTATAAGCTTTCGAGTATCTTGGCTGTATTGAGATTAAATGTCTAATTCAGGGCTATTTGACTTTATTTTGAGAAAAAGTAAAATGCGGCCACTTTCTGGTCTTTTCTTAGCATATGCATATATTAAAATGCTTAAAATCCAGAGAGAAGGCCATTTCAGTTTAGTCATCAAACTTCATCAAACTTCTAATTGATAAAATAAATAAGGCTTAATATATATGTACTGACTATATTCTTCCTTTCCTAACCCTATAGTTCAATTTAGGGACTTGTTTGTGATTATTTCTGGTTTGTAATGTGATCTTTAGATACCCCTATGGTGTAAGCTTTACTATACTATTAGCACATCTTTTCTTAGCTCAGCTATACATTTTTATATCCTGTCATTTTTCTTCTGTATTTATATAGAAACTCAGGAGAATGAAGAATAAAAATCAGTCATACGGTGTTAAGTACTTTTGAATTGTCTTATTTTATTTTCTACTTTAATTTGGTATATTATAAAATTTTTTGTCAGAGAACAGTTTTTGAATTAAATATTGGCAAGATTGATATTTCTTAAATACTACATAATTTTTTTTGCTTGGTTAATTAATTTACTCATTTACAATTACAACTCAGCTAAAGGCACTAAATTACATTTTCCTCCTGGACCACTTGTGTTACTGGAGAACAACAGGGATTTCAAGGATTTTAAAATAAGCCACCTTTCTGAAACATAGTAGGTTCAATTGTTGTAACCTCCCTTTCCACTAAAAGCATATAAAAATGCTGGATAAATTACAACCAAGAGGTGGTAAAAATAGAGAATTAAAGTTTAAGTAAAGAGAAATCCTCTTGCTAGATGTAAAGATGGAGTCAAAACTGGAAAAATAACATTCAGGTAGATACACTGGTAAGGAAGGAGAGTGGAGTGGAGCATTAATATAGGACTTGACATTTTGAGGTTTAAGTTTTAAATTTTCCATGGAAGATGAGACATTGCCTTGGTCTGTACAAGGGGCACCTAGAAGTCAGTCCTCTAATATGAAGCCTGAAAGAGCTGTTCTTTATTTTTAAAGATGATGAGGTGAATGCTTCTGCGATGAGACATCAGAACTCTATGCTTATATTATTAGTCTGAATTTATATTAACTCAGTAGTTGGGAAAAATCCATAGCCATTAAATTCAACACAGAAAAGAAAAGAAAAGGCTTGGTGTCAGCTATATAGCCTAAAAAAGTAAATGTATAACCCACTGCATATGTTGCTTCCACACCTATGATGAATGGGATTCCTTTGAAAATAACACCCGCTAAAGATGAGTTGTGATAAAATGTTAACAATTAACAATCAATGAGGCAGAGTAAGCAAATGCAGCAAATGAAAATCATGATCTTTTGGAATTTTATATAATAAACTATCAGGAAAAGAGGTAGCAAAAGAGATTCCTAATGCAGAAGAAAACATCATGAAAAAATGAAAACAGATTTTTTTTTTTGAGGTGGAGTCTTGCTGTGGTGCCCACCTGGAGTACAGTGGCATGATCTTGGCTCACTGCAACCTCCACCTCTCAGTTTCAAGTAGTGCTCCTGCCTCATCCTCCCAAGTAGCTAGGATTAGAGGAGCCTGCCACCATGCCTGGCTAGTTTTTTTGTATTTTTTAGTAGATATGGGGTTTTACCATGTTGGCCAAGGTAGTTTTGAACTCCTGACCTCAGGTGATCCACCCACCTCAGCCTCCCAAGATGCGGGAATTACAGGTATGAGCCACCGCACCTGGCCTGAAAAGAGGTTTTTAAACCCATACATTGAAAGAATATTGAGTATATACATTTCAGCATTACTCGAGGCACTGGTATACAGTTTTTAACAATGAAAAATATTTGTCCTCTTTGTGTTTAAATTCTAGTGGTTAAAGAGAAGTAAATAGAATTTCTAAAATTCTTTTATAATATGTTACTAAAATAAGAAATCAGTGGACTAATTAAATAACAAACAAGTATAGTTGAAAATGAATTAATAAACTGAAGTTATAACTTAAAATTTTAGCCAGAATACTACCCAAGGGGTAAATGCAATGGAATAACCTGAATAAATATTTAAGAGCAATAAATGATTGAATGAAAAGACCAGCATACATCTAGTAGGAATTCCAGAAGGAACAAATAGAGTACATGGGTAAGCTGCAATATTTGGAAAGGTTGACAATTGGTAGAACTTTTGCAGAGGACAAAATGTGCAGATAAAAGAAAAAAGTTATAAGTAGGATAAATTAAAGTTCTCTCTAGCTAAATTAAATAACTTTTGCAGAAGAAAAAAATGCCCAGATAAAAGAAGCAAAGTTTATAAGCAAGAGGAATAAAATGGAAATCCCATCTAGATCAATTATGATGAAACCACAGAACATCAAAGACAAAACTAGAAACCAGAGAAAAAATATGGATTACCTAAAAATAAATAATAGTCTTAGCAGCAGTTTCAGAGGTCAGAACATTATGGAATAATATCTTAAAACTGCTGGGAGCATATAGTCAATTTTGAATTCTTTACTTGACAAACTATGACAGTCGTTGTGTAGTATCCAGGGGAAACTGGTTCGAGGACCTCTTAGGATACCAAAATTTGCAGATACTGAAGTGCCTTATGTAAAATGGCAAATGCTATTTACATATAACCTATACGTATCCTCTCATATACTTTATCTCTAGATTACGTGTAATACCTAATGCAATGTAAATGGTATGTGAATGATTGTTATACTGTATTGGTTTTTGTTGTTACTGTTGTATTGTTATTTTTTATTGATTTGATTTTTCCAAATATTTTTGACACCCAGCTGGTTGAATCCACAGATGCAGAACCCCACAGAACAAACAGCCTACTATATTTAAAAGGGGGAATAAAATAAAATGTCAGATAAAGACTTGGAGAGTTTACATTCACATTCACTGAAGCAACTAGTCAGAGTTGATCATCAGGAGTAAAGAACTGAACTTGGAAGGAAAGAAATGTAAGAAGCAAGTGTGTACAAAGAGAATGGCAAATGTCAGGGTAAACCTACTTCAGCACTGACTGCGAACAGCAACAATTTAAAAATATATCATCATTGGCCAGGTGCCATGGCTCACCCCTATAACCCTAGCACTTTGGGAGGCCCAGGCAGGCAGATCACAATGTCAAGAAATTCAGACCATCCTGGCCAAGATGGTGAAACCATGTCTCTAGTAAAAATACAAAAATTAGCTGGGTCTGGTGGTGCACACATGTAGTCCCAACTACTCAGGAGGCTGAGGCAGGACAATCACTTGAACCCGTGAGGCAGAGGTTGCAGTGAGCTGAGATGGTGCCACTGCACTCCAGCCTGGTCACAGAGCGAGACACCATCTCACATTATATATATATATACACACACACGCACACACACACACACACACATGCATACATACATACATTTATATACTCTCTTCTATATATATGTGTGTGTGTGTATATATATATATACACACACATACATACATACATACATTTAAAATCATCATCATAGTTTAAAAGATCCAAGTTCCCAGAATTGTTCCAGAAGAGAGTAGAGCTATTGATTAAATTTAGTCTTTAAGTCAATTACTTACATTAAACTTTTAAAGAATAGCAATAGTATGTATAATTTCCAGAACTATAGAGAGGTATATAAGGGAATAAGAAAGCTCAATCCATCTAGAGAGTAGAAATAAAGAAAGAAAGAAAAAAACAATTAAAAATCATGGTATTTGAAAAAAAAAAATAGCAATATAACCTCTCCTTTTGACTGAATTACATGCTAAGTATCTTCTAAAGGATATTTTAGAATTTGCCACTTGTTACAGAGCTTTGGCTTATTAGTATCTGAGGACAACACTGTAATCCCCATATCATTAGGAATTTTACCACCTTCGTATATGTCTAATTGTACATATCGTCTATTTGTATGTATCAATTATGACTGTCAAGTCTTCCATGTTAGAGGATTGTTCTCAATATACAGACAGATTTGCCTTTCAAACCTTCATAGAACCTAATTATAATACTTGGATTTACCTGGTGGTAAGTGGGCTCAACTATTAAAAGGGATATTTTATTTGTATATGATGCTAAGGGGACTTTGTCCATTTTTTGATGGAAGCTAATTTGTTGATACTCATGGCAGGAAGGAATAAGAACAGAAACAATGGTATATATAATGATAGTAGTGACGGTGGCAGTTGTAGCAGTAGCAGCTGACATTTTTGAGCACTTCCTTTGTGCTAAGCATTACCCGAAGTATTTTATGGAATTGGTGTCATATCTTTATTTTACAGATGTGGAAACCAAAGCATAGAGAGGTTGACATTGAGACAGTTGCTTGCAACTGTATGATATAATTCTTAAACTGCACACTTCATAACAGCATGTATTTATCAAATATATTTATCACAATTTTCCATTTTTGCATGGCTGTACATTCATAGCCAAAAGTTATTTGGTTTATTCGTGGCAAAATGGCTGATGTATTCTAAAATTAATTTCAGCTGCTACTTATAAATCATGCTGTGCTTTCCATTTTTTACATAAAATTGAAGAATTTCATGAATTTAAAAGGAGTCAATGTATAGACTGAATAAGCTTCAATTCTCATGAAATTAGAGCTTCAATAATCAGCCACATTTGGCTTAAGAGATACCAAGCTTTTCTTTCATCTACTACTACTCTGTAGGCTGAACTTAATCATGAATCATATGTTGTTTTATGGCAGACTTCAGATTAATGACTATACCTTTTGTTTAAAATTAAATGTTAAGTATTTATCATGTTCAAACTTACTGCTTGAACATCTAGGCTGATGTGAAAGTTCACTTTAGTGATTGTTTCTTCCAGTGAGGGGAACATTTCTCCCATGGCAATTTCATTTTGGGCACTTATATTAAGGGCTAAAAAAAAAAGTGATTTAAAAACATTATTTACATAAATAAAATTAGGTTCAATTTTATGAAATTAAAGTTGAACCTAATTCAAATTTAAAATTTAATCTAATTTTACAAGTTGTCATAAATTATTCCCTACACTTTCAAATTCTTCCTGTGATACTTTTTTCTTATTTTAATATTTCTATCATACCCATGATCCATTCTGTTTTATATTCTCTCTCTCTCTCTCTATATATATATATATATATATATGTGTGTGTGTGTGTGTGTGTGCGTGTGTGTGTGTCTTACTTTCTTTGTTAGATTATCAATTCCTTGGGAGTAGGAACACTGTTCTATATACATCCATAAATCCCACTTTCCACCCTCCTCTCAAGCCGTAAGTTACTGCTGCTCAGAGTGTGCATTTTGAACTGTAGCAGCTGTAAGGTGAAGTGTGCAGATAAAATTTAAGAAATTACCTTACCCCAAGAGATAGCAAGTAAAGCCAGGACACTGAAGGAGAATGATAAGAAAGAAAACGGAAAAGAATTACTCTTCTCCAAACATGCCCTATGTCATAAACAATAGACCGTGAAAAGACAGGGCTAATCCTCAGATAATTGGAATGTGTAAATATTTGTCTTTTTTGTCCCAGCTTTAATAAGGTATAATTGACAATTAAAAATTTTACATATTTATGGTGTACAATGTAATGTTTTGATATATTTATACACTGCTAAATGATTAAATCAAGCTAACTTACGTATCTCCCTCATGTATTTTAAAGCAGTGAGAACATTTAAGAACCACTCTCTTAGCAATTGTCAAATATATAGTATTTTATTATTAACTACATCACCATATTATACAATAGCTCTCTAGAACTTCTTCATCTTGTCCAACTGAAACTTCGCCTCCTGTGACCAAAATCTCCTGGTTTATTCTCCCCAAGCCCCACATCCCCCACCCTCTCCAATCCCTGGCAACCATCATTCTACTCTCTGCTGCTATGAGTTCTACATTTTTAGGAGGAATGTGTAAATATTTACTGTGTCTTTCCTTTGTAGTGATGAGTAGTTTCTCAGTCTTCATTATGTTAGTTCTTACTGTTCTGGTGGCTCATTTATCCAGCCTCTTGGTTGTGGTCAGGGTAATTAAGGACCACTGTAAAAATAGGATCTGGAGTTTCCTTGATTGGAAATAAATGAAATTGCAATGGCTCTTTGTGGGCTGGTCCCTGTGAACTCACTCTCGGAATCATGTTTTTTCTTTGTGCACCCGCTGTTTGATGTTTCTTAGTCATGTGTTGTGGTTTCTTTGTGGAAAGATTTGATGATTTGGGCAGAGCCAGATATATTGTGGTCAAATGCTGCGTCCAGTTAACTTTTGTAATTCTTGATGTCTGTGAATTCTTCATTCTGGAGAAATTAGGGAATCTCCAAATGGCAATAACTGCCCTCCCCGACAACCCCCATTATCATCACTTGGCTAGTCAAAGGCCATAATGACACTGAGGGCTATATTGCTCTAGGTTGAAAACTACCATAGCTATCAGAATTTTAGTATGCATCCTGTTCTGAAATGCCTGCTTCTTCTTTTCCCCATGCTGTTGTGTCTGTTTGTCCTGTCATTTTCCCATTCCCTTCCCTTCTCCGCTGACTGACTCCTCTCTGTTGCCTGTCTCCTAAATAGGTCCTCTCTGTCCTTTTGCACTCTCTCCCCGCTGTGGCCCTTGCTGTCTAGAGAACACTGATGTATTTCTGTTTATTAATACTCTCCCTCCATCTATGTGTTTTTCTAAAACAATTTTTCTCCTTTTCCTATCTTCATTAATTTTTTTTTAGGATTCACCTTCTCTCTGACCCAATGATTTTCTTTTTTCCTTGTCTTATTCTCTGTAAAGTATAGTATTCAGCGTGTGTGTGTGTGTGTGTGTGTGTGTTGTGTTTTAAATCACTGCTGGTTACATGAATGCTGTCTCCTATAGGGCAAAATAAGAATCTTGGTCAATTGTCCTCTCTCCAGCTTCTTTTGTAAATAGCATGATCTCTTCGTTTTTTCATTACTGTTGAGTCCTTTTCTGTTCGTCCTTTATATATACCACATAATGTCTCTGATCAGATCATTCATTGAGAAGTCCCAGTAAAATGATCTTCACTTGCAAAACTTACAAGATCTTAAGAATTTTGTTAAATTCATCTTATTCTCTACTGGAAATCATTGCTGATATAGTACATCAGGATTTGAACAGTGTTTTCCCCAGAAGGAAGAACTGTTATTATGTACCATGTCTGGCAAAAACTGGTCTTCTACAAATACCAGATCCTGGTGATGCTAATGATGATGGCAATGATGTGGGTGAGTATTTTGAAGGCAAAAGGACACAAGTAGGAGGAGAACAGAGACACCAGTGATGAGATGGGGGTAGAGTGTGAGTCAGGAAGAAATAGCAGCTGGGACAGATGGATCATAACACATGTTCATTTGTCTTCGTTCTCCTGCGTCTAGGTTTTAAAAGGTTCCAGTAGTATCACATAAAGTGTCTGAAAGCTTCACTGATAATAGTTGTCTCCATCAAATCATCCAGATGGCTTATTCTCCCCTTTTTCAATTCACATGGCCATGGAAAGACAGACTCTCCATTTTATCGTCGTCAGTCACCTCACTCAAACTGAATGGGGTGGGGCTGGAGCGAGAGAAGGGGTAGTTAGGTTAAACTGGGATGCAGATTTGAAGTTCTCAGGATGTGCCAGACTTAATGTAATTCTCACGACAGCTCTTGGAGACATTCTGTTAGTGCACAGACTGGAAAGTGTGAGGACACGATCATGTCGTCATATCCCTGTCCTCTTTCTCTTTTCTTTCTCCTTATTGCCCCTCATCTAGCTCTGATTGGGGCCTCAGGAGAGGCTGCAGTTTCTCTCTGAGCCTAAAGCCTTTTCTTTTCTCTTTCCTTCTTTTTTTATTTTTTGTTTACAAATTTTCCTGATATTTTAACCACTCTATTGAAAAACAAGCAAACCAACAAACCAAATGCTCCTTTAATTGTTATTGTTTGTTTGCTCTATTATTGAAAGAGAGTAAAAGGGAAGCTCTTCCTCTAGATTTCTGACAAATAATCTTTGCATTTTTTTTTCATCACAGCATGATCTCATTCTCTCACCTTTGTTCTTATACAGCATTATAATACTCTAAGTCGTTATTGGGAATTATAACGTGTGATCTGTGCATTATTGAGAGAAAGGTGGAGATAAGTAATGATGTAGATAGAGGATCTAAATCTAATGATGCAGATTTATCATCTTCTTGACTCCACTCTGCAAATTTATCTTTAAATCGACTTTAGGTTAATGATGACTGAATGTTTTTGAAACTAAGTCACATTTCACTGGTTTCATTTTCTGTTACTAATATAGTAAATACAGATGGGAGATATTTTTGTCCTTATTTTATCACATAGAAGCCGGGTATGGTGACTCACACCTGTAATTCCAGGACTTTGGGAGGCTGAGGCAGGCGGATCAGGAGGTCAGGAGATCGAGACCATCCTAGGCAACATGGTGATACTCATCTCTACTAAAAATACAGATTAACTGGGTGTGGTGGCATGTGCCTGTAGTCCCAGCAACTTAGGAGGCTGAGGCAGGAGACTCGCTTGAACCCGGGAAGCAGAGGTTGCAGTGAGCTGAGATTGCATCACTGCACTCCAGCCTGGCAACACACTGAGACTCCATCTCACACAAAAAGAAAAAAGAAAAAAAAAAAAAGCACACACCCACACACACAGGGGGAAGGGTGGGAGTGGAGTGAGGGATAAAAGAGTACAAATTGGGCTCATGGTATACTACTCAGGTGGTAAGTGTACCAGAATCTCACAAATCACCAATATAGAACTTACTCGTGTAACCTAATACCACCTGTTTCCCCAAAACCCATGGAAATAAGAAATTAATGAAATAAATTGAGTATCTTAAAATATTGAAACATAGGAAGATAAAGGAAGAAGGAATTAAAAAGTTGAAAGGGAAGGACTGTCTTTGGAATATGTATACAGACAACATCACAATGATATGACATTAATTTTCTTTTTACTTCTTGCCTGGAAATTGAGAAAATAATATATGATAAAAAGTGTTATGCATCTTTTGTGTATCCCACTATGGTAATGTGTCACTATGATTGGAGTAAAAATAATAATTTTCTCTACTTTACTGACTAAATTCCCTTTTGTTTGTCAAAGTGTCCTGTATCCTGTTAAATTCTCCTCACTAGAAAATAATGTCATCATTAATTTCTACTGTATATATTATTAATATAATCCTGGTTTCGTTATCAACTTTATTATGTTTTGAAAAAATCTCTATCAAGATCCTTCAAATCCTTAAATTAATATGTCTTCAGATTTATGTTTATGCTTTTGATATTTTATAAGCAACCATTCATAGGTCTTATAGAGTGGTTTTCATTTTTTTTTTAAAAAAAAAACCCTCCAGTTTTGATGTCAGTAATTTTAGGGCCGGGTGACCGTCATCTGTCGCTGGAATGAGTGTTGGTACAGGGATGTGCTCCACCAGATTGGGGCTAGAGGAGAGATTTGGGGGTTCAAAGCCAGCCTTCCTCTTAGAGTTCTGCTCATTTTCTCCACTTCCTATGAACCTCCTTATGAATGGGAAACTCAGAAGCTGAAGTTGGAAAAGTGTTATTCAGATATGATTCATGTAGATTGTGTCGATTTTGTCAGAATATTAACCCTTGGTTTAAACCATGATAACTCTAAATTTGGGCTTGCTTTAGCTCATCAGTTTCTATTTATGCTATTTCTGTTCTGTTTTTAACTTGGGTATGTCTCATTTGTTTTAGGTTTAGCAGTTTCCTTACAGCTATTGCACGGAGACATTGAACAAATCAGAAGAGAATATTCATCCGTATTTTCTCATGGAGTATCCATAACGAGGAAGCTGGGATTTTCAAATATTATTATGCCTGGTAGGTGTCTTGGGACGTACCAACATGATGAAATATGGGTATACTATCTGTTTATGATGTTTGATAAATTTTTCAAATTGCCGGCTTTGAAGCATTCTCATGGGCCATGCTGAAAAATAAAATGAGGTATGTGACTGTAAATGAGCAAAATTTTTTCTGAAATATCGTTTTTAGTTTAATTTCTCCATGTTTCCTTTTGTATAAATTTTCTTGTCAGTGATTTGAAGCTCAAACATATCTTTACATTCTGATTATACTAAAGTGGTTAACTTGTGGGGGCCATGGCTACGTTTCATTATGATCAGAAGAAAACTAAGATAGTGTCCAGAAATATTTACCCTTTGATGGAAAATGTTGGTGAAGTTGCTTAGGGGATATCCTAAATTTTGATTAAAGCTTATTGAACACTAGTTAGCCATATGTAAATAAGCAACCATATGCAAATATTATGTGTACTTCTACACCTTTTCTAGATCTATTTATGTCAATGATTTAGATCTATATTAGCATCCCAAAAAAGATTCTCCACAAGTGGAAAAGATGTGGGTCAAGGAGATTTACGCTGTGAAATGAATAGCAAATTTATTGAAACTGATGCATCTGGGAGTGGGTCAGTCCTAATCTCTCCCCTAAAATAAATTTTTAAAACCACACCCCTTTTCATGCTTATGGATATTTAGGGTTTTTTGAATGTGTTCATCTACAACCTATGAATTGGGCAAGAATCGTATATTTGCTGATGAGGAAGGATGTATATTTAGCAAAAATTGATTTAGTCAGTGATAAGCATTGATTGTCAATCGACATTTTGTGTCAGGGGCCAAAAGTTAAAAGATGAGTTCATTCATCCTACAAATAAATATTTAGCACTTTCTGTGTTCAGAGGTATTCTTCCAGATCCTGGGGATATAATACTGAACACAACAGAAAAACTCTTAGCACTTTGTAGTAGGGAAAATTATAATAAATGTGTAAGTAAAACATGTATGTTCAAAGATGATGAATGCTAAGGCGAAAACCAGTGTAGGTAAAGGGCTAGGGGATGTCTTAGGTGGTAGTGGGTGGAAAGAGGGAGATTTTAGGTAGGTAAGAAATTTAGGTGAGAAAGTCATAGGGTAGAGACCTAAGAGACGTGAGAAAGCTGTGCAGATATGAGCATTCCAGGCAGAGCAACAATAAGGGCACGGTCCTGCGGCTGTAGAAGCCTGGCTTGTTTGAGAAAGAACAGGAGGCCAACTTGGTCAAAATACAGTACTGGGGATGGGAATAGGGATTCGAAGAGGGAAGTCATGTGGGACCTTGTAGGTCACACTCAACACTTTGGCTCTTACTCAGAATGAGGAAGGAAGCAGCTAGAGAGTTTGGAGCAGAGGTGCGCCACTGCTTTCCATTGCCTCAGGATCACTGTGGTTGCTGTGTAGATTATACCTGGAGGGAATGTGGGAGGGCAGCAGAGAAACAGGGACACCAGTTTGGAGGCTTTTTAAACGAATCCAGGTGAGTGGTGATCATGGCGTGATCCAGCAAGGTGTTAGCAGTGCAGATGGTGAGAGTAAGACCTGTTCATGCCTTGAGGGGGATTACAGTCCACAGGCAGAGACAGGCTGTAATCTGAAAGGGGTTAGAGAAGCGGGCATGGAGAGCACAGAGGAGGTATAGAATCTTGTTGAAGGAGTCTTGCTGAGATTTCCTGGGGAGGTAACACCTGAGCAGGGTCTTCAATGCTACCAATTCAAGGCCCACATCTCCCAAGTCTCTTTGTTCTCCACTGCGCTACTAGCAAGTACCTGCTCTAATAGTGAAAAACTATGCAGTCATAGTCAACATGGCTGTACCTCTGATGTTTCCTTTGTTTCTTTGTTTCTTTGTGTTTTTATTTTTAGAGATGAGTTCTCACTCTGTTGTCCAAGTTGGCGTGTGGTGGTGCAATCATTGCTCACTGCAGTCTCAAACTCCTGAGCTCAAATGATCCTCCCACCTCAGCCTCCTGAGTAGCTGGAAATTCAAGCACACACCACCACACCTGGCTAATTTAAAAAAAAATTTTTTTTTTGTAAAGATGAGGTCTCCCTATGTTGCTCAGGCTGGTCTCAAATCCCTGGGCTCAGGCTGTGCTCCTGCTTTAGCCTTCCAAAATGCTGGGATGATCAGCTTGAGCCACAGCGCCCCCTACCTGCAATGTTAAGAGGAAATTTCTGGCCTGGTGCAGTGGCTCATGTTTGTAATCCCAGTACGTACTTTGGGAGGCCAAGGCGGGTGGATCACCTGAGGTCAGGAATTCAAGACCAGCCTGGTGAAACCCTGTCTCTACTAAAAATACAAAAAATTAGCCAGGTGTGTGGTGCGCACCTGTAATCCCAGCTACTCTGGATTTAGAGCCGAGGCAGGAGAATCGCTTGAATCTGGGAAGTGGAGTTTGCAGTGAGCCAAGATTATGACACTCCAGCCTGGATAACAAGAGTGAAACTCCATGTTAAAAAAAAAAAAAAAAGAAAAGAAAAGAAAAAGAAATTTTTATGCTCTAAAAATTTTAATTTCTAAAAATTCTGTAAAAGTCACAATTTTATGAGAGGATAGCCTTCTAAAAACTTTAGAAGTTTAAAAGCTAAAAAAAAGTCTAATTGTCATTTAGTAATGAATCAAAGTTGCTGGAGTTCTAGAAATTTCACACCATCCCTAGGAACAGAGGGCTATGACCAGGTGGGGTTATCTTCAACAAGCCTTGGTTCCGTTTGTGCCTATTTCTTTGTGTGTGTCTGGACCTCTTATTTTCTTTCTCTTTTCCTGTCTTGAACTTAATCTTTCTTTCTTTTTCTTCTTTCTTACCTTCTTTTCTCCCTCCTCCATCCTCTTTCCTCCTCCTCTTTCTCCTCCCCCAATTCTGCTTCCTTCCTCCTCCTATTTTCTCTTTATGCCTCTTAATCTTCCCTCAGAATAGGACTCAGCTACACAGGTTATTGTGGCTTACATTTCAAATTTTTTTGACATGTCCTATTCTTGTTTTACAAATCAAGAAATGAGTTTTTTAGTTATGAATCCTGTAAGTTTTCCTGAGATGACCTGACCTAACTTAGGGACCCAGTCAGCCTGAGCATCTCATGATACTGTTGTCAAAAATGACTGTTTATAGAACTGTTTACTTGGTGGCATGATATTCTTTGGCTCTTGCAACCATTCATTATTTCCTTTAGTTGCTATAAATAACTGGTATTTCCTTTTCAACAAATAAAAAAATTCATCCCACTGGGAAGTAAATCGATGGGCAAATCTAATATTAAAGAAAAAAAAATAGTTTAGAGCAGAATACAGCCAGCTGCTAGAAGAATTATTCAGCTTGGTCTCTGGGCAATATCACTGAGAAATGGAAAAATATAAAGCAAGATGACACTTCACTGGCTGATGAATTGTCTGGGATCTGCTGTGCTCACATAGCTTTTGTCTGGCTTTAATGAGGGACATGAACTTTCTGTGGAATAAGGCTCACTTCTGTCCCTTGCCGGTACCACCTTGCAATGTCATGTTTACACTGTCCAGGAAAATTGTTCTTTCAGACATGTGTCTGTAGTGGAGGAGGGTACAAAAGGGAGTTTTTAAAAGCACTTTCTTCTCTTTCTTTTCTCCTTTTCGTCCTCTGGCTTTTTAATCTTCCATATTAGAAAGAAAAGGGAGAGATGTATGTATTTCCTTAAACAACTAAAAGCTACTTTAAAACTCACTGGATTTTTTATGCTGGGAAACATGGCAGTCATGGTTTTGTTTTCCTTTGTTATTTTCAGACTTGTCAATTCGTTCTCACCAGTGGTTCTAATGAAAACTTGAGCTGAATTCTTCCATGAGAAAATGAATATGAACAATATTTCTGATCCCAGTGTTACACTGACAGTCTGCAAGCATAATTTTTTTGTCTAGATGTGTCCTTTTCATTGTCTAGATGTGTCCTTGAGTTAATTTGCATCTTTAGCATTCTGATAGGGGTCAAAATTAGTGAGGCACACGTTTATGCTAACAGGACCAAGTTTATGGATGCAGTCACTGCCTCTGCAGAGTGAATTACCTGTGATCCTGACAAGGACAAGAAGATACACAAAACTCTTTGCAATCACAGAATGCAATCAATGCCAGACTTTTTGAAATGGGAAAAACACAGGCACAGAAATTCCCCACTTGTCTCACTATTGAGCAGACAGGTTTCCTAGTGTGAAGAGGTGACCTGCCCATGTGCTTCTGAGTCGTCGTGAAGTTCTCTGGACTCTTCCTTGGTGAAGGGTCTGTCATGCAGCACTTTATTTCTTAGGGTATCAGACTTCCAACTAGGAAACAACATTTTCTGCGAAGCTCTGTCCCTGCCACCTCCAAGCCAAATAACTCCGATTGAGGGAATTCCATGGTCTGGGCCATGAAAGGGAGGGAGAGCAGCAAATTATTTAAATCAGTGCTTTCCAAAAGGAACATCATTTGACCCACAAAGGTAATTTAAAATCTTCTGGTAGCCACTTTTAAAAAGTGAGAATAAAAGAGGTGAAATTCATTTTAACCATATATGTTATTTAACCCAAAACATCAAAAATATTATCATTTTAATAGGTGATCCATATAAAAAACTACTGCTGAGTTATTTTACAGTCTGTTTTCAATCTCAGTCTTTGAAAGCTGGTGAGTATCAGACATGTACAGCATCTCTCTTTTCAGCAAGTCACATTTTAAGTGCTCCATTGCCACATGTGGCAGCAGGTTGCCTTGCTGGACAGCCCAGCTCTAAATATCTTAACAGACCCTATGCAAAGCAGAGCCTGGGCTGTTGCTAAGTATTGGGAAGGTGTAAGTGTCCATCCATCAGACATTCTGAAGCAAAGCTGGCCGATGTGTCAGGAATGTCATGGAAGATCCGACTGTCCTCCCTGCACCCCAAATGTCCACTTTTTGCTCTGTGATTCTTTCCAGGAAATTTTTTTTTTTTTGCCTCCATCATGATCTCACTACTTAAGCTGTCATGCTTGTACCCTGTTTCCTTAGAGACTTGTTCCCACATATCAATTGGTTAAACTGTCACTCTTTGTTAGAGATCCCATCATTTATGCATTTTGGTGCATTCACTTTTAATAGGTCTTTGAAGCTCCTAACTCCAAAAAGTTTCTTTTTTTTTCTGAGACAGAGTATCCCTCTGTTACCCAGGCTGAAGTGCAGAAGTGTATCATGGCTCACTGTAGTCCCAACCTTCTGGGCTCAGGTGATCCTCCTTCCTTAGCCTCTTAAGTAACTGGGACCACAGCATGTGTGCCAACACACGCAGCTAATTTATTATTATTTGGAGATAGGAGGTCTCCCTATGTTGCCCAGGCTGGTCTTGAACTCCTGGAATCAAGCAATTCTCCTGCCTCAGCTTCCCAAAGTGCTGCGATTACAGGTATGGGCCACCATGCCCGTCCCCAAAAAAGATTTAAGTGAAAATATTGGAGTGATAGGGTTGAGATTTGGGGGCCAGTTTTAATAGTAATCTCAAGATTTATTTAAGTTTATTTTATAAGCATTATTCAAATGAATCCTCCTTTGTCTTTGATCCTTAGGCCATAGTTCAAATAAGTCAAATTTCTATTTGGTCACAGTTGACTAAATAACGATTTACAGACTGGAGTAAGACGAATTTTATAGAGATGTTTGTCTCATGTTTAAGAAAGTAAGCAATTTTGAAGGATACGAACAGACACTTTTCAAAAGAAGGTATTTATGCAGCCAACAAACTTAGGAAGAAAAGCTCATCATCACTGTTCATTAGAGAAATGCAAATCAAAACTACAAAGAGATACCATCTCACACCATTTAGAATAGTGATTATTAATAAGTCAGGAAACAACAGATGCTGGTGAGGCTGTGGAAAAATAGGAACACTTTTACACTGTTGGTGGGAGTGTAAAGACACATGCACAGGTATGTTTATTGTGGCACTGTTCACAATAGCAAAGACTTAGAACCAACCTAAATGCCCATCAATGATAGGCTGGATAAAGAAAATGTAGCACATATACACCATGGAATATTCTGCAGCCATAGAAAAGAATGAGTTCATGTTCTTTGCAGGGACATGGATGAGGTCAACCTTCTTAGCAATCCATCATTCTTAGCAAACTAACACAGGAACAGAAAACCGAACACCACATGTTCTCACTCCTAAATGGGAGTTGAACAATGAGAACACATGGGTACAGGGAGGGGAACATCACATACCTGGGCCTGTTGGGGGTGGGAGGAAAGGGGAGGGACAGTACTAGGACAAATACCTAATGCATGCAGGGCTTAAAACCTAGATGACAGGTTGATAGGTGCAGCAAGCCACCATGGCACGTTTATACCTATGTATCGAACCTGCACGTTCTGTACATCTATTCCAGAATGTAAAATAAAATAAAAACACACAAATAAATAAATAAAAGAAGTAAGCAATTTTATTATTTTAAATGTAAATATTATTCTTTACTATATACTGATACAGAAATACACATCAACAGATGGAATTGAAACAGGAGTAAGCCTTCTTTTGGAGAAAGTAGACATGTGCTAGTAAGATTTGATGTTCCTCAAAATATGTATCCTAAATCTTGCTGGCCATGGTGGCGCATGCCTGTAATCCCAGCACTTTGGGAGGCCAAGGAGGGTGGATTGCTTGACCTCAGTTGTTCAAGACCAGCCTGGGCAACATGGCAAAACCCTCTCTCCAAAAATTCCAAAAATTAGCCAAACATGGTGGCATATGCCGGCAGTCCCAGCTACTCAGGAGGCTGAGGCGGGAGAATTGCTTAAGCTCAGCAGGTTCAGGCTACAGTGAGCCAAGATCATGCCACTGCCCTCCAGCCTGGGAGACAGAGTGAGACTCTATATCAAAATATACATATGTACACACACACACACACACACACACACACACACACGTATCTGTATATATCCTAAATCTTACCAAAGCTTACCACCCTTCAGCCCTAGTCACTGTACCTCCACACCACTTAGCTTAGACCTGAACCCTCATGTGCAAGGAGATAGTGGTCTTTCATCCAATGAATGCCACAGTGACTGAACAGAGATGGAAGCTGAGATTCTAATGTGTCACCCTGAAGTTATATCCCAGCCCTAGATCAGACAGAGGGAGGGGCTGGTACCTTCCAAATTATGAAGCTTATAGTCCTCATTGCCCTAAGAGTATAGGACCTGCCGCAGTGGGCTGCCAGATCTCCATGCATTGTCCCAGAGTGGGATGGCAACAGGGAACCACAGTTAATCCCTGCTCTTGCCTCTGCCAACCTGTCTGGAGAGCCCATTGTGGGTGTTGTATCATGTGCCATTGCTTGCTTAACTCACAGCAAAACATAAAAAGCTACTTCCCAAAAGAGCCCAATATCTCCTAGTACTCTTTTAAAAACAAAAATGAGAATGACAGACAGAAAATAGAGAAAACCTGATGGGTTTTACTCAAGTGTATCTTGTGTGAGAAATTGAAAATATAATATTAGTTAATTTTTCAGCCTATGCATACATTTTCCCTGTCTGTGCTGTGCTTCAGTCTCCAGTTACTTGTGAGTCCTGCTCCCATTCCTTCCTCCTCCTTGAAGATGTCATGAAGTGACAGCAGCTTGGGTGTGGTAGACACACTGTGTTAGTTTCCTGTGGGTGCTGTAACCAGGTGGCTCCAAACAACGTACATTTATCATACTACAGTTCTGGAAGTCAGAGGATGAGCTTGTCTCACTGAACTGAAATCAAAGTGTTATCAGGGCTGCATTTCTTCTCACGCCTCCAGGGGAGAATGTTTCCTTGCCTTTTCCACTCCGTGGAAGCTGTTTGCAATCCTTGGCTCATGAACCAGGTCATTCCAGCCTCCAGCCTCTGTGTTCCTTTCTTTAATTCTGATCCTTCCCCTTTCCTTTTTTAAGGATGCTTGTGATTATATTGGACCCACCCTGGTAATCCAAGAAAATCTCCCTATCTCAAGATCATTAATTTAATCATGTCTACAAGGTAACATATTCAAAGGTTCCAGAGATTGGGACCTAGGCCGCTTTGGGGAGGGGGTATAAATCTGTCTGTCACACACATGAGGGGCTACACAGTCCAGCCGTGTGTCTAGTACATGCATTCCTGTTCATGGTTCCTAGAGGTGGTTTTCAGGCTCATACTTGAATATTTATATTGACCAAGAACACATCATCACATCATCTCTCAGAATGACTTACGTTGGACCAGTTTACCTTTCTGCTTGGAACTTCAACATTTTAAAATTCAGTTACATCTATCATCTACCTCTTCCTTCTTGTGATGGGTCCCGAGTCATTTCTTAAAATTGTTTACGGTCTAGATGATACCATTTGTGTCTGTTTCTGTCTTGTAAAGATGGTCCCTAGAACTGCAATCACTGTTTCAAAACTGGTCTGACAAATGCAAAGCAACATAGGACTACAACCTTCCTTGCTCAAGTCACTTCTCCAAACAAAGGCTGAATTGCAGTAGCTTATTTGAAGGCCATTCTCCCTGCATGGAATTACAGGTTCTCATAGGTAAAGTGGGGTCACTGATAGTATCTTGGGCACCTTTCTTCATCCGTACATTTTAATTTCCTCATCTGCAAAATGGAAATAAATGTTAGTGCCTTTTTTATAAACTCGATGTGATGATTTAATGATGTTCTACTTCTAGCATTTTGCAAAGGAGTAGATACTCAATCAAGTGTACTGCTGCTACTGTTGCTACTAGGACTGATGCTCCTGGCAGCATCATTAGCAGCAGCATCAACAATAAGTTCACAAAAAACCCAAGTCATTTACATATTTTTTTAAGCTAACAGACAGGAAATTTCATTTGGTTCCATAACTCTTAACTAATATCATGGATGGATGGATAGGCAGATGATAGATAAAGCATACATAAAGCCACTAGAACTGTGTATGTAGTTTACATGCTGTGGTGATCATGCACTCTATGCCTTTATCCAAGGCATTCATAAGACAGAAACAAGGATCACAGTTTTCAGCTGCTGATGGAAACCTCTTGCCTGTCCAGGTCAAGCTCTTAATGGACCCATTTGACTGCAGTCACTGAAGTCTTAAATTTGTTCCCACTTATGTGGCCTTATCTTTATCTTGTGGTGTTCTGAAAGGCCTTTATATATGCAAAGTTTTCGTAGCCAGCAGGCCTGCTAAAGAGAATAAAGTTTGGTGCACATCAAATTTTCAGAGTAATAAATTTGAGAACTACGAGGTGTTAATAAACATTGTCAGGGAAATAGCTTTTCACACGGGTGCTGTGACTCCATTTCATACTCATTTGATGGTTTCTCTCTTAATTACCCAAGATGCTTTCTTAACACCATTTGGACTCATGAGTTTTCTCCAGAGTCAACCTCAAGTGTACTGATTTTAATTAGCACTTGTTTCAACTTGATCCTTCTGCATATTTTGGCAAAATGTGGCACCTTGCAATATTGGAACATAGCAAGCTGTAAAATTCCTGGGGAGAGGCACATGGAGAATGTCATCCAGAAGAAATGTTCTTCTTGTCGTGTTTTCTCTTTTCAAAGAAATCTGGTTTTAGTCTAAAAGATTTGCAAGCGATAACGGGGGTTACGGGGATAATGACAGCTAAAGAATAGAAAATTAAAGCATATGTATAAGGGGTTTGAATTTGTCAATGTGTTATATTCAGGAGGTTCTTTTGTAAGTCACAGAAACAGCCTAATATAACAAAGTAGTGTTGTCTCTCCTTCCAACTCTCCTGTCCCCACCTTTACCCTATTCCCATTTTAATAACAAAAACCTGAGACCCGGAGGTTTCTCATGCCCTTAGAGACTGATGTCACATGCAGTAGCAGAGAAAGACTAGAACTTGTATCTCCTTATTCTGATTGTCCTGTGAACCTATAGCCTTTCGTGTATTTGAATTCAGAATCTTGTTTGTAAGGGAGAGATAGGAGAATATAGCTACGTTATGAGCTAAACAGGCCTTGGGGATTGGCCTGGGAAGCTAACGCCCTTTGTAACCTTATCCTTTGTCAAACACACTGCCGCCTACTCAGGGTGCTTATCTTCTCATGAGGCTTTCTCTTATTACCCTGTTGAAATTCTGAGTATTCACCATCCTCCTTCTCACTTTTATCCGCAGCACCTATTATCACTCGACATGCTATATATTTTACTTATTTTTCTATTAATAAACACAGGGAAACAGGTTACCTTGCAAACCTCCCTTATCACCTCTTGCCTTGGCTGGAGTCTGAGGGGCCATGTCTTTCCAACAGATAACAGTGGAAAGCACCCTCCCAAGAAACACTTCCTCTTCATTTTGCAGGATGGTTAATCCCTGTGTGGTTTGGACAAGCTCATTACTCATTATGAGAAATTCCTGAGGCAAAAACCTCTGTAGCTATACTTCCCATTACTCAAATGTACGTTTTATAGTCTATTTGTAAGCAGAGCTACTTATTATGTGTCACTTACTCCAAGAAGCAAAGAATTCTGCTGACTTTAGGCAATATATTTTGCTCTAAAGTATCTTGATTTGAGTGTTGTTTCTTCACCTGCCAAACCTGTTAGTGGAAACACTATTGTCAACTATTTCCTCCCAAACCTTTGTTAAACCAGCATGTGTAGACTGTTGTGTGTACCAGACCTATTTTTTGTTTGTAGTTGGTTGATTCAGAGGACAAGTTTTGGGGATTTGCTGTTGATTCTATAACAGAATTGCTAAAATAAATAACACTAAAGGTGGTAGTAAAAAATACATATAGTAATAAAGTGAAATGGGCTATAGAAAGTCTACTAAACATAAAATGTACTGGGCCGTTCTCTAAAAATTAATAAAAAAGGAAATAGTTAAAACAGAAAACTTTAAAAGCATACAAATAAATTTTTTAAAGTGTTGAAGTATGTTGCTTTGCTCCTGGACTGTATGTTCACTGCCTTTCCAGGTTGGTTTTCCCAAGTTGGTTTGTATGAGTTGTATAAGAGCACTAGAAATTCATAAGCCAGAGACCTGTATATTGTTTTCACTAATATATGTTTTATAAACTCTTTGTATAGGGTGACTAAGATGTAATTCTTTTTAGAACTTCCTCAGTTTTTCTACTTTACGGCCCATCTGTGTTTTTGTCAGCCCAGGTCATTTGCAAATGATGCCATCGTGAAAAGGTGGTCTTTATGGAGGAAGACAGTCAGGCACAGTGATATTTACCCATGGTCCGTGGTATTGAGGAACTAGGGTACTTCCTGGTGCACACTTTGATCAAGAAGTTTTATAAAACTCCCGATTATAGACATAGTTGTATGGTTATTTTTCTTTCTAGTGATTGCTTTCTTATGGGAAGACTTTTTTATTAGAAAACTATTACTTTTGATTTTTCAAGTGTTTGAAACCTATGTTAAGTAAAAGTAAATTCGACCTTGCCATCTCACCATTTACCTTTTCCAGTTGTGCCTTGTTGACTTATTTCTCACCTCTCCATGCATTCATTATTTCCCCCTAATTTAATTCTTCTAAGAGAGGTAAAGGCATGCTATTAGCACATTTGCCTAAGTTTGCTAATTGGCACCAAATTTCTCTCTTTTTTCTTGCCATAATAAGAAAGGGGTAAGATTTTTTAAAACTCAAGTTTTATAAATCACCAGTAGAGAAAAAATAGACAGTGTATATGTACTTAGGATGTATCCATTTGAATATAGGGTTTTTCTCATTTGCTTTATAGCTTGATGATATGAAATATTAAGCTGAGTTTGTCTGTGTGACTGAATTATTCTACATCTGTGTTCATAAAATGCTAATCTGAATTCTTCCAGCAGTGAGATCATTTTGTCCATGAATTTTGGAAAAGATCTAAATTGTAATTGTACTCTTTACAGTCCTATTATTTTACTGCATTTAAGTATTTCTTCTACCCTAAATTGCTATGACTATAAAGTAATCAGACTGGTTTCTCTGAGCCACCCCTGCTAGGCTGTCATTTTATAATCATACCTCATAAATAAAAAGAGGGAAACATTGAAAAATGGTGAGACTTGACAATACCTTCCTACTCAGTCCCAGTATTTGCCTCCTAGATGTACAATTACAGTACTGCTAATTCATACTAGCAGAGGCTGGCTTTATTCTCAGATGTTGTTAGTGAGGGTGAGGACACTTTTATAAAAATGCAAATATATTTGTATTTTATATATTTGTATTTTTATATGTATAATAGTATATTGCATAAACTAAGGTTTTTCTTGATAGAGCACTTTATTACATTTCCTAATATATATAACACGGTTTTAATTTTCCTTTCCTAATAGGTGAAATGAGGAATGATTTATATATCACTATAGAAAGGGGAGAATTTGAGAAAGGAGGGAAGAGTGTGGCCAGAAATGTGGAAGTTACGATGTTCATTGTAGACAGTAGTGGCCAGACCCTAAAGGTATGTTAATACTTGATATTTCTAGGTCCAACAAATCTATATCATTGCTTTTACTTCACCTTTAATGTGATCAGTTATTTTCTGATTAGTGATCAGTTATTTCTGATTTGCATTATTTTCTGTCTTATTTTTCTCCTTCACCCCGTGTAGTTTTCTTTTCTTTTTTCTTTTAAATTCACTAATATTCCTTTCAGAAAATAGAGCAGGAAAACACAGAGCCTTCATGCTGAAGACAAGCCAGGAAAAAACAAAACAAAACAAAACAAAACAAAACACAAAAAAACTTTTACAGTTTGCTTAATTAATTATGTCAATAATTTTCTTACAGCAGCTATTATTTAAATTCAACTTTTTCTTTTTTTTTTTTTTTTTTTTTGAGATAGAGTTACTCTGTCGCCAGACTGGAGTGCAGTGGTAAGCTCTCGGCTCACTGCAACCTTTGCTTCTGGGTTCAAGCGATTCTTGTGCCTCAGCCCTTCAAGTAACTGGTTTCACAGCTGTGCACCACCATGCCTGGCTAATTTTTGTATTTTTAGTAGAGATAAGGTTTCACCATGTTGGCCAGGTTGGTCTTAAACTCCTGGTCTCAAGTGATCCACCCACCTTGGCTTCCCAAAGTGCTGAGATAAATGCAGCATGTTTTTAAAGCCATTTCATTATTTAATCCTATGTATTTTCTTTCTGATCAAAATAGGCATGAAGCCTAGGGTACTACTTACTAATTGAGGTGAGAATAGCAGGTGTTTTTATGGAAGAAGTATTTTTCATGAGCCGCTTCTTCGTAGAGAAATACAGTTGCCCATTTAAATAAGAAGTTTGGCCCTAGGACTTAGTGAGTTACCCACTGAGGCACAAAACAGGCTTTTCGGTACAGCACTTTGGGAACTTTGCCATGTAGTTGATCTCCAAGGGGGCATGCAATCATCCATCTCCCACGTGTCACCCAGCTCTACCCTTGGCACAGTAAATCCCTGGAGACCAACATCAGAATTAAATAGATACACCTCGCTAAGCAGCAGCAAGTACAGAAAGACACGGCAAAGGACCAGCGAGGTAATTTCATAGGAAGTGCTATTTGGGAGGCAGGCAGATAGAGCAAAGTGATTGCTCTGCCTTTTTCAAAACACCTTTAAATGAAGCTGTCTTTAACCTGTGTGTTTCCTTTGTTAGGATTTTATCTCCTTCGGCTCTGGGGAGCCACCAGCCAGTGAGTACCACTCCTTTGTGCTTTATCATAACAACAGTCCCAGGTGGTCTGAACTGCTGAAACTTCCCATTCCCGTGGACAAATTCCGGGGCGCACACATCCGCTTCGAGTTTCGGCATTGTTCCAGTAAGTGTTTGGTGGCATTGGCTACCTGTCTCTATCGTACTGGAGTAGGCTGCTGACTGAGCTGTCATGAAAATGTGGGCTGATCTTAAATTGATTACTTTTGTAAAAATCAGTTTGTCCCATTCTAGAAAGATTAGCCAGAAAGGGGAGGCACAGCTTTAAAAACCAAACTGCTTCTGGTGATCTTAGGCAACCCTAACCATTCTGGTATCTCCAGGAGCTGATCTATCTCTCACACAGATCAGGGAAACCTGCTAGGACTTTTTGTGGCGTGTTAAGCCACTGGGAAAGCCTTTGGTCAGCTGAGATCATGTCCGATTTGTGTGAATCTGCCTCACTGTACTCTCTCAGACAGTATTCAGATGAGAATCAAATAGTGTCAGCTGGAAAAAGACTTAGATATAACATGAAGTAATTGCCTCATTTTATAGATTTTTTTTTTGGAGACAGTTTCACTGTCACCCAGGCCAGAGTGCAGTGGCACGATCTCAGCTCTCTGCAACCTCTGCCTCCCAGGTTCAATCAATTCTCCTGTCTCAACCTCCTGAGTAGCTGGGACTATAGGCGCCTGGCTAATTTTTATTATTATTATTTTTGAGACGGAGTTTCACTCTTTTGCCCAGGCTGGAGTGCAATAGCATGATCTCAGCTCACTGCAACCTCTGCCTCCCAGGCTCAAGCGATTCTCCTGCCTCAGCCTCCCAAGTAGCTGGGATTACAGGCATGTGCTATCATGTCCAGCTAATTTTTTTTTTTTTTGTAATATTAGTAGAGATGGGGTTTTACCATGTTAGCCAGGCTGGCCTTGAACTCCTGATCTCAGGTGAACCACCTGCCTCAGCCTCCCAAAGTGTTGAGATTACAGGCATAAGCCACTGCACCTGGCCTCATTTTCTAGATTTAAACAACCAAAGACATAGAACTGTTACAGGGTTTACCCACATGGGCCTTGCTATCCATAAGGTTATCATTTCTTAATGTTTCTGCTTCATTTCTTTTTCACTCATTACCACTTTCTCAAGCCCCATCTGTCTCTCCCCACTACCCAAGTCTAGGAATCCTCTGATATTGCCTGTGCCCCTGAGGGTATCTTAGCACTGCCAGTGTACACTGTAACCAAAGAAGGTTCTGGTGAATCTTGCTTCAGGAGCAGTATAACAAACAAGAGATGCAGGAGAATCCCATTTTTGAAGAAGCAGCAGGCTCCTTTCCAATCTGGAAGGAATGGGGGCCGTGCCAAAAGATTTGTGGTGACTTCACCTAAGAGATGTTGTAATTTATCCAAGGTTCAGGCAAAGAAGAAGGACTTTTATCTGTTGCTGGAACTATGGCATATTTCAGAATTCACTCAAGGAGCTTCATAAATTATGCTTTTGTGGATGTTTCTGAATGCAGAGAGAGAGCTATCAGGGTCTTAAAAATCCTCCAAATTCCAAGAAAAGGTTTATGCAAAGGACTTGAAGTAGAAAAACATAAATGACCTGGAATGGTGCCATACTATTTCTTCCATCAATCTTTGTTATGAATTCTCACTTTGGCCTTATAGGAGCTTTGAGCTTTAAGGTAAGAAAAACATAGAGAAAAATCAAGTTGAAATAGTGCAGAAAGAGAGAAAGAGCATTTGGAGATAATTATTCTAATTCAGAACTTGGAAATAAAGGCTATTTTCAGTAAAATCTGTTAGATCTCTGCCTTATTGTCCCTGTACTTCAAAAATTGCTTATAGGTTTTTTCTTTTAATCTTCATAATTAAATCACAGAAGAAACAGCAAAGTATAAAGAAGAAGGAAAAAAATCTTGGTAATATCACAAACTACAAGTAACCAATGTAATCATTTTATAAAGTGGACTTCCAAATATTTCTGTGTGTACATATATTTACTCAAAAACATCAGTTATTCATGAAATAAATATGTATTGATCACCCACTATATGCCAAGTACTTTACTGGGTGCTGGAGACACATCAGTGAGCACAAGAAAATCGCTTCTCTCACAGAGCTTTCATTCCAGAGAGGGAAGACAGATAGTAGCTGGGAAACTAAGCACATAATATATCAGGTAGCAAGTGATGAAGTGCAGTGAAGACTTAAATTGCAACTAAGGAGCAGAAAGTGATGGTACTGTGTTGCTATTTTACATGGGGCAGTCAGGGAAGACCTCTCTTAGAAGGACATGTGTTGGCAACAAACTGAAAGAAGTGGAGGCCTGAGCCATGAGACTATTCTGTCTGGGGAAACAATATTTCAGGCAGAGAGGACCGTACGGAAGGCTTGAGGTTGAAACATGGTTGGCATTTTCAAGGCTTCGCAAGAGCCCAGGGAGGTAGCAGAGGTGCCAGATCTTGTATAGTCTTTTATTTCATGATGAGGACTGTGCATTTTCTTTGAATTAGAAAGAACCACTAGAGGATTTGGAGTTAAGATAAGTCTGGCTACTGTACAGAAAACAGATTATAGGTAGTCTGGTTGGGAACAGAAAGACCAGTTGGGAAGCTTTTTTTAGTCTTCCAAGTAAGAGATTTAAAGTGTTATGCATTTCGATGGTGGTTCAGTTCTTTTTTACAGAGTATTAACAGATTGGATATGAAAGCAGGAGAGAAGTCAGGGCCGACCCAAAGATGTTGGCCTGGTCATTTAATTAAGTGGGGAAGACAACAGGAATAATCTGTTTGGGGAACAAAATTCAAACATTGCATTTTAGACATGTTAAATCAGAAATGTCTGTTAGACACTCAAGATGTCAGGTAGGCAGTTAAGTGACGTCCAGGTTGGAAACGGGAATGAGAACATTCTACCACCGTGGGCAATTTCAAGCTTCCAGCATGACATCATTGAATGTAGAACTCAGGAGAGATGTGCTCACTCAGCTCTTGTTGGCCTGTATGATCCAGCTCCAACACATCACTAATTTTGATGATTTCTAAAGCCTGAGACTGATTGGGTTCCTAGGTAGTAAGTTTAGATGGCAAAGGGTCTCTGGGGTACTCACCATATTTAGAGCTGGGAGAATGAGAAGGAAGCATTAAATGACATTAAGAAGAACTGTCTAATAGATTGAAAGCCAATCCAGAAAGAAGAGAATCCAGGAGCTAAGTGAAGGCAGTTTCTCGAGAGGATTGATCACACGTGTCAGGTCCCAGTGGTAGATCAAATAAGATGAGGACAAATAATTTGATTTGGCATCATGGAACTCATTTTACCTGACAAGTGGCTTTAGTGAATCTGTGGTGATAAACATGAGTTAAAAAATGAGATGGAGGGGGATAAGAGGGAGCAATGGGTATAGACATACCTTTTGAGAAGTTTTGCTATAAAGTATACAAGGCTTATGGTCGTGCATAGGAAGATTCAATATCGTCAAGATGTCAGTTCTTCTTAAATGGACCTATAGATTCAAGTTCCAGTACTATCATGTATGTGGAAGTCTCTTCCTAGAGATCTTTGGTGTGATTTTTGCTTGACTTTTTAAAAAACATCAATTCTTTTTCCAGTTTCTCTTTGGGGTTGAAATTAATGATTTTAAAAGAAAGTCTTTTGCTATAATCACATTTTCAGGGACGTCCTCATATTAGGGGCCAGCAACTACCAGACAAAATTATGATTTTTTGTGTGAGGCTCCACTTCCCTGTGGTTAAATGCCTGGAGCAATTATAAGTGAATGCTGTGTTGGTAAACCTCTTGTCTGATCTTCAGGATCATCATACCTCACTCCTCCAGCTCAGATCTCACTGCATCCCAAAGTTGAACTTTTCTGTTCCAGTGTAATGTTCCACTCATGAAAGAGTAACTATCCAGTCCTTAACATGCTGCTGGCCCTGAAGAACTCCTCTCTGCCCATCGAAGGACAAGGGGAGACTCAGGTCACCAAACCAGGTTCTGTTAACGCTTTCTCCATTTTTTTGAGGGAAAAAAAATTGAAAAGCTTGCTAGAAAGAACTGGAATGGTACTTAAGAGATCCTGGCATCTATGACCTCAATTTCCTTATCTATAAATAATTAATTGCTAGTGATCCTTGGCATTTCAAGCTATTGTAATTTTTAGTTAGGCATCTGAAAACTTCGTCGCCTCATTTCCTGCTTCCAGGGTAGTAAGCCCTTATTAAACTATAAGTTTAATATTCATATTGTCTTTCAACATGCCTAACTTACTACAAGAAGGTAACTGTCATAGGACTTAACTTTACTTACATATGTGGATATAGGGAAAGAAGTTCTGTCGTAGACCAGGGTGCCCTTTCCGTGGATAGAACTTAGAAATTCCTTTTCCATGGATAGTAATCAAAACAAAGCATTTCACTTTCATTCATTCACTTGTTCATTCATTTTTTTTTTTTTTTTTGAGCACCAACTATGCTCCTCTCAGTCTTTGAGACTATAAAATAAAACAGATAAGACCCCGGCCCTCAATGGTACGTAGAGATAAAAAGAAGAAACAGGGAACTCACAGATTTTTCAAAAACAATTTCAAATAGTAACTCCCATAAGGAGAATTAGGCAAGAAATATACGTTCCAGATAAGGGGGCAGAAAGAGGGTTATTAGAGGGTAGCTGCTTTAGATAGAAGGCCTGTCAGAAAAGCTGTGCTCCACTGTGTAGTGGGAACTGTTGTGTATGGGTTGTGTTTCTCAATGATCATACTTCTTGACAAACTATGTACCTGAACGTAGATACACTTAAATAAGCAAGTAATTTTGTTTTTTACAGCAAAGGAGAAAGGAGAGAAGAAGTTGTTTGGCTTCTCTTTTGTCCCTCTGATGCAAGAAGATGGTAGGACTCTTCCAGATGGCACTCATGAGCTCATCGTGCATAAGGTAACATCAGTCAGATGGTGGCGATAGGCAGTAAAACATAGTGCAGAAATAGCACCTCACTATCTTATCATCATTTTGAAAAGAGAGAAAAAGGACAGAAAAGAATACTCTTTTGTCTCTCAGAGAGAATTTCTTTTTGAAAGTGTTGTTTCTATATTCTGTTGCATTCTAGAATGTATTTTAGAGATGATTTTTTTTTCATCCTAATTTAGGGGTAGATATGTGGATAAATCTGTATATTGTCCTTTAAGTTCCTTCCATTGCTGCGATAGGATTAAGTAAACCTTACAAGTAACTTTTTAAATACTACGGTATGCACTTTGTTATCTAGGTCTGTATATTCCCAGAAGTCAGTTGGGCAAGGTCAGCATTACTCTTTTTCTTGTCTGCTATTGTTACTAAGCAGGCAGAGAAATAGCTGTATTTTATCATGACAACTTTAGTGGTTCTTGTAAATCAAGAATTATGATAAAAACAAAATTAGAACTAAGTGTATTGTAGTAGGCAATAAAAAGAAAGCTTGCAAAAGAAGAACCCCTTGTAATTATCTGAGAATACTAGTAATAATGAACTATAGGATTAAAAAATGTATTTTTAAGTGCACAGGCAATTTTCTCCAAAATATTTCTCCTTTGCATTTCTGCATTTCTGTAACTGTGTGATAGCCGGGCCTTATCTACTCTCACCTATGATAACTGGTCCTGCCGACCTAGGCCTTGTCTCCCTCTAGCCCAGACATTAGGGTCGTTGATCTAAGGAGCATACCCAGCCATGTCACTCCCCAGTTTAAGACCCTTTCAAAAGCTTCTTGCTGAGAGAATAAATTTCAGGCATCTCAGGGCATGCCAGCCTTCTTCCTCCCTACTGCCTCACTCCTCACCACTTCCAGTCTCTTGATGCTGCAGCCACATTCAGCAGTTTCTAGTTCTTCATCCTCTGCTGCTGGCTCTTCCCTGCCCTTGTGGCTCCTGGAGTCAGACTTCTCCTGCCTCTCCCTCTGAGTATCTTCTGCTCATCCCCAGAGGCTCACCTGGGCCACAACCTCCCTCAGGAACTGTCGCTTGCTTCCTGGCCCAACTCCCTGTATTTTCAGCTGGCCAATTGCCCTTCCTTGAGCTCCCTGGTATCTGCACATATCTCTTATCATTGCTCTCATCATACTGCGTCAGAACTATCTGTTGATCACTCAGCTTACCCTGTTAGATTTATGAGCCCCTTGAGATCAACAGGTATGTAGAGGGATTCTGACATGTGATAGATGTGCAATGAAGATTATTGAATGAATAAGAGATTACAAGCAAAAACTTTCTTTTGATTGCTAACTAAATGAGGGCAATATAAACACACCTGGTATGTTCTATTTTTATAGAATGTATATTTCAGTGTCTATTTCTTTAATCATTCATTTTCTTATTATTTGTTCAACATGTTTATTGACCACAAACTACAGCCAGGCACTGTTCTAGGTGCTGGGGAAATCGTGGCAAACAAAATAACCAAATCCTTCTGTTTCTGGCATTTACATTCTCTCTTCAAAAAGTAATCTGAAGGAGCTAACAAAGCGAACAATGTTGAAATAGAAAGAAACAAAAATATTTTAAAGCATAGTAACCAGAAAAGCAAACGGAAGAATAAATGTACTAGACTGCAGGGATGATCTATTTATCTCACCTTTAGGTCTGAGGCTCCCCGGTAAGATACATAATATGACAGGTAATGTCTTGAGCTTCAATTTTCAAAAACATAAATGGTACTTCATGTAAATGTCTTTGTAACATTAACTTTTAGCTCAGAAAAGGTAGGGCTGAGATAATTAAGATGGGGCTCCCAGTTCCCTAATAATATACAAGACAATGAATCACTTCTCCATAACATATCACATCTGGACCCTCTCACCTATGGGTCTAGGGTACTTCTTTGGGAGTGCTTGTTTTCCAGCCAAGTCCTCGTTGATTTCTCTTCATGAGTGTGAACCGTACCAAGATTCTCTGTTGCTGAATAGATATGCATATGCTTAAGATGCCAAAGGACAGGTAGCAGAGCTCGCTTCTCCACGTGAACAAATGTTCACCACCAGTTATTTTGTTTGTTTCACAAACAGGCAGGGGTCAAACAGGTATTGATTCCTAGACAAAGGCCTCCAGGTGCCTGTTGTCAGGGCCGAAACTTTTCTCAAAAATAGGACTTTGGCTCAGTTGAAGCTCTTGCACAAAGATTGACTTAGTACTTAGAATCCTAATCCATAAAGGGAAATTTATTTGAGCATGAAAAATGTGTCCTCAACCACAAGGGAAACTCAGTATGGTGTGTGTAGGCTGTCTAATTTGGGGCAGTCCTACATTGTATAGATCCATTAGGAAGCATACGCTCCACAGAAAAAACCCCAAGTAGCTGAGTTTTCTTATGAATAGGGTTGTTTAATGATTCTTATTTACAGAGTTGTGAAATACTTGCCAAGTATAACAACTTGTATTTTTCTTTCTCATACTGCTGAGCCAATATGTTCAGTTTCAGCTTATGGCCACTTGTAGTTTCTGATTGTGAAACCATATTACCAGCATAATACATAGTCTTCTGCCATGGCAGAAAGGCACACAGCCTGCTGATCATTGCAGCCTTGAATTAATTATTTAAAAAGAAATATAGGGAGAAAAAGTATATTTGTGTATTTAAAATTATTAGCTAAAAATATAGTCCATTTAATAAGTGGTGTTGAGATAAATAAAATGGATATTAGGGAAGTGGGGAAGAACTGAATTCCTACCTTCCTCTTATGTAAAAACCCATTCCAGATTGAATGTAAGAAAAAAAGCTAGACCAGGTGTGGTGGCTCGTGTCCGTATTCCTAGCTCTTTGGGAAGCCGAGGTGGGTGGATCTCCTGAAGTCAGGAGTTCAAGACCAACTTGGCCAACATGGTGAAACCCCATCTCTACTAAAAATACAAAACTAGCCAGGAGTGGTGGCACATGCCTGTAATCCCAGCTACTCCGGAGGCTGAGGCAGGAGAATCACCTGAACCCAGAAGGAGGAGGCTGCAGTGAGCTGAGATCATGCCATTATGCTCCAGCCTGGGCAACAAGAGTGAAACTCCACCTCAAAAAAGAAAAAGAAAAAAAAGAAATAAAACTGTATGAGCCTTAAAAATATGGGTGAACATTTAATAATCTACAGGTGAAAAGGGCCTTTCTAAGGATGTCTCAAATGTTAGAAATCAAATTTTAAAATAGAGTAAATATGGTTACATAAAATTTAAGATATTTACTGGATAAAATACTCATAATCTAGGCTGGAAACACATTACAAACTGAAATATAGTTGCAAAACAACTTGTAAAGTTGCTTTATAACCCCATAAGTAACCCTTATAAAGGGTTACTATTCCTAATTGACCAAAGTTATCATAAATCAGTAAAAAAAAGGAAAAATTGTTAAATGCTACCAACAGGCGATTTAAAAATAATAAATGCAAATTGTATAAAATGAAAGCATGAATCAGTAAAGGAATCTGTTTGAGTTAAAAAATTCAAAACCTTTTTGCCTATCAGATTGGGAGAGATTTTTAAAGCTCAGAATTGTATAGCAAGGTTAAGGGAAACAGTCTCATGCATTTATAGAAGAAATATGAACAGTATTGTGTTTCTGGAGGGCAGCTTGGCCATACATAGATAAATTTTAAATGTGTATATCCTTAGATTCAGCCATCCTACACATCTTGGTATTTTTGGGGAGAAGATAATAAGACAAGGTAAGCAAAGATGAATCAAGGCTGATCATTGCAGATTGCTTAAAATATGGAAAACATGGAAGTAATTTAAAATGCCAGTAACATAGATCTGATTCAATTTAGTTATACCCATACAGTGAATGAAATACTATATATGTGCAGAAATCATGTTTCAGAGATATTTTAGATGCATAAAAAAGTGTTTACTAATAACACTCTATACATGCATATATTTAGTATAATGCTATTTTTATAAAATTGTTTAACTGCATGTTCTTATGTATATATGTGCATAGAGAGATGCTTGGAATGATATCCTAAAATATTGATAATGACTTTTTATTTTCAACATTGCTTAAATATTTTGTTAGTGGACAAGTATTACTTTATAATATTAATAGTGTTTTTTTTTTCATTTTGACCAAACAAAAATAGGAAGAGACAGAAATTTAGACTTAGCCTGGTTTTATACTTTTTAATTCTGACTTTTATGTAACTAAGGACCACTTTTCTGTCATATAATCTTACCAGTAATGTTTATGGTAAGGTTTTGAAGGAACATTAATTGTCTTGGATTTTTATAAACTATTCTGTGTCATTCATTGACAGGTGCATCCATGATATCAAAGGTTGATGAGAGATGAAAAAAAAATGCCTTTAAATGTGTCTTTAAATCTGTCTTGGAGATATGATACAGAGTATAGCTCTGGTTTTTAGTAGAGTATTGGTGAAAACTTACTTGCTCTTCATGTAAAGTATAGTTTAAAAGACTCAATCCTGCAGTGAGCTAAGAAGAAATCTGCTGTGTTGAAGGCAGCTAGTATCCTAATTTGGCTTTCAATTTGTGAGATAGTCTTTGTAGCAATGGCTGGACTTCATTTCTGAATGTGCTCTAAGGAAACCGTTCTTACAGAGCTGTTACGGTAAATACTTCTTCAAGGACCTGGACTCACCCTTTAGGGCAGGGTCAAAGGAATCCTAAGGGAAAAGACCCCTTTTAAAGGTCATTTTCAACGTTACTTGATTGATTACGCATTTGGAGTGGTTTCCAATGGAAATAAACTCTGAAATCTATGAAAATCTGCATATCATAGCTCTAGGAGGGTAAGTAAAATAACTTAATATGTCATCATTAGAGATTTTGTCCTTCCAGAGCCCCCTTTCTAGCTCTCAGGACATCAGTAATATCCCCAGTTGGCTCACATATAAGTCAGAATTCCCTTTGGAATTGCTAACTTGCTAATAACCGTATGTAATCTGAAGTTTTGGTATTTCATTCTGTGAGAATTCTTGTCTTCCTTAACTTTGTAGGGATGTATTTGGCTATCCTTCTTTAGCTACTTGCCAGAAAGCAAGTTAAGAAAAAAGAATGAAGCAAAAAATTAAGAAAAGAGAATGAAGCAAAATAAATAAATAAATAAATAAAGTAAGAAAGAATAAGCAGGAGCAAATTTGTTTTTCAAAAGTCAAATCTCTTAAGGAGAGTGATATGAGGATCCAAAAAGGGGCCTAGGAAGACAGTCACTATGTGCTCAAGTCCCCATTCATTCTGACTCACTGTAGTGGAGGAGTTTTAGTCACTGGAAGTACTTTCTGAAACACCCTCTGGTCCAGTAAGAGAATAGTAATAATACCATCTGCTTTGGAGAAATTGGGGTTTTGTAAATTCATCACTGTCAAGCACCACCATGGCTGAAGTGGCCTGACTCAACCAAGCTAGTGTTTGCCTAGTAGAGAATCTGCTTCCTGTAGCGGGATTGATTGGCTTCCTAATCCAAGGCATTTGAGCAGGAAAAGAGCCAGGTACAAAGTCAGCCAAACAGAAGGTGATGCTGTTTCCTAGTTGGAGAGGGATTAATTTAATATGATGACATAGACAGTAAAAGCCTATTGTGGATTAACTTATTTTACCTTTGCTGCCTAAAAGTTTGTCCCTAAACCTTTGTAGCCCATATTTTTCTGTACACATTTTTAGGTTCTTATACTATGTCCTAGTCCTTAACTTGGTCCATAGTAGTCCAGCACATTCGTTTCACTGGTCACTACCTATGAGATGGACTTCTCAAATCCAGGTAGTAACTACTGTTCTCTGCTTATCTCAAACTTCAGTGTAGCCTTTTCCTATAGTATGTTTGCATTCCTAAGTAAAATGAAAAGATGAAGGGAATCTGAACATTTAGATAGACTGGTGGGTTTGCAATGTAGCCTGCTGCCCACAGAACTCCACATGCTCCCCCGACTCTCCTAAAATAGACTCCCCTATAACCATAATCAATAAATCTTAGACAAGCCAGAAACATATCTGTCCTCCCCAGGCTTGGAAGTGGAAGAATTGATCACTTGACTGATACTTCATTCATTACACACTGTGAGAGAAATTTAAAAACAAACACCTGCAAGTTTATAAAGTAAATAGCCTGGTAAGTTTAGTATAAAAGCATATCGAGCTGGAGACATAAGCTGAACAGCAGGGAAAAAAGGCTAAGATACCTTAACAGGTAGACTTGGTCCTAGCACTTAGCACTATTTAAGTAACTTGCAGACAGCCCCTTCAGTGCTAACCAATTCATACTGCTACATCTTCAATCCTCCCAGAATGTTCCGCCTTAAGTGAAACCTGACTTTCCTCTGCTGAGAGGGCTTCCTGTAATAGCTGCTGGACTAGAGAGCCTCTCTTCTTAAGCCAGGTGTCTAGTGTCTAGTGGTCAGCTGTCTGCAAATACCTTAATGCCTTCCAGAGATGCTGTTTCTCCACCGTCTTGTGAAGAGCTCCCCTAGCCTCTGTAAGGCTCACTCCATACAGTGCTGCAATGTTCCATGTGTCCTAGTTACTATCTTCCACCAACCTGTATTTTGAGGGCCAGGGAGGAAGGCGGGGTAGATGGAGTGGTGTGGTGAGTGGCTGTTTAGTTTCCCACAATTAGCCTCGTTCCTAGTTCAGATTCTTCTTATTGTTGACGGTCCAATTTCCTGTCCTCTTGTTTTCTTGGCCACTTCAACTCTAGCCACCTTCATTTGCCTTCTACTTTATTATGGCCACACTGCTACCTCTCTACCCATCAGAATCTCCCATTGATTAGGCAGATAGGTAGATGGGTGGATGAGTGGATGAAATCATCCAGAACCACTTCATATCAAAAATCATAAACTCCCAACATTCTGACCACAGCCTTCCAACCTTCTGATTTTCTAACTATGCCTATTTTTCAGTCTTTTTCTCCTCCAGTAGATCCCTCTGACTATGTTCTTCCCATTCTTATCTAAGAATCTATAAGATTCTTAGATAAGAATGGGAAGAACATAGTCAGAGGGATCTACTTAATCCTTAGTTCTACAAAATAGTCCTGGATCAATCTGTCAGCATTGCTAGAAGAAATTATACAGTTGTTATAGATTAGCATCTGCCTGGGTATAGATGTGGGTCCATCAACCTTGCAGGCAAACTAATAAGCTCCTCCCACAGTCCCCGCAAGAGCTATTTAGAAGAGCTTACCATTCTCCCTACCCCACCACTTCCAAGCTACTTAACAGAGAAAACAGATGCCATCAGATAGGAACTTCCTCAACTTCTTGTGCTCTCTCCTTGCACCTACAATCTTATCTGCCTCCTTCCTTTCCTTCCTGCTTCCTGTCTCGGGATGGGGCAGGATTCCGTCCCTTCAAGACGAATTCTTCCACCTGCTTCCTTCAGGATCTCCCTTCCTCCTGACTCTTCTGGGACCCTGCCCCTCCTAATGTCCTCTCTCTTCCTCCTGCATCTCTTCTGGCAGTATTCACACTGATTATAAACATGTTCCAGCCTTTTTTAAAAAACATAAATTTTTTAAAATAGTCGCCATGTTCCTTCCCTTCCCATCATGACAGGCGGCCTGCGTGAAAAGTCTGTCTTCCCTCACTGCCTCTGCTTCCTCCCATCCTCATTGCTCAACTGAAGTTTCTCTCCTTTAGGTCACTGGTACCCACTCAAGGGGTAAAGCCATTAGACATTTTAAAGACCTTTCCATACTTGACTGCCCTATAGCATCAAGCACTATTAATAACGCTTCTTGAAAATCCCATGCTCCTTGGCCTGACAATGTGCTCCTGAGTTTCATCCTTCTCCCACTTTGAGGACTCATCTGTCTTTATAGATACCTTAAATGTTGACGTTACCAGGGGTTTAGCCCTTGGCTACCCCCGTCTTATACTTGCTAGATCCATCTCCTCCATTTGGGCAGGTAAGCTATGTTGTTAACCAATGTTTTTCTAGTGCAAGACTTTTGCCAGCCTACATCTTCAGTTGGTCTTCCCAAAGACGCCACACACTCAGCATGTCCAAAACTGAACATTTTATCTTGTCTCCATCCACTCCTGCCATGAAAAGAAATCTTGTCACGGGCTTCTCTTGTCACACTTACCCACCATGTCTAAATAGTCGGTTGCACAACTGGTCGGTTCCACCTCCTCAATAATACTTTAATCCAAGGAATCTAAACCAGAGATGAGTATTAGAACCACCTGAGTGTTTTCTTATGTAAGATATTTGGGGATAATGCCTAGGCTGTTTTATATTGAAAAATTTCATGCTCCAGCCATACTTAACTATATAGTCGTCTCAATATGCCTGTACTTTTTATAGCAGTTAAAGATATTTTAAATGTATAGAAGAGTTACAAAAATAGTACAGGAAATTCCCATATAACCTTCATCCAGCTTCTCCTTATGTTAACCTCTTATATAAGCTAGAGCATATTTATCAAAACTAAATCAATCTTCATACAATACTGTTAACACAGAATTTATTTGGATTTCACAATAGGTTTTCCACAAATGTCATTTTTCTGTTCTAGGATCCATTCCAAGATCCCATATTGCATTGAATTGTCGTGTCCCCATAGTCTCATACATGTGCTTTTATTACCTGGTGCCTTTAAGTATATTGTTTCTTCCCTCCCTTGATTTTTCCTATCTTGCCTGCTTGGCAACCCTGTTATTCTTTACAGTTGAGGTCAGATTGTTCCCTTTCCATAAGGTCTTCCTTCCTTCCCCAGCAGAACTGGTACCTAGTGGTCCTTATCCCAGTGTCGTAATCAGTATTAACAGATAAGTGTGGAGATCAGACATGCAGTGCCCTCAAGGACAGAGACTGTGTTCATTTCCTTGTTACATTCTTAATGCCAAGCTGAAGGACTGAAAAATATTAGGAAGTTAATAAATGTTTAATAATGACATTAAGGATGACTAGTCATTTTGAAAAAGTTTCTGAAAGAAAGGTATTTTCCTCCAAAAACTATTTAAATCTGGTTTTTATTAACTGGTAATACAGAGTTTCAACTGGATTGTCTACCACAATGTATTTTTAAATTTTAGTTATCTACTTTTCACAAGTTACAGATCCCTTAATTTGATTAATAATTCCATGAATTCCTGTGTCAGTTTTTAAATTAATAAATTGTAGATGTGGATCTCTCAATCTTAAATCTTTTTATCTTTTCTTTTAATCTCAAAGGTATCAATCTCAATCATATATCTTGCATAACTGCAGATATCATGCTTCTGGAACACTGTCCAGGACTGACCACTGACATTCTCTTTCACATATCTAAGACAGTAGTCAAAAAGTAGCCTAGAACATAATGCGGTATTCACTGCTGTACCAACTGATTTTTATTCTGGAGAAAGAAATAGACTGTGAGCCAAACTATATAATCTTATAGAAAATGGCACTACTGCTACTGCTGCAAAGCCTGCATTTTAATAATTCTGTAAGAGTCTGGGGAGCACATCTCTCTGGTTAGATCTGATTTCAGACCATCTCTCTCCTCTCTAATGTGTAAATTTTCTCCATACCATTTTAAGATAACTTGCACAGATTCCAACACAGCAAAGGCAGAGAACTATCCTTCACTATGAATGATGACATCGTTTTGTTCCTTCAGCCCACAAGTTCTCTAGTAGAGAGGACAGTGTCTTGTTACTCTCATATCCACAGTGCCTTGTTCCATGCCCTCACTGGGTTTGGTAGAAAAAAATATTCTCTATGCAAAAGTCTAAACTGTTTTACAAGTATTCCTCACAATGCAGATGATCCATATTTAACGACCCTATCCGGGTTAGGGATATAGCTGGATTTTACCATGATAATGAAGCCATCTCTCAATTATATGCAGTGGAAGAATCTCACATCTGCAGTTTGGTGCTGTTGAGCCTGTATTGCTCGGATTTTTAGGCATTCAAGAACCCAACCTCTACTCTGTTGCACTTAATATTTCCAGTTAAATTAAAGCACAGGCAGTGACAAACCATACTTTTCCAGCCTCATTTCTATAACTTCATTGACTCCTAGCCCTTCACCTAATGGGAAGTCTGTTTATTTCCATTTGTTTTCTTCAGTCCATACTCCAGTTCAGAATCTCACTTACAGTAAATGCTTTTCCCACCTGGGGAATTTACTGACTCTCTGGCTGCTTCTAGTATTAGGGAACTGGATAACCTTTTGGCTTAAACTGTAGGCGACAGCTGTTTTTGCCTTACAAGGCTATCTTCTAGAACCTCATTTGTATTCTTCACTGCTCTTGAACCCATTTCTTTCCTATCTATTCCCTATCGTTGAAAGAGTGAATGATTTCTAGCTGATTTGTTGTGTTCTTAAGCTCCTATGTTATGCCCTGTCTGCTCCCACTCGCCCTTCCTCTCTATCTTATCCAGGTTAAATGATCCCTTTGCTCCCTGCATGGTTTGAAGACATAAACTATCCATTTCATTGTAAGATTTGTGAGCTTATTGCATTTGAAATTATTTCAACTCCATATACCACTCTGAGCCCTCTCTCAGGGTGTCTTCCACAAAGATACCTTTCTTTTGTCCCTGAAAAGCTAACCGTTTTTTGGCCTTTCTTAGTAATACCTACCATGTAGTATTTTATCTATAAATCAATAAATTTTGAATTTATTACTTGAATTCAAAACTTGACTAAAACAACAGTAGAGGGAGGCAATGTTATATAGTAGTTGTGAATACAAATTCTGACTCTAATTCTTTCTTTCTTTCTTTCTTTCTTTCTTTCTTTGAAATGGAGTCTCATTCTGTCGCCCAGGCTGAAGTACAGTGGTGCAATCTCGGCTCACTGCAACCTCCACCTCCCGGGTTCAAGCAATTCTCCTGCCTCAGCCTCCCAAGTAGCTGGGATTACAGGTGCCTACCGCCATGCCCAGCTAATTTTTATATTTTTAGTAGCGACAATGTTTAACCATGTTTGCCAGGATGGTCTCAAACTCCTGACCTTGTCATTTGCCCACTTTGGCCTCCCAATTCAGTAAAGAAAACCCTTTTATATATTTACTAGGGGGTTCAAAGCTGATTTTTTTATCCAGTAGGATTACACTAGATGCGGTTTTAGGTTTTAATCTATTTCTGAAAAACTTAAGCTATAACACAGAAAATATTATAGCATATCTTTTATTATTCCTTGAGTTTTTCAGTATGTACCCTTAATATATCATACAAACACTGAAGATTTTAAAAGCAATTCAAGCAACTACGCTTTACTGTCTACTGTGTGATACGCACTACTATGCACTGTGTGTATATTTGCTTCTCATAACAATCCTATGAGGCAAGATAATGTAACCTAAGGAGCTTATGTGATTTGCCCAATGTCACAATATTAGAAAGTATCAGGCCGACCACCGTGACGCAAACCTGTAATCCCAGCACTTTGGGAAGCCAAGGCTGAGGGATCATGAGGTGACGAGATCGAGACCATCCTGGCCAACGTGGGGAAACCTGGTCTCTACTAAAAATACAAAAATTAGCTGGGCGTGGTGGCGCATGCCTGTAATCTCCCCCTACCCTCATTTCTCTTACACATACCCCAGTGTTCTTGCTGAAAGCTCTTAAAATCCTTTTTATGTCCGGAGTATTGTTCATCTTTATTATATTTTATACTTGAGTAAGGGTGACAGAGTTTAGTTGTAAGAAGCTATCAAGATGTCATAACTCAGACTCAGATGCTGAGTTCTTGGCCGCACAGGCTGGGGGAGAAGTGAGAAGAACCAAGCCTGGTGGAACTGACCTGACCACAGGACCTTTTCCTATTCAATGGAAAAGCAGCCAAGTCTTCTATTCATAACACTTGCTAGGGATACAGCACAGCCATCACATCTTCACTCACAGAAGTGGTCCATCCCACAGCAACCATTTAGCTAGATGGGATATCAGACAGGAATTCCAAGAGGCAACAGAAGTGCTCCAGAAATGGCAGGCAATTGGGGAAAGGAGAGTTAATAAGAGATATATTTACAGGGGCAGAATTTCTGTGAACAGATGGATCATACCAGACCAGGGCAGGCTCCAAATCCTGGGGAGGAAGCCTGGAAATAGCAGGACAGAATGTCTGGGCTGGGTTTGGCATGAGACTTAGTCACACCAGGAAGTGGTAGTTAGACATAAGGAACACAAATCAGGATAGAGATGAGAGACCCGAGGATGTTTCCAACACTATAGACCAGATAGGGTGACTGTAGGGTGCTGTGCCTCATACTTTGACTTGCCAGAGATGAGACTGAGTGGAGGAGGTCAGTGATCTAGGGTTCCAGAACATTACTTTGCCTACGCACTTTTTCTGAAACAAAGCATGTGAAGTATTCACTTTACCATTATTCTTTAAACGATGTAAGTATGTTTTATGCACTCTTCTGTCTATGTGAATTATTTTGCAGTAGTAAAGGAAAGTATTTGGAGTTGTAATATTAGAAGAGAATTATAGAGGCTGTTTATTGTGTTTATATTGGTATTCTGTTACTGGGCAGGTGTGTTAGTAAGAACATCTTGTCATATTCTGGTTCTGTTTCCCTAAACTTGTTAGGTCTTTCCTAAGGATTTATTATTAAAAATGTAAAAAAAAATTGTGAGTCACACAAATAGTCTAGAATATTAAAGGAATTCTGTGCTTAAACTCCTACCTGTTACTAGGGCAGTAGCCTTGAAAATCTTTGAACAAATTCAAAAGAATAAAGTTAATACGAGTTTTTAAATTTATAATCAAAATCATCTAAGCTGTACCAGCTGTGTATCTGTTACAATTTTTTTCTCAAAATTTTAATTTAAAAATCACCTTTATTATTACAGCATTAAAATCAGTATACAGATAAACCAAAATAAAACACCATATTCTCATTAGCCAGGTGATATTAACTCTTAGCTCCTTAGTGTATATCATGCAGATATTCTGTGTAGATTTTTTTTTTACCCAAATGATGTTATAGAATATACTATAAAATTTTTCTCATTTTTAATTTTGTGGGTACATAGTATGTATATATATTTATGGGGTATCTGATATATTTCGATATAAGCATGCAATGCATAAAAATCACATCATGGAAAATTGGGTATCTATTTCTTCAAGCATTCGTCCCTTCTATTACAAACAATCCATTTATACTTTTTAGTTACTTTGAAATGTACAGTTAAATTATTATTGACTATAGTCACTCTGTTGTGCTATAAAATACTAGGTCTTGCTTCTTTCTGTCTTTTTTGTACCCAGTAACCATCCCTACCTCCCTATCACCTCCCACTACCTTCCCAGCCCCTGGTAACCATTCCCTCCTCACTATCTCTATGAGTTTAATTGTTTTGGTTTTTAGATCCCACAGAAAAAAGTGAGGACATGCAATGTTTCTTTTGGTGCCTGGCTTATTTCACTTAACATAGTAACCTCCAGTTCCATTCATGTTGTTGCAAATGACAGAATCTCATTATTTAATGGTTGAATAGTACTCCATTGTATCCATGTACCACATTTTCTTTATCCATTCTTCTGCTGATGGACACTTAGGTTGCTTCCAGGTCTTAGCTATCGTGAACAGTGCTGCACAACAAACATGGAAGTGTAGATATCTCTTTGATATACTGATTTCCTTTCTTTTTATTATATATCCAGCAGGGGGATTGCCAGATCACATGGTAGCCCTATTTTTGGTTGTTTGAGGAACATCCAGACTATCTCCATAGTTGCTGTACTAATTGACACACCCATCAACAGTGTATGAGGGTTCCTTTTCTCCACATCCTCGCCATCATGTGTTATTGCCTGTCTTTTGGATAAAAGCCATTTTAGCTGGGGTGAGATAATATCTCACTGTACTTTTGATTTGCATTTCTCTGATCATCAGTGATGTTGAGCACATTTTATATGCCTGTTTGCCATTTATGTATCTCTTTTTGAGAAACGTCTATTCAAATATTTTGTCCATTTCTCAATTGGATTATTAGATTGTTTCCTAGAGTTGTTTGAGCTCTTTATATATTCTGGTTACTAGTCCCTCATCAAATGGGTAGTTTGCTAATCTTTTCTCCTATTATGTGAGTTGTCTTTTCACTTTTTTGGTTGTTTCCTTTATTGTACAGAAGCTTTTTGACTTACTGTCATCCCATTTATCCATTTTTACCTTGGTGGCCTGTGCTTTTGGGAATGCTCAAGAAATTTTTGCCCAGACCACTGTCCTGGAGAGTTTCTCCAATGTTTTCTTATAGTAGTTTCATAGTTTGCAGTCTTAGATTTAATTTTTAATCCATTTTGATTTGATTTGTGTATATAGTGAGAGATAGGAGCAAGTTTTATTCTTCTGAATATGGATATCCAGTTTTCCCAGCACCATTTATCAAAGACTGTCTTTTCCCCAATGTATGTTCTTGGCACCTTTGTCAAAGGTGAATTCACTGTAGGTGTGTGGATTTGTTTCTAGGTTCTCTGTTCTGTTCCATTGGTCTATGTGTCTGTTTTCATGTCAGTACCATGCTGTTTCAGTTACTATAGCTCTGTGGTAGAATTCAAAGTAAGGTAAGGCCAGTTCTTTTTGATTGGTTCATCATTTAGTCTTTCTACTTAAGTAAAGAGTATTTTATACATCACAATTATGGTGTTATACTATTCTGTGTTTTTCTGTGTGTTTACTATTACCAGTGAGTTGTACTATTCTAGGATAAAGATTTTTTGTTGTTGTTGTTGTTTTGTTTTGTTTTCCTTTAACACTTTATTTTTTATTTTTTTATTTTTTTTAGACAGAGTCTTGCTCTGTTGCCAGGTACCAGGCTGGAGTGCAGTGACACTATCTCGGCTTACTGTAACCTCTGCCTCCCGGGTTCAAGCAATTCTCCTGCCTCAGCCTCCTGAGTAGCTGGAACTACAGGCGCACGCCACCATGCCCAGCTAATTTTTGTATTTTTAGTGGAGACGGGGTTTCACCACGTTGGCCAGGATGATCTTGATCTCTTGACCTTGTGATCTGCCCTCCTCAGCCTCCCAAAGTGCTGGGATTAGAGGCATGAACCACTGTGCCTGTCCTCCTTTAGCACTTTAAATGTGTCATGCCAGTCTCTCTTGGTCTTAAGGTTTCCACTGAATAGTCTGCTGCCAGATGTATTGGAGCTCCATTGTATGTTACTTGTTTCTTTTCTCTTGCTACTTTTTAGGATCCTTTCTTCATCCTTGACCTTTGGGAGTTTGATTATTAAATGCTTCTTTGAGTTAAATCTGCTTGGTGTTCTGTAACCTTCTTGTACTTGAATGTTGATATCTTTCTCTGGGTTTGGGAAGTTCTCTGTTATTATCCCTTCAAAAAAACTTTTTAGCACCATCTCTTTCTCTGCCTCATCTTTAAGGCCAGTAACTCTTAGATTTGCACTGTTAAGGCTATTTTCTAGATACTATAGGAGTGTGTCATTGTTTTCTGTTCTTTTTTCTTTTGTCTACTCTGTGTATTTTCAAATAGCCTGTCTTCAAGCTCCCCAATTCTTTCTTCTGCTTTATCAATTCTGCTATAAGAGATTGATGCATTCTTCAGCATGTCAATTGCATTTTTTCAATTCTAGAGTTTCTGCTTGATTCTTTTTAATTATTTAAATCTCTTTTACTTCTCTATTATCTCAGATTTCTCTGAGTTTCTTCAAAACAGCTATTTTGAATTCTCTGTCTGAATTTGTGGTAAATGCTGCCAGACCTGAGACTTACCCTGCTCTCCTCTCATCCAGGGCAGGTCCAGAAATGCTCTCCAAGAGCCTAGGCCTGTACTGGGGACCCCAAGAGCCTGCTTGGTGCTCTACCCCACTGTGGCTAGGCTGGTACCTAAGGTACAAGACAAAGTCCCCTCTACTTTGCCCTCTGCTTTTCTGAAACAGAAGGAATGTATCACTGTAGTCATCACAGCTGGGAATGTGCTGGGTCACACCTGAAGCCAGGACATCTCACAGCCCAAGGCCGGCAGCATACTCCCTGGATATCACTGCTGGTTATTTAGGGCCCAAGGAGTCTTTAGTTAGCAGGAGAGAATCCTGCCAGAATTGAGTCATTCCCTTCAAGGCAATTGGTTCCCTTTTGACATAGGATGGGTGTAAGAAATATCATCTAAGCCTAGAATAGGGGCCTCATGACTCTGTCCAGTGCCCTACCCTGCTGTGGCTGAGCTGGTAACCAGGATGCAAAACAAAGTCCTCTTTACTATTCACTCTTCTCTCCTTAAGCAAAAAGAAAGGGTTACTTTTGTTGCTGCAAGCTGCGCACCCTGGGGTTGGAGGAGGGATGGTGCTGGATTTACTCTTCCCTTATTCATGCCAGCAGGTGTCTCTCTAGGTCACATGCCACCCGAGTCCACTGACTCTAAGTCCAGCCTAGCACTAGGAATTGTCTAGGAATTGCTGTCCTTATCTCCTAGACTGCCTTTCAAGTTTACCTAGGACCCCAGAGCACTTCAGCCCATGGTAGCAAGAAATTCAGGTTCCAACTGCTGAGATGGTGATTCCCTTCCGACCTGGGCTGGTTTCATTGCTCCCTCCTTGCATGGGCGCTGTCTGAGCCCAGAACAGCTTTATTTTCTATTCAGTGACAGGGCAGCACTGAGTTCAATGCAAAGTCCCCTAGTCACTACACTCGCCCACCAATTTGCACAGATTCTTTCTCCATGCTGCACAGCTACTGCTGGGGATGGGGGAGGGGCAGGGAATGGGAGAGGGCATCAGAGATTGAGAACTGTCTCTTCTGCCCTCTTCAATGTCTTTTTCAGGGACATGAAGTTAAAACCAGGTACTGTGTATGCTCACCTGAGTTTTGGTTCTTGTGAAGGTGCTTTTCTGTGTGCAGATAGTTGTTAAAATTTGGTGCTGGAGGGTGCAGAGAAACAAACAAGCAGTGTAGGCTTCTGTTCCACCATCTTGGTCTGCTTCATATTTATTTTTCATCTACTTATTTTCAGTTAATGATTTTCCAATCACTACATTTTTTTATATTATGTAGAACTTAGTCAATGTACAGATTTTTTAAAAGTCGGACACATCAGCAGGTTTGTTCAAATCTAGGACCATATGTTGCATCTGGCTATCTATTTCTTAAGTGTTGTTTAATCTAGAACAGTCCCTTTTTTGGCAACACTGACTTAAAGAGATAAGACCAGGCATCTTACAGAAAACCCCTGTCTTTTGGATTCTCTGGTTTCTTCCTGTAATATTGCTCAACATGTTGCTCTCTCTTGTGTTTCCTATGATGTGGAAGTTGAATCTAGATGTGATGGACTTGGGTTCTGCACTTTTGGTAAGAATGCACTGTAGGTGATGATATGTGTCTTTGCATTGCCCTGCATTGGTGTAATGACAGCTCGATTCCCCCACATGCAGTTATATTTGTCTTCTTGCCAGTAGGACGTAATCTGTATGTTGGTACATTGGCATCATATGAACATCCGATTCCTCCTCAACAGTTCTGCTGGTTTTAGCACTAAGCAACAATCCTTGACTAAAATAATTACAGTAGGGATTTGAAATTATATTTTCTAAACCTGTAATTGCTTTTACATGTGTTAGCTGGCATTTTCTGTGAAAGTAGAGATTTCCCTCACATAGTGGGACTCTTAAATTATAATACCCGAAATATCTTTTAACTGCTGGTTTTCAAAGTAAGGAACTGTTTAACAGCTGCCTCAGATGAGATGTTGGAAGAATTTAAGCATTTTTCAAAACAAGCTATGGTCACTGCAAATATGATGTATTGATCATTTTCAGTATATCAGGACTGTGTTAAAGGCTTTATATAACCTAATTCTTAGGATAACACAATGAGATTTTAGAGAAGATAACAGAAACTGTGTGTGGTTAAATAATTTGATTTGGTATGGTCACTCACATGGGAAGTGACAGAGCTGGGATTGCAACTCAAATTGATCTTAGTCCAAAAATCCATGCTTAATTCTTGTATACAGTTTTTTGGTTTTGTTTTTGTTTTTGCATTTTACCTAGAAGCCAAATTCTACTTGTAATGCTGTTTGGAATGTTGCCCAGTTTATGAACACTAGTAATATAAATTATGCTTCATAATTCTTATGAGATCTCTTCCCCTTCCCTTATTTTTTTTTTAATATTTTTAACAGTGTGAAGAAAACACAAACCTTCAGGATACTACCCGCTACCTCAAACTTCCCTTTTCCAAGGGCATTTTCCTTGGGAATAATAATCAAGCCATGAAGGCCACAAAGGAGTCTTTTTGTATTACATCCTTTCTCTGTTCCACAAAACTCACACAAAATGGTAATGTATAATATTTTATTTGAAAGCCCTAGTACCTAATAATCATGTAAATTTTGGTAAGTTCAGTAAACACCAAAGTTATAGTTAAGAAGTTTACACTAGAAAATTATTGATCCTTCTGTTTGTGATTTCTAATCAAATGGAAACAAATGTGACGTAGTGATCTGTTGAATGCATGTCATTTAAGAAGGACTTCAAAATTATCCCAGTATTGAAAAACAAGTACACAACTTTTCAAATAAACCATCAAACCCCAGCTGCTTTAAAAAAAAAAAAAAAGGAAAATACCAACACCTTAATCTTGTGTTTTATGGCTCCATAAACAGTGCTAATTGCAGGCTTTAGAATAAAGGCTGTTTTTTGTTTAATTAGATGCATATTGCTTTTCAGTTCTAGCATTACTTTTTATGTCAGTGATTGCTTAGCAAGTTATGATTAATAAAGCAAGCTCTTCTCCTTGGCAAATTGCTATAAAAACATCTTCTGTAATGAAGGAAGTAAATTAAACATTTTTGAGTTCTTTATGGTTGCCATATAAGACTTCTGGCTAGCACCCTGAATGCTACATTAATAAGTTAGATTCATTATGTTGAGAAGAATCACTTTATAATGAGGTATTGTGTCTCATAAAAACCTGTGCCTAAACATGTGTGCTATTAATAGTTCTTTCTTAGTTCCTTCTTCTGTGTCAGAGATCAGCATTTGTAGAAGGAAACATTTCTTCTTTTAGATCTTAGTCTCAGAAAAAAAAGCCAAATGTGGCATTAAAATACTGACCGCTTTTAAAATACCTCTCAATTTCAACATTCATTGCTACTGTATTTATATAGGACACCAAGTTAAGATATGTCATGTTATACCAGGCTTTATCAGCATTAGGTTGTTAATAATTTTACTTAAATAAAGTCTCCATTGGCATAATTTAATAAATGATTATAAAGCATTTACCAAATCTCAGGTATTTTTTATGAGGCCAGTTTACCCCCATAGAAGTTATGAAGATAATAAAATCAACCTCTTATTGACATCCTTAAACAGAAATTTTTATTTATCCTATGTGGATTAGTTGTGTATGTGTAGTAGAGTTTACATTCATGTTGAACTGAATTTCCCTGTTAGAATATTCGGGAGTTGTATTGCTTATCTATTGCAGCTTAACAGTTACCACAAATTTATTGGCTTAAAACAGTACAGATTTATTATCTTGCAGTTGTGGAGGTCAGAAATCCAAAATCAGTTCCCCTGAGCTAAAATCAAGGTGTCAGCAGGGCTGCATTCCTCCCGGAATAGAAAGAATCCATTTCTTTACCCTTCCTAGCTTTAGAGGCCACCTGCATTCCTTGGCTCATGACCCCTTCTTCCATCTTCAAAGCCAGAAGCGTAGCATCTCCACATCTCTGGGACTCTGACCATCTTACATCTTTTAATGACCCTTTTGATTACGGTGAGCTGGCTAATCCAGTGTAATCTCCCTGTTTTAAGATCTTTAATCACATCTGACAAAAGTCTTCTTTTGCTGTGTGAGGGAAACATAGTCCCTCCTAATTCTTAGAACCTGTTCCTCTATCAGGTTCCAACAGGTTCCAAGAATTAGGACATGTTTTGAGGCCATTATTCTGTCTACCACACAGGTAAACCTAACAATAGATTCTCTTCCATTAAAAAGTTTGGTCCTACGTAAGGAATTTGTGCTGGTTGTAGGGTTTAGGACATTAGACACACTTATGCAAGTAAGGCAGAGAGAAACAAATCCTGAAAATTAGAAGTTGCTACTTTTTAAAAGTAGAGAACATTTTCAGGTAAATATGAGTAAATAACAATTTATGAAATAATTATATTAAACATCTCACTATATGGAAAGTGGGATCAGACTTCCATGTAATGGTTGGCTCATTTTTGGAGACGGTAAGTGCTTCATTATTATTTTGACTTTGATTAGACTTGTCAATGTGAAAAAGCTCAGAATGAACCAGGAAATGAATGGCATGTTTCAAGAGATGGAAAGGAAGAAGGATGTTAGTGGGTCTCTCTGAAATTTACATGCTAAACACACATCTCTGTGTCGATGTAATCCAGTTCCAAATTGGAATTAAATTGCTGTGTATTTGTTTTTCTTGACTTGGAAAATATACAAATCTTATTTCTACTACAATTCAGCATTTAGTAAGTGGTACAGTATCTAGAAGCAGTTTCCTAGAACAGATTTACATTTCAGAATTCCCAAAGCATGTCTGTCTGCACACTCTTTGTCCAACATGGATAGTGTACCAAGGCCAGGCACAGTACTATGCTGGGCATCTGTGACTGCCGGATCAAGTAGAGATTTTAAGGTTCAGAGGATTAGCAGTCATGGCAACCTCCTATTTTATAGCTCTTGGTACGTTAGATACATAATATACACCTAATAAATGCTTGCTGAATGGAAGTTGGAAATTGGTATTTTCTGTGATAGGTTATAGCTCCTATCTTGCCACTAACATCCTCAGATGGCAAAAGCAAAAACCTAGGATACAGCAATTTTGCCTAAACTCTAAGTACTTTGCATACATGATTAATTACATCCAGATGGACATAGCTACTGGGCTTTTCCACATGCTCCATGAACAGTCTAGAGATTCATCAGCCTTCTTGCAGGGAACATGGGCAGGCTCATCCCGACTCATTGTCTGGACCCCTATCTATTTTCCAGGCCTACTTACATGGGTCCTAGTCCGGGTTCTCCACTGCTGCCACTTTGCGGTCAGTATAGCCACCTCCTTCCTCCCCACGCTCCTTACATGGAGCTGGGTCCTCAGGGACCCTGCAACTGCCTCACTTTAAGGGAAGGGAAACAGAACACAAAAGAGGAGTGAGAGCTGGGTTGGGGGTGGAGTGGGAAGTGAGGAGTGAATGGCAGGGGAAATGCACTGGGGGATTATGAAAGAGAAGATGCTGGGGAGGCGAGGCCTCCTGAAGTGAGATGCAGGAAGTAGGAAGTAGGTGGGAGGGAGGCGGCAAACTGGGGAGAACAATAGAGCCTTGCCTTTGTTGCCCTGAGTCTCACTCTGTGGAAATACCTGATATGCCAAATATAACCAATCAGTTTTTAAAAGGTTTCAGTCATACCCCAGGATGTCTGAATTACATCTGAATATTAAACATTTTCAGGGTTTTTGGTTATGAAAACATCATAGATCTCTTTTCCAAAGTCAGTATTTTTAAAATCCCTTTATTTTTCTCATTCTAATTCCTCCCCCTCCTCCTCTTACCCGTGTTTGTTGCAGACAAACATTCCTGTTTGGTACTGAATTCCTTACTATTAATAGTAAATCCTTTGTGAGGTTTTTCTCTTGAATCTGGCTTTGGTGGAGCTTGCTTCTCTTTCTCCTTGAGATGCTTAATGCTGTTTCTCACTTCTGTTCTCTATATTCTCTTTTCTTTGTCATCTTACCTTCTTCTTGGTTTTGGTGGGTTTGGAGTTTTTGTTCCCTTACTTATCTTTCTGTTTCTCAGAAAGTTCCATTTGGATTTCTGCTAAAACAAGTGATTCGAAATTAATTTCCTGCCTTTCTGCCTGGAAATGTTGTCCTGGCTCCTCTCTCTGCCAGTCTAGTCTGGCAGTTCCACCAAGCCCTGAGGCTGGTTCTTCCAGGTCCCACTGCGCTGTGCATGCCTGGCACGAGCGAGCCTTGTCAGTTCTCACTGCCTTCACTGGCCTCCAGGTGCCAACTCTCCCTGCATGCTTTGGAGACTAATAACACATGGACACTATCTCCCAGAGCCTTTCTAACTTCTGCCCAAGCAAGATAAAGGAAGAATGTATTCCCTCCCCAGACAAACAGGTTCTCTGAGGACCTGCTGGACTAAGGCCCACCTGTCTGTTTAGGAAAGGGTTAAAGAGTGGGGCTCTGCACTTACCTGGACACTGGGATGGCAGATAGCCCATGGAGGCCAGGATCTGCTCTTCTCTGGTTGAGAGCTCCCTGAATGATCTGATAAATCACTGGGCCTGTCATCATTCTTTTAGTCTGCAAGGTTTGGGTCACATTGTAAAGAAGACTTTCGTTGCTGGGTTGAGTTGGTTGCTAGGCAGAATGCTATGTGCTAGGCACCCAAACAGGAATAAAGAAGGTTCCCAGCCCTCAAGAAATCTCATCTTTCCAGGAGGAGGCAACAAATTAGTCAACAAATATTTGTTACCTGCCTGCTTTGTTCTTCGTTTTGAGAATACAGTAGGACCAAAGTTGGCATGGCATTTTTCTCTTGAAGTGTAGAGTCTAGTTGAGGCATACACAAATACACCAGCAACTGTAATGGTAAGGTACTGTGATGTAGAAGCACTCAGAAGCAACAGTTAGCTCGAGATTTCAGAAAAGGCTTCCAAGATGAAGCATGAAGCAACATCTGACCTGGGGACTAAAGGGTGAGTAGGAGTTTGTAAGTCAAGAGCAGTGGAGAGGAAACAGAATGCAGTGTAATAAATGCCATCCTAGAGAGGTCTAATCATGGTTTGTGGGAGCCTGCAACTTGAGTGGCCAGGAGAAGGGAGCCAGCCACATGTGTTAAGAGTTTTACTTTTACCCGCGGAACACTTTCGTGTGAGGACTTGTTCTCTATTAAGGCAATTAATCTTCCTTTTCTGTTTTGAAAGGTGATATGCTTGATCTTTTGAAATGGAGAACCCACCCGGACAAGATCACTGGCTGTCTCTCTAAATTAAAAGAAATCGATGGCTCTGAGATAGTAAAGGTATACAGTATTTCGTTACCATTTTCCTTGCAGAGATCCATAAAATAAAGAACACTGGGAGGAAAAAGGCGGATATTATGTTATTCATTCATTTACTACTTCTTTAACAGTTTCTGCAGGATACACTGGACACCTTATTTGGAATTTTAGATGAAAATTCCCAAAAATATGGGTCTAAAGTATTTGATTCTTTGGTAAGTTCAACTTCCATTAATTATATTTTAATTGTTTTGTCTCTCAATCTTGACTTTCATGAGGCTGGTTCAGAAATGTGTGCTTAATAATGTAAGCGTTTATTTTAAGAAAACCAAAAAAAAAAGGGAAAACCTTGATTTGCATTCAGTTTTATAAAGCTCAGTTTTCTCTTTTTAGGTTCACATAATAAATTTGCTGCAAGATAGCAAATTTCATCATTTTAAACCTGTAATGGACACTTATATTGAGAGTCATTTTGCTGGGGCACTTGCATACAGGTAAGGCCCTGGATCGTGTGATTAGTTTAGGAGTGGTTCCTTTTAAGCTTTTCTCAGCAGAAGTGGCACTATAGGAAAATTTTAAAGGGAGTGTAGGAAGAAATGGAGCACAACTGAAGTGTCTCTTGAGATACTCTCTTCCCTGCTCACACACCCTTTTTAAATGGCTAGAACTTATTTCGATTTAAAAGGGGAAAAAAAGAACCTCCTGAATTCTATTCCTGAGACCGAAAGTATAAAGTTTTTCCTTCTTGTCTATGTTTCACTGGATATCCTTTGGTCTAAAATACCTGGTTATTTCACTTTGGCTGTTAAGAGTCTCACTCCATCACTTTACTCCCTGGCGATTATAAATGTTCATAAGAAAGAAATACGAATAGAAAACAACTTTGTCTTCACACCTGCTAAAAAAACTTTGTCGTTCTTCACCTGCCGTCACGTGGGGAGGGAATGCATGCTTCCTTTATCTTTCTTGGGCAGAAGTTAGAAAGGCTCTGGGAGATGGTGTCTACCATTCTCCCTCGGTGGAAATATCTGATATGCCAAATATAACCAATCATTTTAAAAAGGTTTCAGTCATACCCCAGGATATCTGAATTGCATCTGAATACTAAACATTTTCAGGGGTTTTGGTTATGAAAACATCACAAATCTCTTTTTCTTTTTTCTTTTTTGAAGTGGAGTTTTGCTCTTGTTGCCCAGGCTGGAGTGCAGTGGTGCGATCTCAGCTTACTGCAACCTCCACCTCCCTACTTCAACTGGTTCACCTGCCTCAGCTTCCCGAGTAGCCGAGATTACAGGCGTGTGCCACCACGCCCAGCTGATTTTGTATTCTTAGTAGAGACGGGGTTTCTCCATGTCAGGCTGGTCTCGAACTCCTGATCTCAGGTGATCTGCCTGCCTCAGCCTCCCAAAGTGCTGGGATTACAGGCATGAGCCATTGTGCCCGGCCTAAATCTCTTTTTCAAAGAAAAAGAGAGCCTCATTTATCTGTTAGGATTTACTGAGTGCCAGCTGCTTGCCAGGTGCTCTACTTTATGCTAATGATGTAAAGACCTGGTCCCTGGCCTCAGACAGTTTAGGAATTGGGATCTGCCCTTTGATAGGAACTGCTGTTTTTGCTGCGCCTCCTTTTCTACCAGCTCAGGTGATGCTGAAAAGTTATGAATCATGTTCAGCTTTGGCTAGTGCCTGCCTCCTCAGAACATAGTTGATAATTGCCAGAGGCCACAGCTTCTCTCTTTTAGTCCGACAAATAACACCTCCCCAGTCTGGCCCTGCTTAAATAGCCTTAGAATGTACCCCACTGTTCTGTCTCCCGCGTGCAATACCGTCATTGCTGTTCTCCCTTATTTCTACCTTATACTTTAAGCACCTGTGGGCATGCACATACCTGACAGTTCCCAGAGGTGAGTTTAAAAAGCATGAAATCAAGTTTTATCCTTCCCCCCACCTATGTCATATGTAAAGGTTAGTAGGTAATCAGATAAGCATTTGATCCTGTTTACTTGGGAATTCCCAGTCATGACGTGTTAAGATCTACATCTCAAACATCGAAATGAATAAAGGTATTTTTGTTAGACGAGACCCTTCATCAGTGTGATTTTTTGCTGAGAGCGAAATGCAACAGCAGGAACAGTTTTGAAACATTGGCCCACTCAGCCTAACAATTTGGGCCCTAGTGTGAGGAGGTTGCTGCTTCCAAGTAAAATTGTCTTTGGAAGCTAGAAAACAAGAGTGTAATTTCTAACATTTCCGGTTGGTCAGGAAAGCAGGATCTTAAAAAGATAAATAAAGTTTGTGGAATCCTCTCAGACTGGGGGTGATCAGAAACTCATTGGCATGTTATCTTAAAAAATAGCACTCCCCAACATCCACCTGCTGGCACATCCAATTATTCCCTGACTCAGAGAAACATCACTGTGTAAACCATTCCCTAGAAACCAAGAACTGGCTGGGTGCAGAGGCTCATGCCTGTAATCCCAGCACCTTGGAAGGCCAAAGTGGGCAGATATTTGAGGTCAGCCTGGCCAACATGGTGAAACCCTGCCTCTACTAAAACTACAAAAAAATAACTGGGCATAGTGGTGCACACTTGCAATTCCAGCAACTTGGGAGGCTGAGGCAGGAGGATTGCTGGAACCCAGGAGGGAGGTAGAGGTTGCAGTGACCCAAGATTGTGTCACTGCACTCCAGTCTGGGTGACAGAGTGAGACTCTGTCTCAAAAAAAAAAAAAAAAAAAGAAACCAAGAACTGACCACCACAGTTCAGGGTGGTAAGACTGTCATCTTGAGAGTTGCGGGTTGCTGTTGGTTTTACGATTTAATTTCTTTTTTCAAAATGGAAAAAAAAATACCTTGGCCTTTCTAGAAATTCTCCTAAGATGCATATTGACATAAGCCGTGTTCTTCTCACAGGTCAGAAAATTGGCTTGATAAATCCATGAGGTGTGCATTGGAGTGGGGAGGTATTGTCTTCGTCCCTCCTCCCCACCCCATCTTGCCTGCAGTCTAATGATATTGCATCCAGCTGCTTACATGGTCACTGGGAACGAAATCCCAATGAGTGAGTTGACAGCATTGACCACGGCAGTCATACTGCCAGGCACTTGGTTGGCCAGAGTCCTTTTCTCCAATATTTGTGTTCACCCATCTGGAGGAACAGAAACAGCAGGGCTATCGAATATGTCCAGATTGAGTGTTGTTTCTCTCCTAAGCTTTGAAAAGGGGCGGTGATGTTGAACTGCAGGCTTAGTAAAATTATTATACACCAGATTGACAGGAAAATGTGAGAACTGATGGGGAAAGAAGCCTCCTCATGATACAGCTAAATGTTGGATTTGTTGACTTCGAATTGAAAATTAGACCAATTCTACATTCTGGACATTTTTCCCTGTGTTTTAGAGATCTCATCAAAGTGCTCAAATGGTATGTGGACAGGATCACAGAAGCAGAGCGGCAAGAGCATATCCAGGAGGTGCTGAAGGTGATAACGTGCTGTTGATAACAGATAGAAGAGTCTAACAAAGCTGTTGCATGCTGATGCTTAAACTAATTGGTTTCTCTACACAGACAGTAATGGGCGATGATACATTACTAACATTCCAATTCAAGGAACTTAATCAGTTTGTGGCTGCCTGAATGCTGATGAAATTTGAAGGGGACTTTTCCAGGAACAGTTTCTACTGGAAACTGAGATTGAATCTTTGTTTCTCTGGGCTCCAGAGCACTTGAAGTGACGTCTAAAACTAGCAGGAGAGGAAGGGTTTATGAGAGAAGACTATACAGAGGCAGTTAGGCTTAGTTCCTGGCTCTTGCTTCTACCAGCCTGACAGAGACCATCGGAGAACCATTTCCATTAAATTTTAAGAGCAAATAGGGTGGCTTAGCAGGGATTCTAATGATGAAACCTGAGGCTTTACTGGGTCTCTGGCTTAACACTGCCCAAGTCTCTGGGCACTATATACTCAGTTGTCTGTGGAGGTAGTAATTCCTTACTTGCAAACATGTTCAAAAAGTATACAAATTCTTAAAGGAATTATCCAATACTAGTCCTGGTATTCTTCTGATTCCTGTTGTTGAGGACCATCCTATTTGGAGTCAGTATATTAAAGTCGATAATGTCTACATTTTATAAAACAAGCATTTTGTGAATTGTATGTTTGTCATTTGGGACTGATTGAAGGTAAAATGCTAAGTGGCAAAAGTACTACTTGTCAAAACAATTTTTTCTTAAAGCCAGTTACGTTTTTGTTGTCTGAATTTAAAAAACGCGTTCATCAATGCTTCAGAATTATAAAGTGTTTTTGTTTTTTGTTTTTTTTTTTAAGATGGAGTTTTACTCTTGTTGTTCCAGGCCGGAGTGCAATAGCACGATCTTGGCTTACCATCACCTATGCCTCCTAGGTTCAAGCGATTCTCCTGCCTCAACCTCCCAAGTAGCTGGGATTACAGGCACATGCCACCACACCCAGCTAATTTTGTATTTTTAGTAGAGATGGGGTTTCACCATGTTGGTCAGGCTGGTCTTGGACTCTCGACCTCAGGTGATCCACCCGCCTCGGCCTCCCAAAGTGTTGGGATTACAGACATGAGCCACTGCACCTGGCTAAAGTGTTTTTAAATTTTCTGTATGTCTCTCTCATTAGGCATCAGAGCAAAGTGGCCATTCCCTGTACAAGTAAATACTGTTCAAAAAAGCCTCACAAGGTCTTGGTGTTTACATCAATAATTTAAAAGTTTAATCCCCTACCATGGTTTTTATGCCTTGTCATTGTTAAATAAATGCTCTTGGTCTCCTTTGAAGCTAACTTTTTAAAATTGTATTTTTAAGGCACAGGAATACATTTTTAAGTATATAGTTCAGTCTCGAAGGCTGTTTTCCCTTGCCACTGGTGGGCAAAACGAAGAGGAATTCCGCTGCTGCATTCAGGAGCTTCTCATGTCAGTCCGTTTCTTTCTTTCACAAGAGAGCAAAGGATCTGGAGCATTATCTCAGTCACAGGTAATTTGTTTTCATCTATGCTGAATAGAGGAAAATGATGAGTGCCGTTTGTTTCTTTTTACACAGCGAGAGTAATCAAATGTTTTCTCCATCAAAAGTCCATAGCTCCAGTTTGTGTTTGTAGCTTAGCCATCTTTATGAGTAGACTTTTTAAATTCCCCTACCTTCCCCGTGCCAGCTGAGCCGAAGTGGGTTGCCTTTCCCCAGACCCTTCTCCCTCTTCATGGAGAGGCTATTGGTTTGCATCAGCTTCATTTCCAGTCACCAGAACGCATACTGATGATTGGGCATGCTGTCACCACCAGCCCTGGGGAAGGAATTTCACTAGAGCCAATTTCTTGCAGTTCTTTTCCCCAAGCCGCTCACTGCATTTTAATCTGTCAGCTTGAGAATCGTTATATTGGACTCAGCAAAACTACATGTTGTTTTGTTTTATTTAACTTGACCCTAATCATCCTGGGACTGACCTTAAAGAGCAGTGTGGAGCTGCTGCTGCCAAACTCTATTACCGGAAGTAGCCCCACATGGTTTTTTTATGAACAGGATTCATCCACTTTCCAAGTAGCATAGCCTTGAATATGATCCGTGAGATAATTCTGAATATTTTTCCCTATACTTTCTTGATTCTTCTTGTATACTTTTAATTCTAATGACTTGGTTAAAAACCTATCAGAAGGAGAAGGAGCCTGTTATCATACCCTAGAGATTAGAGAGACTTGGAATCATTAAGAACTAGAACATGAAAAGGGAGATTAGGAGACAAAATTAGATCCTTAACAGTGTCGTTACGATTTGGCACCATATGATGTTTGGAAAGCAAAATCCAGGAATGCACCAACCCTCTGATAATGTGCTGTATTTTTTCTGTTTAGGGGTCTGTTCTTGTTCCTATCTTCTTTATAGAGGTGGATTCATCTTCCATCTGGGCGAGGATACAACTCAGGCTCTTTTAAATGTCATTTTGGCCTTTGCAGTCAGCAGTACAGTCATTGCACTGTGGGAACTTGCCAGAGATCTCAGTGTCAAGTTTCCCACTACTAGCTGGGAAGCACTTGATATTTGAGCGGGATACACCAACAGGCTATCCATGCATTCCTTTGGATCAGAGTTCTTAGAAGTTTAGTTTTTCCACAAAAGCAATTCAGAATTTGAGTTTCCACCATGAGATTTTTCGTTTTACCCTCTGTCAGTTACAGAGATGAAACTTGCCTGATTCATACCTGAAAAATATTTTCTTACTCTTAAGAGGAACCATAAGTCATGGTTTCTTCTTAGTGATTCAGGAGACTTTTTTTCAACCTTAGTTGTACCACTGGATCCTGGAGGTCCCCCTGAAGTGGCTTGGGCCACCATGGTACAGCAGGGTGAAGCAGCTCTGCTTTTACCTCTTCAACACGCTGATTTCCACTGCTCTTGATTCTCTAAGTTCTATCCCACATCAGATTGTAGAAACAACTTCAGCAGCTTCAAAGAATCATATTTGGTATTTTTTGCTTTCAGCTTTTAATCAAGAGATAATATGTAAATGTGTCCATAAAGTTTCTGAATGTCATTGTAAACTCTACTGAAGTCATTCTCTTTTTGTGCGGTATTACGAACTTGGATATTTTGATGTGATAATTTTATTTTTAGTTTGATGCTAAGAAAAAAATCCATATAAAATGATGAAAATGGTTAGTTTTCTTTGTGAAGGAATGAGAACTTTGCCCCTTTGTATTTGGGGAGGACAAGAAATGCCACACACCTCTGCCCATACCAGGTTCCCGTTTGATCCCATGCTCTCTTTTTTGTTTTTGTTTTTATTTTTATTTTCCCCAAGGCAGAGTCTTACTCTGTCTTCCAGGCTGGGGTGCAGTGGCAGGATCTCAGCTCACTACAACCTCTACCTTCCAGGTTCACGCAATTCTCCTGTCTCAGCCTCCCGAGTAGCTGGCATTACAGGTGTGCACCACCATGCCCGGCTAATTTTTGTATTTTTAGTAGAGGTGGGTTTTCACCATGTTGGCCAGGCTGGTCTCAAACTCCTGACCTTGTGATCTGCCCGTCTCTGCCTCCCAAAGTGCTGGGATTAAAGGCGTGAGCCACTGCACCCTGCGATCCCATGCTCCCTTTGCAGAGATAGTCCCACTGATTCGATGGATCTGATATGTTAGTTTTCTGTTGCTGTAGAACCAATGTCCGTAAGCTTAATGGCTTTAAACAACACTCATTTATTAGCCCACAGTTCCATAGGTCAGAATTCCAGGAAGGCTTGGTTGGGTCCTTTCCTTGGGATCTCCTAAAGCCAGAATCAAACTGTTAGTTTTCATGTATTATCTGGAAGCCTGGAAATGAATTTGCTGTCACTATCTTTTATGCTGTTGGCAGAAATGTTTCTTTGTTTTTAGAGGGCTGATGTCCCCATTTCCTTGATGGCAGTCAGCCAGTGGGGGAAGGTGCTGTCAGCTGCCGGAGGCCACTTGTACTCCTTGGCACATAGCTGCTCCATCCTCAAATCCAGCAACAATATGTCAGATCTTCCTCATCGTGCTTTGAATCTGACTAGTTCTCCTGCTACCAGACAGAAAAAAAACTATTTTAAGGGCTCTTGATTGGCTGAGACCCCTACTGGATAAATCTCCACATTTTATGGTAAACTGATGCGTAATCTTCATTACATCTGCAAAATCTCTTTTTGCAGGAACACCATCAGGGACAGGGTCATGGGAGTCATCTTAGAATCCTGCCTGCCACATTTACAGCGAAATAAAGTTTGTCTCGGAATTGGTCTGAGTTTTACTATTAGGCTGCCTTATAGACAGAAACCTGGTTTCCTTGCTCCAGTTTACATTTTTTCCATGTGGGCTACAACTCAGGGCAAACCCTGTCATCTAGAGGCCATCCCCACAGTCCTTCGGGCTGGATCAATGGGCAGCTTCTGGTCCTATTGGGAAGTTCATTTAGTCCTCCTGCCTCAAATGCAGCTTGCTAATGACACTTCTTAGAACAGTGCCCTGCCCTGGAAGGACTAAGGGCTAATTCAGCTGGTGCAGCAGCAGTTGTTAGCATTCCATTTCATGGACACACACAACCTACCCGAAGATCCCTAAAAGAAGAAGAATGTCAGAAGGAATCGAGGCCGAAAACCCTGCTAGACGATTCTCAGTGGTTATCTTTCCCTGTGTGTCTCGGCTACCTGGAAGGTCAAAACCAAATTGTACTTTTATTTTTACTTATAGTAAAAACTCTTAGCTTCCCCTGGCATGGCCATCTTCCTTCCCTCATCACAAGAGACTTGTTCCCTTATGCTTTTTAATCATCCTATTATATGTGTATCTTACACTGTAGCACATTCAGATACCTTTTTGAAGTCACGAAGTATAAAGAAACAATGGATAAATTAAGGGATATCTGAGGAAAATCAACTTAGTTGACTTTTTGGTAATCAGACAGCAGGGCTCATTTTATTTAACTTCATCGGTATGACTCAGCTCTTTGCAGGGTGACATAAAGGTTATATAAATACAGGCTCTGACAGAGAATATCAAGTTATTACCTTTAAATATTTTCAAGTAAACCTATAATTTTTAAGAGCCAAGGGCCTTCTCTGTTGATTTATAGCACCTGAAATATTTTGATGGCTCTGGCATCAAAAACAGATCTTGGCTCTTCTAGATATTCTTGCTGCTGCTGTATAAATAAATAACTAAAATCCTTAAATTTGAGTTTGAGCGAGTCTGTGTTTGAATCATCAGCACATGTAGACGCGACCTGCTTTCTGATGGAGCCAGATTTCATTGGTAAGCCAGCTAGCGCTTGAATCTTAGCATATTAGAAACATGTGTCTCCTTCCCTGACTAGGTACAGTTGAAGCTAGTCAACTCTTCCTTGCATTGCCCTCCTTTTATGGAATTTTAAAAGGCTGACTTTGTTTGTTTTGATGTACAATCCTAGCCCAATTTTTTAAGTATGCCCTTTGAGATTTTATGTGAGCATCTTTTTTCCCCATAAAAATGATCATTGGGTTTTTTTATTTACATAAAAAATACGGTTCTTAGTCTGTACACACAGATCTTGGTTTAAAATAGAACTCAAAGCAACCCGGGGGTGGGGGGGGGTTCTAATGATCTTTTTGTTTTACAAGAGATGAAACTAAAGCCTAAATGATGAAACTAAAGGGTGCTCAAATAACTTTCCAAAGTCACAGAGTTGATTGGAAGTAAAGCCAATACTAATATAACCTGGGTCTTCTGATCCCCTGTCCTGTGTTTTTTCTTAAATCAGAAGTAGAGTTCTTTGGGGGAATTAATGTGTTTAATTTCTTAAACATGAATGAGATTTAAGTGAGCATTTCAGAAAGCGTCTTCCAAGAGGAATGAAATATAAGTGACTACCATCCAGGTCTTGGTTGAGCATTCTTTCTATCCAGTCATGATGCTCTTTGCCAATCCTTTTGCTAATGTCAGTGATTTTCCAAAATTTCCAAGTTTTTATTAGGCTGTTCCTTTGTCCCTTTCAAAAACTGTCCTAGGCCACTGCACATTTTAAAATTTTACCTTTTAGCTTTAGGTAACAGAAACATTTTATACTTGTATTCCTACCATTCAAAAATACTTTTCATGGTCTTTAAACTTACTGACATTTTGCAGCATATTTCTCATAGCATATCTGGGAATTGATTGAAGTTTATTTTTCTTTAAGGCTGTGTTTCTGAGCTCTTTCCCCGCCGTGTACTCAGAACTGTTGAAACTCTTTGATGTCCGGGAAGTGGCCAACTTGGTCCAGGACACTCTGGGCAGTCTGCCAACCATCCTGCACGTAGATGACTCCCTGCAAGCCATCAAACTGCAATGCATTGGCAAAACTGTGGAAAGCCAGCTGTATACCAACCCAGGTAGGGTGCTCAGTCTCTTGGAGGAAATCGTGCCTCTAAAAAGCCTTTTTGTACATCTTGTAGCCATTGGTCAGCAGACACAATTAAAAACAAAAAATTAAAATGTACTTTCTCAGAATTGTTGTTTATCTGGATGGTAAATGTATTTAGTAGTCAAATACAAAAGTATGGCGATTAAAACTTTATTTCTGGAAAGAATGAAAACTAATGATTAAATTATTGTTATTTATGTTCAGTGATATTTAACACTTTCCTTCAGAGATGCTTACAGGTACCTGATAGGATCCTTATTTGTTTGTCTCTTTTGTTTTTAAAAGTTTTTCATTAATTTGTGTTCTGAAGCTGTATGAAACTTTGCATTATGTTGTTTTTTCCTTTACCCTGACAGCAAATGGTCAGTTACTTAAATTAATTTTGTTATAATACCTGTTAGTAAGTTCCTTTACCTCTTGTTTTCTTCTGTTTTTTCCCCCCCTCAAAGCAATAACAGAGTGAGTACTAACCTCATTTTAAGGTTTATTTTAAGAAATTTCAATCAGCCTCCCAAGTAAAAAACTTATTAAAATAGATTCCATTAAGAATTATTTTCCCAGATGGGTGCAGTGGCTCACACTTGTAATCCCAACACTTTGGGAGGCCAAGACGGGCAGATCATTTAAGGTCAAGAGTTAAAGACCAGCCTGGCCAACATGGTGAAACCCTCTCTCTACTAAAAATGCAAAAAAAAAAAAAAAAATTATCCCGGTGTGGTGGCAGGTGCCTGTAATCCCAGCTACTAGGAGGCTGTGGCAAGAGAATTGCTTGAACCTGGTAGGCAGAGGTTGTAGTGAGCCAAGATGGTGCCACTGTACTACAGCCTGGGCAACAGAACAATAAGCCATCTCAAAAAAAAAAAAAAAAGATTTTCCCGCATGAATATGAGTATATGTATAATTTTTTTGAAATAGTTTTATATAAACTATTTTTTACATTTTTTTGCAAAATATTTTACACATGCATTTAAGAGTATAGCATAATAATGGCAAATCATTAACAAATCTTAAATTTTCCACATAGTTGCTTTAGATTTTTTATTAAGAAATTCATCATAGATATATTCAAGTTCCTCCTGTCTAGGCTCCCATTTCCTTCATAGAAATGTTCACTATCAGAGGTTATGGTTCCTATTTTCTATTCCTTCATTATATAGCTTTAAAAAGATAGGATTTTTTCTTCTTACAAATTTTTAAATCTTTTCATTTTTAAATGATAATATTACATTATATGTCACTCTTTGGAGTGCTTTTTTGATTAGTCTTATATTTTTATATTTTTTCATGCCACTAGATATAGTTCTACTTGATTATTTTTTACTATTGTATGATATTCCACTGAGTGAACATACCACAGTTAATTCATTTTTTCTTCTATTGAAGGACTTTTGAGATGTTTCTAATTACTTTTTCTGAAATAGCACTTTAAACAATATAAAAGAAACTTCAACCTTCTGATTTGTAATCTCAACACTTTGGGAGGCCAATAAAAACATACCCTGGAGAAAAGATATTTCTTGTAGTGGTTTTCAAACTCTGCTGCTCAGAGCCCTAAGGGTTCTGTTGCAGTGACTCAGACCCTCTCTGGAGTTAGGAGCAGGGACTGTGCAGAGGATGTAAGTCCTACTTTAACTATTTTAACTCAAGCACCAACCCTGCTTTCACCACACTAAGAAACGTTCACTCCTGTCGCAGAGGAATTGGTGATTTCTGCCATATTTCTCCCACACTGACCAGATTATTCTTGGTTATGTTAAAGAGCACTAAAAGAGCAATACAGTCATCAAAATTGTTTTCAAATAGAAGGAAAATATTGTGGGGGTTTCTGTTCATTGCCTCTGAGCAATGTAATCTGTCTTTGGACCCAGTTCCTTATTGGTTCCTGATGCTCCGTAGACAATAGAGAAATCAGGATTAGAAGGATACACAGCGAAGAAGCTGCTGCAGTGCAGGAGAAAGAATGTTGGGTCTTGTGGGAATTGATGTGAATACGTACTATGGTAAAGGATGGAAGGACTCATGAGACCCAAGAAATGTTGACCCTGCAGGGTCTGTGCCAGTGCTCTGGAAGAGAGGCTCGGGGCCGGTGTAGGGAAGCTGGTAATTGTGTCATGGCATGGAAGAGGAAGAGAAGAAGAGTAAGCCCTGTCTGCTCATGTTGTGTGGGAAGCTTGCCATGGAGGATGATTATGGAGAAGCAAAAGTGGCTCACGATCAACAGAATCCTTAGCACACACAGATGTTCAAAAGAGAAAAGGCTTCTGTCACTGCTGCAGCAGGATGCGGCTTGGCTTGGTGTTTCCTGACTCAACGTTGAAGAAAACAGAGACTGCGATGTATAGATGGCCAGCAGAACACGTCAAGAAGGAGCCCATCTTCATGGAGGAAACTAGGAAATGTCTCTGAGAGCCTTCCAGGACTCAGAGTACCTTCTGTTGAAATCACATGGGACTAGACAATACTGCTAGGGAAACCTGGAAAGTGTTTTTAGTGACGTTGGCATTCTAAGTCAGAAACTGTGGACTAAGGGGACTGATGGGCATATTTACGTTGTCTGCTTGAAAAAGGAGATGTTGGAAGGAAAAGATGTGAGATGCTAACAGCAGGCTCCACAGACAGTGTCAGAGAACAGGACGTGATGTCTTGGGTTGTGGCTAACTAGAGAATGTGATCCTCATGAGGGCCTTGGTACACCTTACAAAATTAGGCTGATTCTGTCTGACAGGAGGGGAAAGAAGAGGGACAATATAAAACTGTATAACTAAAGAACTGTAATAAAAGAGGGCCCAGTAGTCCACTCAGAATAACAGGTAAAAGCGTTAAGCCGTTTAACACTTCTGACCTCTCATTTAAAATATTAACACACACATACATAATTTTTATATCAGCAAAAGACTTTTTTTTGAGGGGACGGAGAACTTGGGATTGAATGCCCTAAGTTTTTATCTTATTTTCCCAGAGATAACTGTATGCAAGTGACAAGGAATGGTTTAAAAACATTCTTTTATTATAAACATGAAGAAAACAATAGCATCACCAAAATATGGAAATAAGACTCATTTTAAATACGGTTATGGTGTAGTCATTTCCCATTGCTGCTGTGACAGTAATCAAAAACTTAGTGGCTTAAAACAACACAAACTTCTTATCCTACTATTCCATAGGGTGGAAGTCCAAAATTGTTGTCAATGGGCTGAAATTAAGATGTTACTAGAGTTGCATTCCTTTTTGGAGGGTCTAGGGAACAATGCATTTTTTTGCCTTTTATAGCTTTTAGAGGCCACTTGCATCCCTTGGTTTGTGGCCCCTTCCTCCCTCTTGAAAGCTGGCAGCACATCTTCAAATCTCTCTGTCTCGGACTCTTGTTCTCTTGTCTCTTTTGCTTATAAGGACCCCTGTGTTTACACTGTGCACACCAAGATAATCCAGGAAAATCTTCCCATTCAAGATCCTTTACTTCATCGCATCTGCAAAGTCTCTTTTGCCATAGCATACTCACAGATTCTAGGGATTCAGAGATGAACATCTTTGGGTGACTGTTATTCTACTTACCACATACAGGTTAAAGAAACAAATTCAAAAGCAGTGTGATAGCTTAGCTCTATATGGGAAGGTGAAAAACACTCAGAAATCTAAGATTTTTGTTTATTTCTTGAAAGTAAAAAATAATGAAATCTAGAAGTGCTACAATAGTGTGAGTGTACACATCATGACCAGATGGAGGATACAAATGACACTTTTCTGATTAAAATTATAAACGTGAAATGGGATAAGGTAAAGTAGGGATCAGGACATTTAGGGGTATCCACTGGATATGTATTCAGCTAAAGACAGAGTACTTAATCTTGACCTGCCTTAATGACAGTTCAAATTCTCTAAATATAGAATATGGTGAAGACAATTGCTATTGTGAGTTTATTTTTGATCACGGAAGAACAATTGGTTAGCAATATGGAATAAAGAAGAATCTGAGAAAGTGGCCTTATTTCCTGAAAGGTTCCTATCAGCCAGAGAAAGGAGTAAAGAGAGCTGGGCTCATGCCTGTAATCCCAGCACTTTGGCAGGCCAAGGCAGGAGGATTGCTTGAGCTCTGGAGTTCAAGACCAGCCTTGCCTAGACAACATAGTGAGACCCCATCTCTACAAAAATAAACAAAAAATACTCAGGTGTGGTGGTACATACCTGTGGTCCCAGCTACTCAGGAGGTTGAGGTTGGAGGATCACTTGAGCCCAGGGGGCCAAGAATACAGTGAGCCATGATCATACCACTGCACTCCCACCTGGGTGACAGATGGACACTCTGTCTCGAAAGAAGCAGGGGAATACAGAGTACAGTTGGATCACATTTTAAGAAAATGAATTTCAAAACCTTTTCAGACCTTAGATGTTTCAGACCAAGCCCATCAAGACATCTAGAAGTTCTAAAAGTTGACATTTTACTGGAATCCTGTATTAGTCAAATTTCTCCAGAGAAAGAGAACCAACAGGGTGTGTGTGTATATACATGAAGGAAGGAAGGGAGGAAAGGAAGGGAAGGAAGGAGGAAGGGAAGAAGGAAGAAAGGGGGTCATAAGGAAATGATGTATATCATTAAAGAGGCTGAGCAATCTCAAATCTGCAGCCAGTAAGCTGGAGACCCATAAGAGCTGATGATACAGTTTCTGTCTGAGACCAAAGGCCTGAGAAGCAGGAGGGAAAATGGTATAAGTTGCAGTTCAAGTCCAAGTCCAAATGCAAGAGAAGACCATTGTCCTGGCTTGGAGACCATCAGGAAGAGAGAGCATATTTTCCATTACTCAGCCTTTTCTTCTGTTCAGGCCTTCAACAGAGTGGATGAAGTTCACCACACTGGGGAGTACAATCTGCTTTACTCTGTCTGACAATTCCAGTGTTATTCTCCTCCAGAAACTTCTTTACAGACACACCCAGAAAAATGTTTAAACAACTATCTGGGCACCCTATGGCCCAGACAAGTTGATACATTAAAATTAACCATCACAAATCCCAAGGAGAACAAAGCGGAGGAGGCATGCAAAGGAACAAGTATGGCTCCAGAATACTCATGGTTGAGCTCAGAGTAGCAATTAACATGTAGAGAAGACAGAAGTTCATATATGCACGTGAACACCAAAGAAGGGAATGAAATGTTGTCATGGCAAGATTCAAGCTAAGGCCGGGCGCGGTGGCTCAAGCCTGTAATCCCAGCACTTTGGGAGGCCGAGGCGGGTGGATCACGAGCTTGAGAGATCGAGACCATCCTGGTCAACAAGGTGAAACCCCGTCTCTACTAAAAATACAAAAAATTAGCTGGGCATGGTAGCACATGCCTGTAATCCCAGCTACTCAGGAGGCTGAGGCAGGAGAATTGCCTGAACCCAGGAGGCGGAGGTTGTGGTGAGCCGAGATCGCGCCATTGCACTCCAGCCTGGGTAACAAGAGCGAAAACTCCGTCTCAAAAAAAAAAAAAAAAAAAAAGATTCAAGCTAGGTTGTGGTAAGGGTCTCTGGGAAGCCTCACAGATGGCCAGAGCAGGCTGGAGGACTGAATCACCCACTTAGTCATACCCCCAAAGCCAAATTCTAGAACTTCTGACCAAACCTGAAGGACACCGATAATATTTGGAATCTAAATAGATTAATATTCAATGTCTAAATCATCTGAGGTCCAGGTGGACTTATTTAAAGCATTGAAAACTGGTACCTCATTTTTCATTTTCTCCCCCAAATTTTATTCTTCATATTTCCTGAAAACCACAAATAGAAGAATCTAAGTAGTTTTGGAGAAGACAGCTTTGGCAATGGCAAACAGATAGATTTGATGCATAGAAGTTGTTGGGGAAGGGGGAAGCGTGGAAGTGGCAGCAGAGAGACATAGTTGAGGGCATGGTAGCAAGAGGTTAGAAACAGGGTCCCCTGGACTTTGCAGGGTCAGATTCTGCTGGAGCTGTGGGTTTTACATTCACTTTGCATTTGTCACCATTACTTGGTGCTTGATGATTTGTTTAGCAGATGTCTGCAGTTAATGCTGAGCTATTTTCTTGCTTAAAAAAAAAAAAAACAGTTAACATATGTTTCTACTTTGGAATAATTGAACAGTTTATCAGGCAAAACCCTGCACAGATAGCAGAAGTAAGGATAAAGACCTAAAGCCACTGGTCATGTATCCCTGGTGAAAAGCGTACTGGTACAACTTGCTTTTGCCTACACACTAAAAAATCAAGTGTTTTAGGGTAGGAATTTCTTAAAGTAATCAAGTGGAATTTTTTTTCCTTTTGGCAGAAACTCCTCAGTCCCCATTAAGAGTTTTGTGGATTTCATACAAAACTGCAGTAAAAATGTAAGAGAAAGAAAGAGAAAGGTGGACTATTAGACTATTTTTAAAGTATACTTTAAAAATTAATGCCCTTCCCCATACTTTAGGCCATACTATGAAGAAAAGATGTTTGATAGGTTTTTCTATTAATTTGACAACTTCAGGAATAAAATCCTACTACAGTTTATGGGTGCCTTTTATTTCTTTGAACTGTAGTTAAAGTGCAGTTTAGTGTCGGGTTTTATTGCATTGCGTGTGATTAAATTTCTTTCACTCTTAAAAATTACATTTGTTTAGAACTTTTTTGCTAGCCAGGGCTTGCAAAATAGAAAGGCTTTATAAAGAATAAAGTTGCATAAATAAGAGCTTCTTTTTTCTCTAGAAGCAGAGTAATAATGTAGACCATTGGAAAAAATGTACAGACCTTAGTTTTTTTAATGTGGAATTTGTGATGATGATCCAATGTAAAATTATATTTTAAAAAACTACCTGGGACTTCAAGAAAGCCTTTGGCTAAAAATCATTAGCGTTCTGTTCCTTCTGTTTCAATCCCTTTATCCCAACCCTTCTCTTCCTCCTTACCTGTATACTCCTCTGGCTCCCTTTCCCAGGCTTTTCCAAAGGGAAGAATCTCAGGATGAAGGCCTTTCCAGGTGTTCTTCACCATCAGGGAGCTCTGAAAGCACTTGCTGAAAGTTGACCAGTTTTCACAGGTTTTCAGGCTCTGTTCTTGTATTTTATGAAAAATTTGCCCACATAATGATTTTGGGTTTTGCATTTTTGTTATTGTTGTTGTTGTTAAAGATTAAATGGCTATAACTATGTTTAAGTGCATGTTTTAATGAAGAACCTAGAAAGTTGTGTCTTTGAAAAATAGTTTCTTGCTGGGTGCGGTGGCTCACACTTGTAATCCTAGCACTTTGGGAGGCCACGGTGGGCGGATTGCCTGAGCTCAGGAGTTCGAGACCAGCCTGGGCAACACTGTGAAACCCTGTCTCTACTAAAAATATAAAAATTATCTGGGCATTGAAGCGTGCACTTGTAGCCCCAGCTACTGGGAGGCTGAGGCAGGAGAATGGCTTGAACCTGGGAGGTGGAGGTTGCAGTGAGCCGAGATCGCACCACTGCACTCCAGCCTGGGCAACAGAGCAACACTCCATCTCAAAAGAAATATGAAAAGAAAACTAGTTTCTGCATTTGTCTCTAGACAGGGCAAAGATAAAATTAAGAGTTTTAGGTAACACCTCACCCTGCACATAGAACTTAAGATGAAAAATATGCCTCACCGAAATCATAGTGGCCCCTACCTTTCAACTATGGGTTTTGAAAACAAATGTAAATTCACATATTTTGGGAGTCACAAGTCTCCCTTTGAACTTAGTTCTGTTACTGTGTTTCTGTACTTTTCGGGGCTGATTGACAGTAACAAGCACATTACTGGGGAAAGGATGACACCTGTATCATTTCGTTTCTTACATATCACTCTCCACATTCGCACAGATTTTCAG